>NW_011495069.1:8884432-8893646 GCF_000754665.1 Bison bison bison
CTAAGGCCTGCTTGACTTCACATTCCAGGATGTCTGGCTCTAGGTGAGTGATCACACCATCGTGATTATTTGGGTCGTGAAGCTCTTTTTTGTACAGTTCTTCTGTGTATTCTTGCCACTTCTTCTTAATATCTTCTGCTTCTGTTAGGTCCCTACCATTTCTGTCCTTTATCAAGCCCATCTTTGCATGAAATGTTCCCTTGGTATCTCTAATTTTCTTGAAGAGATCTCTAGTCTTTACCATTCAATTGTTTTCCTCTATTTCTTTGCACTGATTGCTGAGGAAGGCTTTCTTATCTCTCCTTGCTATTCTTTGGAACTCTGCATTCAAATGGGTATATCTTCCCTTTTCTCCTTTGCTTTTCGCTTCCCATCTTTTCACAGCTATTTGTAAGGCCTCCTCAGACAGCCATTTTGCTTTTTTGCATTTCTTTTTCTTGGGGATGGTCTTGATCCCTGTCTCCTGTACAATGTCATGAACCTCTGTCCATAGTTCATCAGACACTCTATCTATCAGATCTAGTCCCTTAAATCTATTTCTCACTTCCATTGTTTAGTCATAAGGGATTTGATTTAGGTCATACCTGAATGTTCTAGTGGTTTTCTCCACTTTCTTCAATTGGAGTCTGAATTTGGCAATAAGGAGTTCATGATCTGAGCCACAGTCAGCTCCTGGTCTTGTTTTTGCTGACTGTATAGAGCTTCTCCATCTTTGGCTACAAAGAATATAGTCATCTGATTTTGGTGTCAACCATCTGGTGATATCCATGTGTCATATCATATCCATGTCATATCATATCATGTCCATGTCATATCATATCATGTCCATGTCATATCTGCTGCTCCTGCTAAGTCTAGTGGTACATAATATTGACTTGAAATATTTTTATTGACTCATCCATGGTTTCAGGGCCCTTGGCCTAGTCTCTTCATTATGGAATTCCCCCCAAAGTTTTATCTGTTAGTTTTAGCATCCACTGATGATCCATTATCTCATTAGGTTTACAAAATGGTGACTTTCTATTAATAATTCTATCATTCTTTTTGCATTCATTAGCTGGAATTCTTCCATAAAGAATAACTTTTCCTCATCCATTATTTGATTTTCCTGAAATAGTTTGTACAGGAAAGTTAAGATAAATGCTTGATCCCTTTTATGTATTTTTAATTTTTTTGGCTATAGTTCCCTGACTAGGGACCAGGCCACTCCAGTGAAAGTGCTGAGTCTTAACTACTGGACTGCCAAGGAATTCCCTCTTTTTTGTATTTTTATAAATTGCCTGAACTCCTTTGTGGAACAAGGTGTTACAAAACAAAGGGGAGAAGGGTAGGCAGAGTAGTGGAATGGAAAGAGCACAGGCCTTGGATTTGGACAGCATCCTGACTTCATCACTTCCTAGCTGTGTGACCTTGGGCCAGCCTTCCGAGCCTCAATTTCCTTAACTGCATATTGGGGGTATTGCTCCCCGTTTCCCCACACCTTCAGTAGAATCATTTCTCAGCCTAGATCAAGCAATTCCTTGCACAGGAAAATAAAATATTTTATTTATTGTGGAAATTTTAGAGGATGCAGATAAATATAAAGAAGAGAATACTAAAAACTCTGAAAAGCATTTAGCACATGATTGGCATATAGGCTTTTTTTTAATCTTTATCTATTTAGCTGTCTTCATTGTGGCACACACAATCTTCTTTGGGACGCGCAGGGTCTCTAGTTGTGGTGCGTGGTGGAGAGGACTCTGAAGTGTGGAGGCTCAGTAGTTTCGACAGGCAGGCTTAGTTGCTCTGAGACATGTGGGATCTTAGTTTCCCGATCAGAGAGCGAACCCGTGTCCTCTGCATTGCAAGGCAGATTCTTAACCACTGGACCACCAGGAAAGTCCCTATATCAGTATTTTTGACAACTCCAGCTTGACTCTCAGGCTGCCCTGTGTCGGCATCCTTCTGGAAGAGAGTAAATTTAAGCAGCCGTGACTCCAGCCTCAGCCTAAGAAAATCCTAGCAAGAGAGAGAGAGGGGAGCCTTTGGGAGAGAGCAGGAGGTGGACTCCTCTGTTCTTATTTCAAGAGCTAGTGAAGTTAGACAGACCTGCCACAAACTTGCAGTGAGATCCTGGGAGAGTCACAAACCCCTGAGCCCTTTTCTCACCTGGAAGCTAGAGGTTGTCAAGGCTGACCTGCCAGAGTCATTGGGAGATTCCCATGAAATGTTGATGTGGAAACGCCCACCTTGGAGACAAGTGGGAGGTGCTCAGGAAATAGGGGTTAGCTTGATCTGTCTGATGGGGGCTCAGAAAGGAGGTTTCCTTTCTGAGCCCCCATCAAGTGTAAAGTCGCAAGTGACTCTTGTCACTGAAGGGCTGTGTAAGGCCTGGCTTGGAGTCCAGCTCAAAGTACTGTGTGAACTGGGTAAACGTCTTCCCCTCTGGGGCTTGGGTTCTTCCATTTGCGAAATGGCTACATTAGGGGTCCAAATCCAAGCCCCCCGGGAGCAGTCAGGTAGCAAGTGAATGAAACGGACGAGGCATTGGGACAGTAGCAGGTGGTGGAGACTGTGGTAATCTGCTGGACTTGTTTTACCTAAGAGGGGCTGCCTGCTGATGGTCGCAAAACGGACTGTGAGCCCAGGTGGCCTGACTTTTAAAGAGGCAGGAAAGTTCTATTTTAAATTTTATTCTTCCTGTCTTTTTTTAATATATATATATACATTTTCTTTTTACAAACCCTTCTCTCTGACTTTCAATAGATCTCAGCAAGGGAGCTGCTGTGTTACGTAGGAAACTCCGACCCAGAAGCAGGTCATCTATGAATGGTTTAACCCCAGTTTCCCCACCAATGTGCGTTGTGTGACAGGTGAGAGGGTGGCTGCCTTTCCGGCTGTGCCTCATGTCCCAAGGACTTTCCCTGACCAGAGGGGCAGTGGAATGTGCCTCCCTGTATTTTTAATTTTAAATTCAAAATTTAAATTCAAGTTATTTGAGATATTTAGCCACCCGTATAGACTACACAAAATGTAAATATAAACAAAATGTAAAATAGGGTTAAGAGCATGGACTCTAAGAGAACTTCATGCACCAGCTTTACCACTTAACTGTATGACTTTGAGCAAATCATTTAGCTTCTCTGTGCCTCACTTTTCTTATCTGTAGAATGGGGCTAATTATTGCACCTACTTCACATGATTGTTGAAAGGGTCACATGAGCAAGGACAGGACTAGGCTGAGGTTACTAGAATGAAGTTAATGAGGAACCATCATGGATGCAGAATTTAAGGGGAGCACCACCGAAAAAACTCAGCAGCGAGTGGGCTTCTCATTGTGGTGGCTTCTTGTTGCAGAGCACAGGCTCTAGAGCGTTTGGGCTTCAGCATTTGTTTAAGCCTTCTGGGCCTTAGTGTGCAGGCTCAGTGGTTGTGGCTCATGGGCCTAGTTGTCCCACAGCATGTGGGATCTTCGTGGACCAGGGATTAAACCCATGTCTCCCGCCCTGCATTGGCAGGCGGATTCTTTACCGCTGAGCCACCAGGGAAGCCCCACATGTGTCTTTCTGAATTGTGATTTCCTTAGGGCATATGCCCAGTAATGGGATTGCTGGGTCTTATGGTAGTTTTTTCCCTAGTTTTTTTTTTAAAGAATTTCCATACTGTTCTCCATGGCTATATCAGTTTATATTCCCACCGTGGCTTTATTCTTAAAACATGATGATACACAAAGAGAACACCCATTCCACCTCCAGGTCCAGTGGTTCAAGGGTAAGAGAGAGAAAGCATTCGGCTTTGTTCACTGTCATATCCCCAGCGCCTACCATGGTGCCTCACGCATGGGTAAGATCTTAATAAACATTTGTTGAGTGGGGGAAATAACGGGATGACACATGTCAAACTTTAGAACAGTGCCTGGCACCAAGGAGGTGCCTCAATAAAATAATAATTATGTTTGAGAAGATAATGTCATTGTCTGTGGGTCCTATTCTGTCTTCAGACCAATGGTGAACTTGGTATGTTTGACACCCAGAATGTATCTTTTTTCCCCCCAAGATATCAGATTTTATTTTTCATTAACTTCTTTAACTTATATTTTCCAGTAATTTTTCAAAAAATATTTTCATTTTTATTGTAATATAGTTGATTTACAATGTTGTGTTAGTTTCAGGTGTACCACAAAGTGATCCAGTTGTACGTATACTTATTCTTCTTTTAGATTCTTTTCTCATATAGGTTATCACAGAATATTGAGTAGAGTTCCCTGTGCTATACAGCAGGTCCTTGTTGGTTATCCATCTTGTATACAGTAGTGTGGGTAGAATAGATCATTTTTTTAAGGCCAACATGACAAGATTATCTTCAATAATAATCATGAAATAAAACATAATAATGGCAGAAAAGCAACAAAAATAGTAAAAACTGGCTTTTATTGAACCTCATATATACACTCAGACCAATAAAATTTTTAATAAATTAAAAATTGTAGTACAAAGGGGAACAAAGTAATGGACTAATAATTTTTGGTTACATTATTTTTTTAACAAAAAGGGACATACACACACACACGACAAAATGCCTCCAAAAGAGGCAACTCATGAAGTTCAGAGAATGGTTTGCACAGAGAATGACAGAACTGCAGTAACAATTACTGTTTTACCATCACTGTGCTATCACTGTTGACTTCAAATCTGCTGTTCAAATGCAGGGACATGGGAACCTCCCTGGGCATCCGGTAGTTGGGTCTTCGCTTTCCAATGCAGAGGGTGCAAGTTTGATCCCTGGTCGGGGAGCTAAGATCCCACATGCCTCACAGGCAAAAACCCGAAACATAAAACAGAAATACTGAACTTCAATAAAGACTTTAAAAATGTAGATAAATGGAGGGACACAGGGACATGAACACTCCTGATGTGAGCTCCAGTGATGCTGACCTGCTATGAACTCTCACCTGAAGGTGTATGTTGGGGCCAGTTATGTAACTGGGGATTCTTCAAGTTAGCGTCCATGTAGAATGCATTATTTATGAAAGGTTAGGTGATAAAATGTCCAAATTTGAAGCATATATATATATATATATATATATATAATTTAAGTTAGACCAATAAAGATCTCTTCAGGAGGGAGGGTTTTATCACCAAGGACATTGTTTAGAATTGCCAGGGCATGGTGATAATAAAAGCGGACGCACCCAGTTTCACTAATGTTTTAAACCTCTCTACAGACAATGCATGCCTTATGTCTTGCACACGGAGGACTGGCCACCACCCTTACCTGATTCACCTCTTGCCTCAGGCCATCAGTTTCCTATCTCTGGCTGAGACAGTCTCAAAGTCCCTTCCAAAGCTGACGTTGCACTACTTTCTAATTCTGGCTCTGCAAGCTATTTCAAGCTATGTGACCCTGGGTAAGTCAGGTCCTCCCTCCAAGTCTCAGTTTCTTCATCTGTAGGGGAACAGTAACCCCAAGCCATGTCTTATCCCGTAAGAGCTCAAGGAGATAGTGTGAGAGAAGACTCTAAAGAAGGAGACGCTGCACACAGGTGGCAGGTACCCAGGTGGCAGGCCTTGATGACAAAGGTGACGATGTTCCTCCAAAGTCATAAAGGAATTGTTCTTAGATTGAGGATCTGAGATAGGGGAAGGTTATCTAGTGGGTGCTGGACTTCACAAATCACTGACAGTGACTTTTTCCTTCCAGGAAAAGGCTTGATCCTCTTGGCCCGGAAGCAGGGGGCTGGTTACAATGACCCCAGTTCCTCTCTTGCTGTACTACATCCCAGCTGGAGGGAGCAACTTCCCTTCCAGGGGAAGGTGGCCAAGGCAGAAGCAGGGTGTGAGGAAATGCTGATGCCGGCTGGCTCTGAAATTAGCTTACCTGCTTGTTTAACCATTTCTCCAAAGAGAATGCAAGTTCCTAGAGCAGGGGTTGACAAAAAAAAAAAAAGAAAAAATTTTCTTTTATTTCCTGAAGAGCCAGCTAGTAAACATTTTAGGCTTTCTTGGCCATATGGTCTCTGTTGAGACTGCTCGACGCTGCTGTTGCAGTGTGGAAGCAGCCCTAGACCATACGTAAACGGAGCGTGGCTGTGCTCCAATAAAACTTTATTTATGGATCCTGGAATCTGAATTTCACATAATTTTCACACATTATAAAATATCCTTTTGATTTTTTTTTCAGTCTTTTAAAGATGCAAAAACTGCTCTTAGCTCATAGGCACATAAAAAGAGGCCAGATTTGGTCCACAGGCCACTGGTAGTTTACCCACCCCTACTGGGCAGAGACCCTCTGTGTTTTCCTCCACGGTGTCCTCAGTGCCCAGAACAGTGCCTGGCATATAGCTGCCCATTAGTATCTGTTGATGAGCCTCTGCTTACTCTCTGCCTGTTGTCTCCAATTCCATCCCCATCTCTAGCTACTACTGAATCTCCCTCTCCTGCCAGCTCCCATCCGCTGTAACCAGCAGTGAGAAGCTTCTGCGTCTCTCTGCCTTCCCACCCCTGGCCCCATCTCCAGGTCAGTGGAGGATCCCACTAGCTAATTCTCCAGTAGCCCTGGGACTGTCTCATCTGGGTGCTCCCATGTCTCCTCTTCTCTGACTGCCTTTGGCCTCATGTTTATTTCTCCAGCATCCAAAATCTTTTTACTAACAAGGCAGGATCTAGGGTTAGTTTTGTTTTGTTTTGTTTTTCTGAAAAAGAAACAACTGTATTGAGGTATAATTTAAGTTCCATATTTAAATTGTACAGTTCAATGACCTTTTAAAAAAAGCTTATTTTTAAATGTACAACAGGCTCCAAGACAACTTCATTCTAGATATGGGTGGCAATAGATGTTATGGCAAGGAACCCAGATGCTTAAACAGGAATGGAATTGAGGATCACTTCAATGACCTTCATTAAACTTACCTAGCTGTGCAACCATCACCACAGTCAAGTTCTGTAACATTTTCATCTCCCCAATAAGATTCCTCTTACTAATTAACAGTGATGAGTCCCATTCTTACCCCTATGGTCAGTAGCTCAGTTGTATCCTATTTGTGTCCATGTGGATTCCTCTGTCTATGGAATTTTCTAGGCAAGAATACTGGAGTAGGTTGCCATTTCCTTCTCCAGGGTAGGGTTAGTTTTTGTAGCAGCAGCTGGCCCACTGGTTTCCGGCGCACTTAAACTTCTAGCCCTGGGAATGCAGGATTTGCCTGTACCACCTCTCAGCCTTCACCAGGACCAGAGAGCAGGCCAGTGCCACAGCCCTTGGGAGAGTCCAGGGCCAGCTGGTTGAAGGTTGAGGATCTTGCTCCAGGCCTTGGAGATGATGCCCTGGGTGTGGCTGCTCCTGGGGCAGCCCACACACCCTCAGTTTGGTACCTCCTGGGCAGGCACAACATCAATTAGATCCCTACAACCACAGCTGTTTTGCCTTCCTGGCCAGGAAATTCCATCTTCCAGATCATCCGGGAAAGGGCCAGAGGTGGCTGATTGGTGTAACTTATGATCAAGGTCTATAGCACAACTTGATCAAAGGAGTTGGTTCATTTGGCCGGAAACCTGTACAGCTTGACCAACAGCCTTAGGTAGATGTCCTGGCTTTTCGCCTCATTCTTTACCAGCCTCTTGATCACAGTTATGGGAATTCCTTCAAGCTGAAGCCTCTTCTTACATATTCATCTCACACCAATGGAGAACTCACCCAGTGAGCTGCCGAAGCCCCAGTCTATTGCCCTCCTCCTACTTTTCAGGGGCAAGAATTTGGAGAGAAGAGAGAGAGTCTAGGATTGTTACATACCCTTTCCAGTGAGCACTGATCATGTAGCAGACACTGCACAGGCATTTTGTTCCCTGACTTCACCTAATAACTCATAACCAGTCCTATTTTACAGATGTGGAAACAAACTCAGATGTGTTAACTGAAATTCTCAGTCAGGCAACTAGGAAGCGGGCAAGCAGGGGTTAGAGGCCAGGTTGGTGTGGCTCTATTCACAAGCCTATTTTGAGGGCTTGCCATGTCTGCCGTGTCCAGCGAGTATCAGTAAACAAAACAGAAAAGTCCTACCTCATGGAGCTTTGTTCCTAGTGGGAGAAACAAACAATAAACCAGTAAATACACAATATGATTGTTGGTAGAGAGGCATGCCATGAAAGAAAGGTGAGTAATACCATTGGGACTTCCGTGGTGGTCCAGTGGTTAAGAATCCACCTGCTGATGCAGGGGACAGGGGTTCGATCCCTAGTCAGGGAACTGGATGCCACATGCCACAGTGAAGACTGAAAACCCCGTGTGCCACAGCTAAGACCTGGTGCAGCCAAATAAATAAATATTTTTAAAACATTTAATTATCCAGATTTAAAAAATAAGCTGTCATAGCTGATAATGATGATTATTTAAATGCTGAGCCAAGTTCTGGTTAAAGGTAACTACCATTATGATCGTTCCCTGCATGCTGTTCCACCTGCTGCCAGGAGACACATGTGCCAAGACATTCCCCTACTGAAAGGCCAAGAAAAAAATAAACCAGACTCCCTTCCTGAGGCAGGGAGCATCCAGAACCTGCACTCTTGAACATTATAGCAAGCTCATGGCCAGGCTGCAGGAGAAGGACCTAAAACCAGGTGCTCAGCCCCTATCAGCTCAGACCACTGCTCCAGGCCAGAATAACCTCTTCCACAGGAAACAGACTAAGAACCTCACTTGTGTCCAGCACACACTTATGAGTCATTCATTTAACAAACACCTCAAGTGACTGCCCAGAACAGCCTGTTTTCATCCTATTATGAATAGTAATCATAGCTAGCATTTATCCACACCTCAGAGTGTAGCATTTCAGAGCCTGAGAATAGATTGGCTGCCTGGATCCGAGTCCCAGGTTTACTGTGTTGCAGCCAGATGATGTTGCACATATCATTTATCCTCGCTGAGCGTCTCCTATGTGCCCGGCAGTGTGTCAGGTGCCAGGAAAACAAGAAAGAGCCAAGAAGAGCCCATTGCTGCCCTCTCACAGCTTACTGTCTAATTGGAGAGCCAGATGTTAATCAAGTAATCACAAAAACAAATGCAAAAGTGTACCTTGAGGTATACTTCCCTGGAGGAGAAGGCAATGGCACCCCACTCCAGTACTCTTGCCTGGAAAATCCCATGGACGGAGGAGCCTGGTGGGCTGCAGTCCGTGGGGTCGCAAAGAGTTGGACACGACTGAGCGACTTCACTTTCACTTTTCACTTTCATGCATTGGAGAAGG
>NW_011495069.1:8893746-8894340 GCF_000754665.1 Bison bison bison
TTTCACTTTCATGCATTGGAGAAGGAAATGGCAACCCACTCCAGTGTTCTTGCCTGGAGTATCCCAGGGACGGGGGAGCCTGGTGGGCTGCCGTCTATGGGGTCGCACAGAATTGGACACGACTGAAGCGACTTAGCAGCAGCAGCAGCATACTTCCCTGGTGGCTCAGACAGTAGAGAATCTGCTTGCAATGCCAGAGACCTGGGTTCGCTCCCTGGGTTGGGAAGATTCCCTGGAGGAGGAAATGGCAAACCACTCCAGTATTCTGTCCTGGAGAACGAACGTCATTGACAGTGGAGCCTAGAAGGCTACAGTTCATGGGGTCTCAGAGAGGTGGACACGACTGAGCGACTAACACTTTCACTTTCATACCTTGAGGAGCACTCAGGAGCAGTGTCCATTGTCCATAACAGGGAGGTAAAGAAAGATGTCCTGGAGGAAGTGACTGTGGAGATAAACTGGCTTGAGGAAGATGGAAGACAGTTTTAAGAACAAAGAACAAGGTGCTGTGGCAGGGGAACTGCAGGAAAGTCAGTGTGGCTGGAGCCTGGAGAGAAATGGAGAAAACTGTGAGCTGAGGCTACAGCAGGATCA
>NW_011495069.1:8894440-8896398 GCF_000754665.1 Bison bison bison
CAGCACATTGTAGGCTACAGATCGGTGTCTTGGTGTCCACAGCTCTCTGCTGAGTGACCGCAACATCCCTACTACAGTGATGGCAAGCTGACCTGCCCAAGCTCCCAGGCAGGGCCCAGGTGGCCTCTGTCCCCTCCCCCACCCTCCACTCCCTTTTCCATCATGACCTGCTGCCTCTCCAATACTCTTCAGAGGACACAGGAAATAAAATATTCACAGGAAAGCACAATCACTACTGGATCCTTAAATTGAGATGATGCACTTGATAGGGAATCCTTTCGTGTAAGAAGGGAAAGGACGAGACCAGCAGCTCCAGGAAGGGGGCAGACTGAAGGCCAAATCATTCCGGTTTTCCCTTCACCTACACACCTCCCACTCATCCACCTCATTTTCCTCCCCCAGTCCTTTGTGCTTATTCTCTGGGTCACAATGTCTCTTCCCAAGTTTAACTTATTTAAACTGGCTTGCAGCCAGATATTCGGCACCTGTGTGCAATCTGTTCTGAGCCCTGAATAGGATGGCTAGATTTAGCAAATCAATGGAATACCCAATTAAATCTGAATTCAGATAAACAACAATTTTTTAGTCTAAGTAGGTCCAAATATTACAACGCTATCCCTGAGCAGCAGGGACTGGGGTGTCAGAAACTGGTTCCGGTCAACTGATAACTAACGCTGGTGATAATAACAGGTGCCAACACTGGCCCAGGTTACCTCCGGTTTGGCCCTCATCAGGGAAGTAACCAAGTGAGTGAACAAGAGAATGAACTCTGGGCCCAGACTAGCAGGGTTGTCTTTCAGCTCTGCCATTTTCTAGCTGTGTAACCTTGGAGGGACCCAACAAATGAAATGCTTAACTTCTCTGTTCTCAATTTCATCATCTGTATATTGCAGTAATAACAGCACCTACTTTATAAAGATGTCGTGAGGATTAAATGCATTTACAGGTAAAGTGTTTAGAACAGTACCTGGTCCACAGTAAGTGCTGTACTAATGTTAGCTGTGATTATTTATCTAATCACACCAGACCAAATGTAAACTCCATAAGAACATGGATTTTCTTTTGTTCATTGCTAGGAGTGGGGCTGGTTTACAGTACATGCTCAAGAAGAGGGCCTGGCATGTAATATATACCCATAAATGTTTATTGAATTAAATCTAGTCCTCAGGATATACCGGAAAGATTGGAATCATGATTCCCTTTTTACAGATAAGGAAACAGGTTTAGGGACCCGAAAGGACTTTCCCAACATTAAGCAGGTAGCAAGGACAGGATTCCAACCCAGATTTGTTAGGTTCCAAAGTCTTTTCCACTCAAAACTCAATTCACTTCAACAGTTGAGGTGCTACCCTTGGAAAATAAAGAAATAACGGGAGCATGTGGATTCAGGAGAAACCTTCATTGACTTTTTTTAAGGTCCTATAATCTGTTCCCGACCTGCTGTGTGACCTTGGGTAAGTCACCCCATCTTTCTGAAGCTGTTTTATGATGTGTAAACCAGGAGGTCATAAGTTGGTGAAGCCTGATCAGAAGAAAGCTTCTGATAAACAATCCTGCCTTAGAATAGCTTTGCAAATGGCCATTCTTCCCCCTCCATGAAACCCACAAGCCCATCTCTACACTCTTCCAGGTGTGAATCTCACCACACCTGGACTCTTAACACCGCTTTAGATGGAGGCTGAGTCTCTCCAGGGGGGATCCCTCTCCCTGGCCTCTTACTACAAGTGCAGCCCAGGTGTCGGTGGATCCTGGGAGCCTCCCCAGAGGGGGCACAAAACCCAGTCAGCCCAGAGCCAGGTCTCCAGCTGGAGAGATTCTGGAGAGACTTGGCTTGAAAAGAGCAAAGCATGCATATTAAGACATCAGTCTGGAGGTACTGTGAGCCCTGATGGTGGCGAAAGAAGATCCGTACCCTGCCCGGAGCTGGGGCGCAGGGGATCCCAGTGTCGGTTTGGGGT
>NW_011495069.1:8897470-8899367 GCF_000754665.1 Bison bison bison
GGACCAGGGCTGGGATGCCAGATGTCTTGGATTCCACAAGAGACGAGGGTCATGGGACCCCCCCACCCCAGCCCCCTGCCAACTTCTTGATGTCTCACAGCGGCCCTACCCCAAGAGCTCCCAGCATCTCCGCTGCTGACCTTAGAAGGATTTCCTTCTTGATCGTCGCAGTTGTGGAATTTGGGGTGACTCTGCCCGTCTGGGGCTGAAACCCTTGGTTTTCTTTGCTCCAGGCTAGGGTCAGAGGACGCCTGTGTCACCTCTCCCAGGCTCGGGAGAAGAGAATGGGGAACCTTAGACCTTTGAGAAAATTATTCCTGGAGATGAGGAGGTCCTTGGTTCCTGCCCCCTCCCATGGGAAGGGTTGGGCCTCTAGGGAATTTGGCCTTTGCCTGCCTAGCTTCTCCCAGAAGCAGCTCTTGCCTTCTGAGGATACTGTGGTTTAGGCCCTAACCTTGCAGAAGGCTCGCTCTTCCTGTGCCCACCAGGGTCAAGGTCAAGACCTTGAACCGGCAAATGGACAAAACTTTCCCCTCAGCCTCATTATGGGAAGGACAGTAGGTGATACTGCCTTTCCAGGGGGATGTGAGGATATGAGGGAGACGATGGAAACCTCAGAGAGCCTGAGACCCAAAGTGATTTTCTTGTGGCTGGGGCTCGGATCCCTCCCCACTTAGATCCCCTCCTCTGCCCTCTCTTACCTGGGGCAACCACCAAGTGCCCTGCCCCTCAGGGCCGCTGGTTGGGAGCTGAGTGAGGATCCTGGGTCCCCAGCACCCGGAGTGTGCTGCCCCTTTAAAGGGATGGTCACCGCTGACACTGGCTATTGGAGGGTGGGCGCGGCAAGATTAGGTAACCAACCTGAAGGCGCAATTTGGAGTAAATTGCTCTGGGATCCCTGCCATGGGGTTTTTACGGGCCCTGCACAGCTCAAAAGTTCTCCCGCTGACTCACCCTCTGAACTGAGGAACACGGCCCTCTGCAGCCCCTATCCACGGGCTGCCCACCCTCTAGGACTGGGGCACAAGGGGTTAGGGGTGGTGCTCAGAGGTAAATTCCTTTGTCCTGGCACACCCTTGAGACCTAGGCCTCCCTAGAGGAAGGTGGACTGGGAGAGGCCAGGGAGGGACTTACCGTGGGTTATATTAGTTGGGAAGGCAGACACCCAGAAACTTGATTCCCAGTCCAGGGCACTGCTTCCTGCTTCTCTTTGGGAAATCCTGAGGCAGGGACCAGGTTTAAACAGGAAACTCAACTCAGTTTTAGTCCTACTGCACCTGAACTTTGAGAGGGAAAAAGACGGCTTATTTCCCTGGTTTCGGGGGGCTGTGATTTCTACAGGAGCTTCACCTCGGATTCACTGTGTGACCCTCAATCAGTCCATAGCCTCTCTGGACCTCTGTTTCTCCACTGGCCAGGGTTGGGTTCTGGCCTCTGCTTTCTGGGCCTGAGAGGGTGCAGAGCCCTAAGGAGTGCTGCCCATTTTCCTCCTCCCCACTCCATGGAAGTGCCAGGCGACTCGGTGTTATTGTTTGGGTAACAGGAGGCATGGGGCAGCCAGGGCACGGGTTGGGCGCAGGTTCTTACTGGAGAACAGGGCCTCGCTGTTCTCAGCCCAGGTGACATGTAAGTGATACAGCACCCTGACCTGCAGGTACAGGCTCCTGGCCGGGAGGGAGGCAGGCCGAGGGGCTGGCAGGGCGTTTGGCAGAGGCCTGGGATCTGCTCTCCCTGTGACGCTGCCGAGAATGGGCTGCTCGGAGGCAGGGCCTTGTCTGGGGTGTGGCCCAGGTGGAGCCACCCCACTGGAAGTGTGGGTGAGGATTCTGCCGGGGCCTCCCCCTGGCCCTGCTGGGCTCAGTAACCGTGGCCGCAGGCCCAGCCTCGCTGTGCAGAG
>NW_011495069.1:8899467-8917305 GCF_000754665.1 Bison bison bison
TTGCTCTGTGCCGTCCACCCCACTCCGCCAGTGTGGCCTTATTAAAGTCAAATAATTCTCCAAACAGCTTCTCAGGGCAGAGAGTATTACCCCTGTCATATGGAATAACTGAACTCAGTGGGACCTGGCCTGTGAATTAATGTCAGAGTCAGAATTAGAATCCAGATCTCTCACTGTCTTCTACCCAGTAGGCGGAGGCTTAAAGACAGGCAAGAGCTGGGGTCAAGCCGGCCAGGTGGAAGGTACTCCAGGAGAGGCTCCGGATGTTGGCAGACTCTCCTGTCCAGCCTTGGCTGAGGGCTAGTAGTGCCAGCCAGCCCTGGCACCTGGCCCCTAGCTTCCAGCAGTGGGCAGGGTTGCCAGTGCTGGGCTCTGAACCCAACTCCTGGGGCTGCTTCCTGCCTATGGGGCACGTGCTGTCTTTGTCCATCTGCTGCCCGGCTTCTCCAGACACTGCCCTGGATGCTTCTCTTCCCAAGACAGAGCAGCTTGGGTGGGAAGGAAGGATGCTTATTGGAACCCATCTCTGACCTTTGGGGAGGGGGCACAATGGCCTGGAGGCCCTCGGTTGCTGTGCCCATGAGTATTGCTCTCTGAGGAAGTGGGAGGAGAGTGAGTCTCCATCCTCTAAGGGGCCAGAGGCCTTTCCTGTACCAGACTCTTAGACAAGGTCTTTCATTCAGTTTTCTGCAAGGTCAGTATCATTGTCCTTATTCATTCCTTCAGCAAGTATTTATTGAGCACTTACAATGTGACAAGTACTTCTCCAACCAGCAGGGTGCCCCTGTGAACAAGACAGACCTGCCCTCCTAGTACAGGTGAGGAAGCCGAGGCTCAGAGAAGTAATGAGACAGACACATTCAGAGTGAGTGGCTGGCAGAGCCAGCATTAGGGGCTCTCTCTTTGTGGCTGCAGACCTGTGTTCTTTCCACCCTCTGTGCAACAGTCAGTCCGGAAGGGCAGATGCGCCCTGTCTTCCCAGGACCCCGGCTTTCAAGGGGAAGGCCACCTGTGGTCCTCTTTGCACTCCTAGTGCTTTCTCCGGGGCCGCCCATTCCCCGCTAGAGACCTTGTGCATCAGCTCTTACAGGCCTGGGCGTTGCATGAAGATGGTACCCAAGCCAGACCCCGGGACTGGAGGCAGCCAAACAGGCTCCCTGAATCCTCCAAGATACTGCTCTGTAAGCGCCCACCTCTGGATTCACCCACCACCTCCTCCTCTCTCTCACTGGGGATTCATGTGACTCTGGGTCATAGCCCCATGTGTCACCTGCTAACAGGCTGCAGTTAAGTCACTCAGCTCTTCTGAGCCTCATCTGAAAAATGGGAGGAATAGAACCTACTCTGGCCTCCTTGCTCGCTTTGCTGGTTTGAGGTTTCATTTGACAGGCTATGTGCCAGACCCTGAGCTGGGTGCCAAGGAGACAGTACTGGACAAGCCGTGGCTCCTCCCTGAGTTAATCTGAGGTTTGCTCGGTGCTGTGAGGCCCAGAGGAGGGAGGAAAGGACTTGAGGCTGTATGGACAGAGGAGAAGACATTTAACTGAGTCCTCCAAGAAGATCAGGAGTGTACTGAAGTGACTGGGCAGGAAAGATTTTCTTGGTAGAAGGAGCCACCATGCAAATGCTTGGGGACAAGCTGATCTGTTCAGGGTCTCAGCTTGTTCAGTTTAGCTCCAAAATAGGGATAGTAATAATGGTGATTGTTTGTGGACCAGTTATATGCCAGCTGTACTTTTTTTTTTTTAATATTTATTTAGCTGTGCCGGATCTTAGTTGTAGCACTTGGGATCTTTAGTTGTGGCATGTGGGATCTGACCAGGGATCGAACCTGGGCCCCCTGCTTTGGGAGTGTAGAGTCTTGGCCCACTGGACCACCAGGGAAGTCCCTGGATGTATGTATTTTATAGACACTATTTTGCCTGCTTCTTAAAGCTACCCAGTGAGGTACTTTACTTTTATCCCCATTTCACAGATGGGGAAACTGAAGCTTTGAGAAATGCAGTAACCTCAGAGTTATGCAGGTGATAACCCACAAGGTCAGATTCCAGAACCCACATTAATCACCTGTGGGAGCTGGAGATGATGGCTTTGAACGCCATACCAAGGAGCTGGGACTTTATCCCACAGGCAGTGGGAAGCCATGGAAGAGTTTGAGGCCTGGTACCTAGAAAGTTCTCAGTAAGGAGTGAGTGACCAGGGGAGACTTACTCAAGTGTGATGATTGCAGTTGAGTTTTAGGAAGGGTGAGGGCTTAGAATGGGGGAGGCTGGCGTGTAGGCCCTTGTTACCATCCGGGGTTATGTCAGGAGTCTGCAATGCTGGGTGAAGTAGAACTCTGTCTACGAAGGCCTCACGCCTCCTCCTCCCCTCAGGCCTGGTTCCGCCCAGTCCTGCTTCCCAAGCTCCTGAGAGAGAACATGTATGATGGGGCCTCAGAACACTGGCCCCTGGGGAGGATTAGGGGCATTAAGGGGGTTCAAGGGGCAGGATGTCCAGGGACTGGCGGGGAGGGAGTGCTGCTCCAGGAGCAGGAAGATTATATAATGGGGAAAGCACAGCTGTGCCCGCTGCTGCCAACAAGACTGCAGCTGCCCTGTGGACTTGGCCTCTGGCTCCAAAGTCCTGGGTCTTCCTGGTCTCTCCACACTCTTGCTGTGCATGAGGGCTGGGGACTGCTCCTTTTAGCTTCCCAGCGCCCGGATGGGGTAGGTTACTCACCTCATATCACACAGGAAAGGGGTGGTATACCCAGGGTGGACAGCACCCAGCGGAGGGCGAAGTCTGGGGTCTGGAGGACTGCGCAGGGGCCAGCTGCCATGCCTGCCTCTCTGTTGCCCTGGCTGGGCACTGGAGCCGGCTCCTCTTCCTCAGTCCTCTTGAGCACCTCCTGGTGTCAGAGACCGGATTTTGAATCCCCACTGAGCAGTGGTATGGCCTTAGGTGCCATCACTAGGCCCCTCTGCACCTCAGTTTCTTTCTCTGCCAAATGGGACCCAGGCCTACCTCCCAGGTCAGGAGGGTTTAATGATGCCCCAGGTGTGAGACACCAAACTCAGTGCCGGCGTGCAGCAGGGGCTCGGAAGAGAGCAGCTGTTAGCACCAAAGCCTCATCTCTGCCTCCCAGGATTCCCCATTTATTAGGAGGGGCTCCCAGGTGGCACTAGTGGTAAAGAACCTGCCTGTCAACGCAAGAGACCTAAGAGACGTGGGTTCGATCCCTGGGTGGGGAAGATTCCCTGGAGAAGGGAACAGCAACCCACTCCAATACTCTTGTCTGGAGAATCCCATGGACAGAGGAGCCTGGCAGGCTACAGTCCATGGGGTCGAGAAGAGTCGGAGACAATTGAAGTGACTTAGCATGCACGGCCCATGAGTCAGTAGTCCCTGCTTTGTGATAAGTGGTAAAATGAAGGTTCATAGGGAGTAGCAGTGATTCTGCAAGAATGGAGAGGGGTCCCAGAGCAGGCAGGGCCAGGGCATTTCTGGGCTGGGCACTCTCCCAGACTTTGTGTCCTTCAGCCCTTGCATCAACTCTGGGAGGTGGATGTAAATACCCATGTTACAGATTGGGAAACTGAGGCCTCTTGAGTTGGTTAGTTGGCACACACCCACAGTCCTTTCCTTCTCACTGGGGGAGGTGGCATTTGAGCCAGACCTTCAAAGATGAGATGTTTTCTAGGCAGAGAACATGGGAGGGGTGCCCAAAGCAGGCTGCCTGAGTTGGGGCGATTGCAGGAGGCTTGAGGCCTGTGCCCTCCCAGAACTCCCGCCCCCGCCTCCAGGGCCCCTCTAGCCACTGGGAGCAGCCAGGGGCTGGGGCGCCCCATAGGGTCTGTCTTTGCTTTGTGCCACTCTGGTAAGTTCTGACAGTGTTCCCCACTCTCTCCTCTCTTTTCCAGAATGGTCAAGCCTCAGGGGAGGAAGCTGGGCTTCAGCCATCCAAGGTAAGGCCCAGGTCCTAGCACCGGAGCTAGGGATCGTCAGGGGTGGAGTGACTTTGCCTGGAGTGGACGAGGAGGGAGGCACTGACCTTGTCCCGCCCAGGTGTGAGGCCCCCTGGGGCAGGCAGACAGCTCAGCCTGCCTTCTCTGAAAGTGAAAGTGAAAGTCACTCAGTCATGTCCCACTCTTTGCAACCCCGTGGACTATTCAGTCCATGGGATTCTCCAGGCCAGAATACTAGAGTGGGTAGCCGTTCCCTTCTCCAAGGGATCTTCCCAACCCAGGGATCGAACGCTGCATTGAAGGTGGATTCTTTACCTACTGAGCCACCAGGGAAGCCCAAGTCCTTCTCTGGTGCCACCGAATGCTCGAGGCAACCCCATATGTCAGGATTACTCACTTCAGCCTTCCAGTTCTTCAGGTGAGTGGACTATGGTCCAGACAGGGTCAGAAGCCAGGCTAGAACTCAGGTTTACCTGTCACCGAGACCAGGACGCTTCCTCTGTTTATTTGCTCATGGTGGCTTGGCTGACTGTATTAAGAGGGTGAAGGGCTGATGGGAGAGGCTCAAGTCCACTGGCTCTGATGAGGGCATGGCACCTGGCGCTGGAGGGAACCTGGTGGCCTCCAATCAAACCAAGGCCCAGTGCCTGGCACGTGGCACACAGGCCGTTTCTCAGGGCTCCCTGCTCCCAGCCCCAGGCCGGCTCCCTGGGCTCTGAGCTCTCTGGTCCCTTGGGCTCTCCCTTCAGCCCCCCAGGGCCTGTTGCTGGTTTTGAGTGTCAACAGCACTGCGAGGCTGGGGGACAGTCTGGCCTGGGCTTTCTCATCACCATGCTGGGAATGACCTCACCCAGTTCTCAAGGTGCTGTGAGGTCGCAGAGCTGCTGGCTGGGGAGGGGCTGTGGAAGCCGCCAGGCAGGACAGGGCGTGAGTTCTGGCGGTAGAGCTGACCTGAGTTCTAGTCCTGCCTCCACCATCGCCATTTGACCTGAAGCTTCTCCCTTCTGAGTCTAGTTTCCTCAGCAGTAAAATGGGAATAATGGTACCTGCCTCCTGCCTCTCAGAAGTGACTTGAAGGACAAATGGAAGAGCAGCTGCCTGGCACACAGTAGCTTTAGCCCTGGCAGCCTGAGTGCCTGGCCGTGTTGCTCAGCTCCACTGCCTGTTAGTGGCCGCGCCCTTCTGGCCTGGGTCTGCCTAGGTATCAGACCATAAGCCCGACCTTTGAGATGGACCGAGGGCTGGTCCTGATGTTTGTCTTGACTCAGCCTCCTAAGATAAGGGAGCCGAGTTTCCTGGGGCAGGGCAGGCCAACAGAAGTAGGCTCCCACCCCCTCCTCTTTTTGTTACTATGGCAACCTTGGGTCATCAAAGGCCAGGCCGAGTCATGTGGACTGGGCCCCTTGACTTGTCTCAGCCCCATGTCTCAGCCTCATGTGGGAGAATCTCTTCCCACCAAGTAGCTGCCCCTGGTTGCCTTGTAATGAAGGGACTGTAGGTCTCCAGTGAAGATCCAGATGTTCAGATCTTGGGGCTGTAGTTCTAGGGGTTGCAGAGGTGCCTGCAGCTTTGAGGGAACTGGTGGTGAGTGCAGCTTCTCACCTCAGAGCTAGAGGGGCTGGTTAAGAGAATACAAGCACTTACCTAGGTGGACAACCTACATTTGATCCCAAGTCTGTGACTCCTTCCTGCTTCTGGAACAGCAGATCCTGGGGTGGGAACGGAGACGAGGCTGGACATGGATGGGGCAGAGAGAGCCTTGAATGCCATGTTAAGAGAGAGAAAGTGCCATACCAGGAGCTTTGCATTTGGTTCTCATAACATCCTCAGAGGTAGAAACTGTTACTCTCCCCATTTTACAGATGAGAAAGTTGAGGCCCAAGGCCAGATCGCTAGTGGGCAATGAAGTCAGGTCTTGCTTGACCACAGAACCCACATTCCTCCCAGCCCAGGAAACACACTGAGTGCTGAAGAGGAGGAGCACTGCGTCCCTGTGAACTCAGTTTCCATCATTACTTGGCACCTGCTCATTCACCTCTGTTGCTGCAGAATCTTGTAGCATTCCCAGTGCCCACTTTTGGGCTCAACACACCAGGGGGCGCTCAGCCTGTGGTCAGAACCTCATCACTTTGTGCAGTGGAAGGAGCTGGTTTTATCTTTTGCATCATCACATGTTCATGGCACTGGGAACCCCAAAATGAAGTCAACACCCCACCTTTAGGGAGTTCTCAGCATTGGGGAAGGGTGGTGATGAGAAAGCTGTGTGGTGGATGCAGTGATGGGGAGGAACAGGCTGTGGGCACATAGAACCTCCATTCAGTGCCAGGCCTGACAGTGGGCAGTGAAATATACCACCTGCCTACCTGCCTCTCTGGGGCATGATGAGATGAGCACGTCCCAGGGAACCCAGTAGCATCCACTCTCAAGGTTGATGGTGGACCAGATGGACGGGCACTGCTGTGTGTGGCAGAAGAGGAAACGTGGGCTGTGGGGCACCAGGTCACCTTCCCCACAGAGCTGGCATTTGCCTGGGCCTCGAAAGCCGGGATTTGGGCAGCTGGAGAGAGAAGTGGCCCTTCCAGGGGGAGGAGAGGCCTGACTTGGAGGAGAGGCAGGCTCTCTTGAGTTCAAAATCCTGCGCCTCTTTCTTATTTGCCAGCTGACCTTGGGCGAGTTGTTTTACCCCTTGGAGGCTCCGATGCCTCTTCTGTAAAAGGAGACTAGAGTCCACCCATCAGGGCCACCCAGAAGGAAGGAACGTGATGTGCATAAATTGGAGCATCCAGCAGTGTTTGAGACATCATATTGGTGTTTAATGCTTGTTTATTTGATCCGTTTCAGGCAGAAGAAGGGATTGGGGTTTCAGCAGCTGTAGAGAGGACTGCAGTCTAGGATGAGAGCTCCCCGTGTGCACCTGGTCCTTTAGGCATGCTGGGGCTCCATTCACCCTCCCTCCCTTCCTGGGGGTGGATTGGGCACCCCAGGCCCCCTCCCTGGCTATCTCCGGAGCTGGACCCCTTGGAAGCGCCTGCAGGTCTATTTTGAGAGCTGAGCGTCTCCCCCCCTCCCCTCCTCTCTTCCTGTTTATGAAACCCTGATCCCTCCCGGATCCCTCATGCTCCCCTGGCTGGAGCTCAGGCAGGATGTGATTGTGGACTTCGGGGAGCCTTGGGAGTCTCAGGTGTTCGGGGGAGAATTTCCCTGGGACTGGCCGGGGAAGGCTCCCCAACCCTCCACCCTTGCAACACCTGAGACCCGTGGACTCTTGTCCCTTCAGCCTGCCCAGAGGAGACCCTGCAGCAGTAAGAAAGCCCTTGCCGTTCAGGGAGTTCTGTTTACCACATCCCTTTATCTCTGTGGCCCATTTTTGCTTCTTGAAACAACCTTTTGAGGGTGCGAACATTTTACAGAAGAAGCTGAGGCTTAGATAGGGAGAAAGGGTTGCACGGGAACAAATGAGTAGACGGGTCTTAGTTTCCCACCCTGCCCTCCTGGCCTCAGGCCTCTTTTCCGTGCTGGTCTCTTTACACGGAGTGTCTTTTTTCCACCTCTCTGCTTGGCCAGCTCCTATTGATCTTCAGGGTCCAGCTAGACTGTCGCATCTTCCCAGATCTTACCCCGGGCAGAGAGTGAGACCCTATGGGCACCTCCAGCACTTGGCCTGCACTGTTGCACGCCACGCTTCCGTTTCGTTATTGTGTATTTGGGGGAGCTGCCTGAGGACAAGGCTGGAGGCTTCCTTAACACGTGCGCCTCCTAGTGTCTGGCTCCTGGCCTGGGGACACATAGCCGGGGGCCCGTAGCGGTGAGTAACGTCCCGAGGGGAGGCAGGCTGGTGGGCCTCGCAAGGAGGGTGATGATGAAATGCTTCAGCCTGTAGGCTTCGATTTTGCCCCAAGCTCTCCGCCTTTCTAGCCATGTGGCCTTGGGAAAGTCACTTTCTGTCTGAGTCTGGTTTCCTCTTCTCTGGAATGGGATGACAGCACTTCCCTTGGAGTAGGACATCTGAGCCTGGCAGAATCCACACCAATAAAAGCTGAAGGAAAGAATGGCTTCCTGCAATAAATGCTCAGTTAAGAGGCACAGTTCTCATTGTCACTGCATGCCAGTCCTGGCCTCGGGCCCAAGGCCAGCTCGCCTATCAAGGAGGCCTGGAAACTGTGGACCCACTGCCCAGAGGCATGCTGGGAGAGGCGTCTGGGGATGTTTGCCCCATGAGAGGGGGCACCCCTGGGAGGCCCTGCAGATGCTGCCATCTGGGGGAGGGGCTGTTGATGTCCATTAGGGCCAGAGATCAGCAGGTGGGCTTGGGCTGCAGCTGCTGGAGGGAGGCCCAGGTTGGGGACCCTACAGGCCAGGGATCAGGCAGGGAGTGTGGTAATGGGGGGCAGAGGCGGGTGGCGCTCTGGGCTTCTCTCCAGCTGCCTTGTGGGAGGAAGTAAATAAGAGGAAGTATCTATGGGGGGAACGGGGCCACGACCAGGGGGTGGGGTCTGGCGCTGTCCTCCCCGCTGCTGCCACCAGAGGCTCCCAGGCCCTGCACGCACCCCTCCAGAGCAGGCAGTTTGGAGACAGCGTCCCCCCTATTGCCCCTTCTTGTACCCTGCCAGCCACGGAGAGCCTTCTTTGCTTCTGAAGGGTACACGGGTAGTGAGGAGTCGGGGCGGGGGCGTAGCTGGTACTGGACCAGAGAGCTTTGGGGCTCTCAGGGCAACCCCAGACCCCAGGTCCTCCAGGAGAAGCTGGAGTACAACGAGAGGCCTCAGTCTAAGGAAGTATCTTGCCCAACAGCCAGCAGGCCCTCCTCAGACTGCTGTCAGGGGCTCTGTGGGGACTGGAAGGGGAAGTTCTGTGTCCGTGGGGGCGTTTCCACATAGGGCATGTCTGTGGAAATGGTTTCCGATCAGCGGACTCTGTGCATCTGTGTGTGTCAGTTCCTGTGAGGGTACTGGGTGAGTGATGTGGTGAGGCCATGTGGCAAAGGGCCAGGCCTGGTCCCCCCTGCCCCACGGCTACCTGTGAGGTCCATGCCTTCTGCACCGTCGCCCCCCACCGCCCCCACCTCAGGGCCCTGGGCGGATAGACTTCTTCAGGGCAGCGCTGAGTGCGGTCGTGCCTGCTCTGTGGGCTGCCATTTTGGGTGGGCCCAGCCATGGGAAGGTCACCACAGGGGGAGGAACGCCCGTGCTCTGGGCCAGACTGTCAGAGGTGGTGGCCCTGCTGCCTTTTGCCCCCCATTCTCTCCTGGAGGTGTTTGCAAGTAAAGGGTGTCCCCTGTGTGGCTGCCACCTCTACTTGTGACTTCTGTCTGTGTCCGGCTCTTCTTTCCTTAGGATCAGAGAAGACAAGGAGAAAGGTCTCTCTGCATCCACCCTGGAGTTGTGGGCTTGGGGTCTACGGTGTCCCCTCCTCCGGAGGGGAGCCTTACCCATGTTCTGTCCCTCCTCCCGGCAGAGGGGGAAGTGAGAAGGAGGGGGTCAGGGACCCTGCCTTCTGGGCCAGGAAAGTTGCAAAAGCAGAAGTGAGGGGAGTAGCCAGGCTCTCTGGCCATAGGCGTGGGACTCACCATGCAGACCCCAGCAGATTTCCCCAGGGCTGAGAGAGACTCACGCCCCTGCCCCAGAAAGGTGAGCAGAGGCTTGGCCAGCCTGCAGCGGTGTCTGTCACCAAGACTCTGTGCCAGGAATGGGTTTGGGGGTGGCTCTGTGCCCTGGGGTTTCCGGGTGACTACCTCTGTCCCCAGGGACGGTTCTCAGTCAGAGGCAGACCGAGCGGTGGAGACTCAGACCTCAGGATGGGGCAGGTCGATGTTGCTGTGTGGTCTTTGCCCTCCCCAGCCCCTCTCTCAGCCAGGTTTTCTGCCTGTCCCACGTACTGGGTTCCTCTCAGGGGCCTGATTGACCTGCAGTTTTTCGTGACTGCAGCTTCTGTGGCTGTTCAGGCTCCCTCAAGGGAGGCGTCTCTGAGGGTCGACATCTAGAGGTAGAAGTCCCCAGACTCTCCCTGGTACTAAGGGAGGGGCCGGGCTTGGCTCGGCAGGGCATCGATCTGGCTGACTTGCCCGCCCTCCCTTTCCTGGCCCCTGAGGCCTGCTGACCCCCGGCCAGGCAGGGCCCAGGGAGAGGACTTGGGTTTGAGCAGGCTCCGCCACCAGTTCACTTTGAGCCTGGGTGAGTCGCTGTCCGGTGAAGCTCAGTTTCTGGTTCCTGAAGTGGGGCATGACAGCTTTGGGATATCTGTCTGGGTCAGGGTCAGAGTCATCAGATTACACTCAGCAGACATCCGTCTCCGTCTAGTGACTTGATCCTGGGCCCCTCTCAGGCCCTGGCATAGGACGGAAAGCCCAAAGAAATGGAATTCCTCAGAGATGAGTCGGCCACAAGTACCAGACTGCTCTCTCTCAAGTGCTGGGGTTTTGCAGATGATGTTCCCCCAGGTGGACCAGCAGGAACCCAGAGCTCTTGCCCTTAAGTCCAGGGTCTGACTCTCTGGGTGCCTGTGTGTCTATGTGCCCTGGGTATCTGTCAGCCTCCTTGGGCCTCACTGACGCTGGCTGCCTCTGACTGCTGCCCACTTGCTTCTGCTGTTGAGTTCCTGTCTGTCTCCACTCCATGAATGCCTGTCTTTACCTGTTGGGTCCATGTCACATAGCTGGGTGCCTGTTGGGTCGTGTCCCTTCTGTCTCTGCCTGTTGAGTACATTCCCCATCTGTCTCCACCTGTTGGATGCAAGCCCCCATCTGCCTCTGCCTGTTGGATCCCCATCTGTCTCTGCCTGTTGGGTACATGTTACCATCTATCTTTGCCTGTTGGAATGTGTGCCCCCCATCTGCCTCTCCATGGTAGATATGAGTCCTTGTCCACTTCTGCCTGTTGGGTATGAGTCCCTTCCTGCCTCCTCCGTATGTTGGGTACATGTTCCCATCTGTCTCTGCCCATCGGATGTGTATTCTTCCCACCTCCTTCCTGTTGGGTGCATGGCCCTGTGCATCCCAGCCTGCTGGGCACGGGGACTCTCCTACCCATCTGTTGGATGTGCGCCTTCATCTGTCTTCACCTGTAGGGAGCCTGCCTCTGCCTGTTCGGTGTCCCTCCTCATCTGCCTGAACATGTCTGGTCCCTGTGTCTGCCTGTTGGGCACCTGTCTCCTCCTCAGCAGCTGGCTTGGCATATGGGGCTTTCCCTCTGCAGGCCCACAGGGAGGATGGGGAGGAGGGCCAGAGGGCAGCCCTCCGGCGATGGGGAGGGTGGGGGAGAGAGAGGAAGGGAGGTGGTAAGGGAGCTGGGAAACCACAGGCCCTGAGTGATTGGCGGCCCTGGGCTGGCCCAGCCCCCGCCTTCACCCTGCACATCCGCCTTGGGCCTGGCCACCTCCGCAGCAGCCCCGGACGCTGCCTGCTCCTGCCATGGTGCCTCGGCCCAGCCGGGCGCATGGAGCAGGATCCCAAGCCGCCCCGTCTGCGGCTCTGGGCCCTGCTCCCCTGGCTGCCCAGGAAGCAGCGGCCCAGGATCAGCCAGACCTCCCTGCCTGCCCCTGGCCCTGGCCCTGGCCCTGGCCCCAGGCAGGACTCGGTGAGTGTGCCCAGCTGTCTGGGCCTGGCCTGACGGTGGCCCCTGGAACAGGTGCCCTGGTAACCAGTTTGGAAACAGCTGGCTCTGGGTTCTCCTTGCCCATGCCTGACCCTCCTGGGTGACTAGACCCTGTCCAGCCTTGCTTCCTGGGAGAGTGAGGAGGCACTTCCGGGCTCCAGGGTGGCATCAACAGATTGGAGGGAGAGCAGAGGGGTTCTAGAACATCTGGGACCTGGCAGGAGTTTCTAGTAGACTTGTGTGAAGGAAGTGTCAGAGGGTGGTGCAGAGAGTCCCAGTCTTACTCCCTCAACCTCAGGCTGACACTTACTGGGATGCTAGGGGGAGTCTGAAGTGGCGACTTTGTGTTCTTGTGTATCTTAGCCTTGTCCTTCTACCAGAGAGAGCCCATCTTCCATCTTGGCCAGAAACAAAACCCAGCTGTGCCTTCCCAGTACATGAGCAAACTCGACTTCCTATTGTGGCAAAACCAAAACCTTTGTAGCTGCGGGAGGGGAGCCTCCAGGGAGGACTTGGGGCAGGTCTGTAGGCCTCAGCCAGAGCCTGGCATTGGCTCAGCCCGGCCGTGCCTGGGCACCCCTCTGGGCCTGACCAGGCTGGAGCAGCAGGAACGATACGAGCTCGCCTGACCCGGCTCCTTGGTGGTTTGGCCCTCCCTGGGTTTTGATGTGCATGAATTGGGAGGCCTCGTCTTCCAGGGTAGCTGGCTGGTTGGGCCTGCAGGACCCTGTCTGCTGAGATCTGGCGGGAGTAGGATCTCAGGATGGGGGGCCGTGCCCTGTGCTGACCTGGATGGAACCCACCATGCTCACCAGCTCTGTTCCTCCATCAGGATGAGGGCGTTCTCAAGGAGATCTCCATCACACACCATGTCAAGGCTGGCTCAGAGAAGGCCGACCCATCCCATTTTGAGCTCCTCAAGGTCCTGGGCCAAGGATCCTTTGGCAAAGTGAGTCCCGAGCCCACAGCTGGGAGGGCAGCACTGGTCATGTCACAGTGGGGGTGGGAGGACCGCCTTGGAGCTCAAAGGATCAGAGCGCAAGGGTTGATGGGTCTGAGGGGAGGAGGAGAGAGGTCACTGTGGTACCCAGGGGCAACACAAGGGCAAGCTGGTGCTTAGGGAAGCTGGAGGTCAGCCTGGGGCATGCGAGCTGGCAGGGTCAGCCCCCTGCCCATCTTCTCTTCTGCTTCCCCCTCACCACCCCCACCCCGATGCCGTCTAAGGTCTTCCTGGTACGAAAGGTCACCCGACCTGACAGTGGACACTTGTACGCCATGAAGGTACTAAAGAAGGCAACGCTGAAAGGTGAGTGGGGGGTGCCTCCCCACAGAGCCTCAGGCTGGGCAGAGATAGAGGGCAGATGACACCCAGCTCTTAGGGGCCTAGGGTCTGATGGGAGAGACAGCTCTCTCACCAGGAATACCCCGTCTGAAGATACAGAAACAGGCCTATTCTGGGCCCTCCTTCTCTCCCACTGCCCCAATGGCAAAGACAGGATCCATTCAGAAGAAAAGACTTCCGGGAACTAACCCCTTCCCACCCCCCTAAGCCAAGTGCCAGTGTCTGTAGCTGAAGGGCGTCTGGCAGGAGGCAGGGGTGAGTGCAGTGTGTTGCGGGGGCGGGCGGGGCAAGGGCTTCAGATATCAGGCATCAGCTTGGTTAGGCCGAGGCATTCTGTTAACAGAATTGCTTCATGATGCTTGAAGAGTCTGAGGGAGACCTCTCAGAGTTGGGGAGAGCGTGAGAGGAGAGGAGGGAACCCAGGGAACGAGGCAGTTGGGCGGGTTGGAGAGGGTGAGTCAAGGCAGGGCCTCAGAGATGGATGGAGAGGTTCAGAAAGGAGCTGAGCCCACGACTAGAATTCCCAGACTTACAGAGGGTGTGAGGGTGGTTGCGAGTGGGCTTTTGACTGGACAGTGACTCCTTGGTCAGCCTGGGGACCAGGCTGGTCCTGCTGACCAGGAGGAGTGGGCCCTGGCTAGGATGGTGGGGGCAGAATAGGAGGTACTGGCCTTGGGTTCCTGTGGCCACAGTGGACTGGCTGTGGGGTGACTTAGCTGTGGTGCTCTAAGACCAGCCTGGTAGGAATGGGAATCCTTCCCCAGGAAGGATGATGGAAGGAGAAAGATGCTGTGAAGGGCTCCCAGGCTGGGACAGGGGAGGGGGTGCGGGACCCCACAGACTGGTGCAGTTGGTGCTGGGACCCAGGAGAATCTGGGTTTCAGCCTCACAGGGGAGAGGCTCCCATGGGAGTAGCCAGGTAAGCTGTGCCTTTAGAGGGTGAGTTAGGCCTTCTCTCCAGACTGAAAACATAGAGGAAAGACACCCCAGGAGGGAGGAACTATGCCTGAACAGAAATGTAGAGTCATTTGATAGTTTGAAAATGCTAGATGTATTTGGGAAGCAGTGATGAGGGTAGTTAATCCAGCATGGTCCTGGCCTTGTCGGGTGAGTGAAGCAAGAAAATTAGAGGGTGAAAGGTGCTCTGAAGGGGGACATAGAGCACTACAAGAGTCCAGAGGGCTCCAGCTCAGCCTGGCAGGTTAAGGAAAGTTTCCTGGAGGAGAGAATGCCTGAACTGAGTCAGAGGAGAACTGGCTGACGATCAGAATGGCCTAGGGACTTTTATTCTTAAAAAAAAAGGGTGAGGTGCCTGCTCAGACCTATGAGTCTGAAATTCATGCCCAGGGAGTCTACCCTCAGCTATAATCAGGGACTTTTTTCTTGCTTTTTTTGGCCACACCGCATGGCATGTGGAACTTCCCCAACCAGGGATCGAACCCACGCCCGCTCTAGTGGAAGTGCAGAGTCTTAACCACCGGACCACCAGGGAAGTCTGGGAATTGGAGATTTTTATGCCAGACAGAGAAGGGGCTGATGAAGGCATCCCAGGGGGAGCCACAGGGGCAGAGGCTGGGGGCACACAAGGAACAGGTTGCTTAGGCTGGCTGGATTGAATGGCCCCTCGGGACACAGCTAGCGACAGGGCTAGAGAGATGGGCAGGGCACCAAGGGCCAGTCTTGGGCACTGCCGAGAGACATGAGGAACAAGTAGAAAAGAGAGTCCTTCTTAGCCAAGGCTGGGGGCGGTGCTGTGCTGGGCGGCCAGACCTTTGGTAAGCCTCTTCTTCCTTTGACCAGTGCGTGACCGCGTTCGGACCAAAATGGAGAGAGACATCCTGGCTGACGTAAACCACCCGTTTGTGGTGAAGCTGCACTACGGTAAGACCACAGACCCTCCCTGACCTCCCACCCCACCTGCCGGCCTTTGCCCTTGTCGGGGGGCTGTTGCCTCCCCTATATACTGCCCCATTTGCCGCCTGGCAGACCAAGGGAGCTGAGGGGCAGAGGGACAAGGCCCAGGGCGCAGCTGGCTCCCCCATGGCCTTTTCCTGTCTCCCCAGCCTTCCAGACTGAGGGCAAGCTCTACCTTATCCTGGACTTCCTGCGCGGCGGGGACCTCTTCACCCGGCTCTCTAAAGAGGTGAGCTGACGCCCGGGACACCCGGACACCCCACTGCCAGGGCCCCGGATGGAGCTGGCGCGAAAGTGAGGCCTCCACCTGGGACTCGCCAGGCCTGCCCAGCATTCCCTGACCCACCCTAGGACAGAGCCCATTCCCTGGCTGAAATTCTGAGAGTTCCCTGAGATGGGTGAGGAGAATCAGGCCCAGGATGTGATCCTGCCCTGATTCCAGGAACCCAAGAGTGGCTCTCACCTCTTCACCTCCTTGCTTCTTCTTTTTTTTTTTTTTTAAGATTTATTTATTTGAGAGTTTTTATTTATTTTTTGGCTGTGGTGGGTCTTTATTACTGCATGCAGGCTTTCCCTAGTTGCAGCATGTGGGGGCTGTGACTCATTACAGTGCTTGGGTTTCTCATTGCAGTGGCTTCTCTCATGGTGGAGCATGGGCTCTGGGGTGAATTGGCCTCGGGAGTTGTAGCTTGTGGCCTCTAGAGCTTGGCCTTAGCAGTTGCGGTGCACAGATTTAGTTGCTCCAAGACATGTGGGATCTTCCCAGACCAGGGATCAAATCCGTGCCCCTAACATCACAAGGTGGATTCTTAACCACTGGGCCACCAGGGAAACCCCTTCACTTCCATTTTTTTCAGGGCTTCCCTGGGCAGGGTTATGAGGATTCGGAGAAGCTCAAATCCACCTGGAAAGCTGGATTCTTTAGGATTATGTGCTGTTAACCAAAAGGCTTTTGAACTCACATATAAGAATTTGAGCCAGATATAAAAATGGGACCAGTAATACAAATTAAATTTTAGAAGAGAACCAAAGTTTTTAAATGTTTAAAATGCTGTTTGAATGATCAAATAGATAATACATGACTGAGAAGAAAAATATCCATTGAGAAGTCTTCCTCCCACCCCAGCCCTCTCGACTCCCTCCTCTAGGTAAACATTTTTCTTATCTAAATTTCCCATGTTTCTTTGGGAAAAAAATACAAACCAATTCAACGTATGATCTGAATCCTGACCCCTACTTTCTTACATACAAAATACCATTCTACATATACTGTACTTTGCTTTCTTCATGACAGTGTGTTTTGGGGTAACTTGGCACTTATACCTTGGAGATGGATCTGTAGCCATCCGTCATATGGAGGGATCCTTGTTCTAGTTTATGGCTGCATTGTTGTTCAGTTGCCAAGTCGTGGCTGACTCTTTTGCAACCCCATGGACTGTAGCCTGCCAGCATCCTCTGTCCATGGGAGTTTCCAGGCAAGAATACTGGAATGGGTTGCCATGCCCTCCTCCAGGGGATCTTCCCGACCCAGATCTTGAACCCGTGTCTCCTGCTTGGCAGGCAGACTCTTCATCACTGAACCACCTGGGAACCCCTCATGGCTGGCAGAGCACTCCGTGATGTGGGAAGGAGACAGTTTAGTTTACTGCTTGACCCTTGGGCTGTCTCCAGCCTTTCCCTACTTGCCTTTCAACGCTACCATGAGTGACTTGGATATTAGTCACTTTATTCTTTAAACCCCTTCATAAAGAGAAGGGGGTATGGAATCTCTGAGGGGGACGGGGAAGCTGCTGAGTGCCCAGTGCCCCAGCTCCTGAGAAAGGGGCGATCCCGGCTGAAGTCCCTCCCGCCCGTTGCAGGTTATGTTCACGGAGGAGGATGTGAAGTTTTACCTGGCCGAGCTGGCTTTGGGCCTGGATCACCTGCACAGTCTAGGCATCATTTACAGAGACCTGAAGCCTGAGAAGTGAGTGAAGGCCCAGCTCTGCCCAGCTCCCTAGGGTGTGCAGAGGCAGGCCCCAGGGGCCTCTTCTAGAGCAGAGCCAGTCTGAGGGGGTGGGGTGACTCCCCCTGAGAAAGTCCCCCTCTCTTGGGTTGCCCCAAGAACTGGCGGGTGGAGCAGAGTGGTGGCAGCAGTAGGCTCGCCTGGGGGCTGCCTCATCACTAGGGCTGCCATCACCAAGCACCAGGTACCTCTGTGCCTGGGCGTTGCCTACCTTTTTTGCTAATCCAGTGTGACATCTGAGATGCCACTATTAAAGGTCCTTCCTTGATATGACCCTCTGTAGAATCTTCCTTAACATCTAAATATCCTCAAGTGGTAACTTGGGAGCCAGGGGCAGGTGCTTACGTGGAGTGGGATGTAGCTTTCGAGTAAGGCAGAAAGTGAAAAGTGAAAGTGTTAAGTCACTCAGTCATGTCCAACTCTTTGCAACCACTTGGACTGTAGCCCACCAGATTCTTCTGTCCGTGGAATTCTCCAGGCAAGATCACTGGAGTAGGTAGCCATTCCTTTTTCCAGGGGATGTTCCTGACCCAGGGATCGAACCTGGGTCTCCTGCATTGCAGGCAGATTCTTTACCATCTGAGCCACCAGGGAAGCCCAGAGTCAGGCACACCTGAATTCAAATCTAATCTCTGCCACCTCCTAACTCTCTGACTGGGGGAGTTATTTAACCTCCCTGGGCCTTAACTTCCCCATCATTAAAACGGGGCCATGTGAGTATCTACCTCACACAGTCGTTTCAAGAATTAGCAGAAAGGTAGGCAACACACCTGTGCAGCACCCCCAGTCCCTGCGCCACCCACCCATTCATCAGCCGGACCTGGTGGACCAGCTTCCCTGGGCTGAGCCCAGCCCCTACAGACCCGTGGCGTCACCTGACCCCACCAAAGGCCCACGACTGAGGGGCCCTGAACCCTTCTCTCCATTGCAGCATCCTTCTGGATGAGGAAGGCCACATCAAACTCACTGGTGAGTGGAGGGCGCCTGGCCCTCCGGTTTCAGGGGAGGGCAGGGTGGGCTCTAGAGGGACCTGGGCTGAGT
>NW_011495069.1:8917405-8920457 GCF_000754665.1 Bison bison bison
GGGCTGAGTGCTAGGGTATCCGCTTGTCCTGAGAGGCTGTGCCAGGCACTTAGAAGTGGTCAAAAGTCCAGGCCTGGCATGACGTGGGTTTGCATCCCAGGTCCCCACTGTGTAATGCTGAGCAGACCATCTCACCCCCCTGGGCCTCAGCTTCCTCCTGAGTACCATGGCGGTGATGCCCTCAGGCCTCTGGGCAGGAGGGCATGGGTGTGCAGGGGTGGCAGCGAGGAAGGTAGGGGGTCCTGAAGGTGTGTCCACTTGCGCTCCTTGTCACAGACTTCGGTTTGAGCAAGGAGGCCATCGACCATGAGAAGAAGGCCTATTCCTTCTGCGGGACAGTGGAGTACATGGCCCCTGAGGTTGTCAACCGCCAGGGCCATACCCACAGTGCAGACTGGTGGTCCTATGGGGTGTTGATGGTGAGTGCCCAGGCAGGGGTAAAGCATCTAGCAACCAGCCCAGGCATTGGGCCTCAGTTTCCCCATCTGTGGGGCATGGGGGCAAGGGAGGGTGGTTTCTGGTCTCTAAGGCTCTTCTCTTGTCCTCTCATAGCTAAGCTGGCCTCACACTCCTCCGAGCTGCAGTTTCCTTCCTTGGAAGGATTCCGGGCTTGGCCCCACCTGGGGTGCCCCCCGCCCCGTACTGGGCCTCTCCCCAACCTCAGGCCCCTAGTTCTGCTCCTGGTGGTCTGATTGATGGAGAGGGGAGGGACACACACAGTTCTTGATCCAGGTGGACCTCCTGGGCAGGGGGCTGAGTGGCTGGCCCGGGTGGGAGGAGGTGGGGGGCCTGAGGGGCGGGAGCAGAGCCTGAACGGACCCTTGTTCCCTGCAGTTTGAGATGTTGACGGGCTCCCTGCCCTTCCAGGGGAAGGACCGGAAGGAGACTATGACCCTGATTCTGAAGTAAGCCCCAGCCTCTCTCTGACACCTCCAGGTGTCTCCTTTCTTGGCCTCGTTTGGGGGCCAGAGTATCACCCCACACCTATCCTCAGATTCTCCAAGAACGAGACACTCCGCTGGTTCGAGTGCTATGCTTTTGCTAGGGCTCCCTTTTCACCCACGGGGCCTGTGGGTGGAGAATCCTGAGTCTCTGGGAGGGAAGTTCGTGGACGGCTTGTCTGGACTGAGCTGGAAATGAGATGTGGACAGAGGCGGGAGGTGAGATGGGGCCTCCGGGGCGGGGCTCAACCCTGACGAGACCCGGGGGCCATTGCAGGGCAAAGCTGGGCATGCCCCAGTTTCTAAGCACGGAAGCCCAGAGCCTCCTGCGGGCCCTGTTCAAGCGGAATCCTGCCAACCGGCTCGGTAAGTGGCCCCAGCCCAGGGGAGGGGAGCGGGTACAGCTGTGGCCTAGGCCACGGGGCCACATCTGGGGCTGAAAGGGGCCGTTGTCCTTTGTGTGGGCAGACAATGCCGGCGGCCACCCTGCCTTCTGGCCCCATGTGTGGAGTGTGGGGCGGGGGGGTGACCTGTGTCTGGGGGAAAGCAGGAACTGAGTCATCTCCACTCCCCCTGGGGATGAGGACAGAGGCCGGCACGGCTCCTCCGCCAAGGCTGCTGGCTCAGGAGAAGGGGCACGAATTCGGGCGCCAGGGGCTTGGGACCCCACTGCTGGCACGCGGTGGTCCCTCCACAGATACTGTGGTCGGATGAGTGCTGTTTGTGAGCAGAGTGACCCAAAGTAGTTGACGTCTCCCCCCAGAGCCCGAGGTCCTTGTCTCCACCAGGGACAATGATCTCGAGCTTCGTGGATTAAATGAAGTCACATGAACGTGCCTGTAGTAGCTGATCAGTATGTGTTGGCTCCTTGGCTCCCGGGTTCACCTGGACCTTGACCAGCTTCGTAAGGTCCCATCCAGGTGTCTGGGCTTGAAAGGAGGGAGAGCCTGTCTGGTGGCTGACAAGGGCGATGGGCTAAGAGCAGCAGAGATGAGGCCTAAGTCGGTGTGGAGCTGAGGGAGGTGGGGACCCCCTGCAAATCTCAGGACAGGTTTGACCTGTCCTGACTTTGGCCTTTGACAAGTTGTCTAGCTTCTCTTCTCTGGACCCTCCTTCTCCCATCAGTACATGGGAGCCCAATCATCAAGAGGCTCCAGAAAGTGGAAAATGCTGAGTGGTCTGTAGGCCTCGGGGTGATAGCTGGACTTGGGGTGGTGTGAGCCCAGCCTCTGGTCCCAGACCCCAGTGAGGCGCGGCCACTCGGAGGACAGGGCGGCTGTCTGGGGTCGGAAGGCCCTGGGGCAGGCCCCTCATCTGGGCTCTTGCAGGCTCCGGCCCTGATGGGGCAGAGGAAATCAAGCGGCATGTCTTCTACTCCACCATTGACTGGAATGTGAGTGAGTCTATCCACCCTGGGGCCCCAGGCAGGGCTTCGGCTGTGGTGGGAGGGGGCCTCTGCTGACTCGAGCCTCCCACGTGAAGCAGAGGTGACAGCGTGGCCTTGGGGGCACGGGCTGGCCTCCCGAGGGCGAGCAGTTATGCCCTGTCTGCATAGCCTGTGCTCCATCCAGGCCATTAACTCCTCCTCCTGCATGGGGCTGCTGATGGGCTGTGGGGGTGCCAAGGTAACCAGGGCGCCCACTCCACCTTGCAGAAGCTGTACCGGCGTGAGATCAAGCCACCCTTCAAGCCGGCCGTGGCGCAACCTGATGACACCTTCTACTTTGACACTGAGTTCACGTCCCGCACACCCAAGGGTGCGTCCCTCGTCTGACTTTGTCCTGGGCTTTCCCTTCCCCAGGAGGGAAGTGGGGAGTCGGGGCCTCTTTGGGGCACAGGGGCCCTGAGGGCTGAGGCAGGCCCAGGTGTGTGGGCAGACAGGCGGGGAGTCTCTGACTCTTTGTCCCCGTCTCATTCAGCCTGGCTGTCCCACTCTGGGGCTCTATGGGCTTCTTTGTGCCCGGGCAAGGGGGTGGGAGTGAGTGGGTGAGTGGGCCACAATAGAAAAGTCAGGACCCTTGGCCCCGGGCACCTTCAGCCCACTGGAAAGACCAGACACATCAGGCTCCCACTCACGTCAGGGGTGAAGAATCTGACCTGGCAAATGCGCG
>NW_011495069.1:8920570-8931501 GCF_000754665.1 Bison bison bison
GGTGACGGTGCCCAGAGGTCAGGGGCTAGCGTGGGAATCGGCTTTGGCTGCTCTGACAACTGGGCTTCGGTGACGCATCTGGAACACGGACTTAGCCACAGACCCACTCAGTCCATGGGATTACAGATAGAAGCCAAGGAGGGGGCTTCTGAGAGGGAACTTGGTGAATCCTAATGTTTTGGCCACATACTGGGGAGGAGTGTTCTGAAAGGCCTCCTAGAGGGACAGGTTTTAGCAGAGGGGTGCTTGTACGTCTCTGATGTCGGGGAACTTGTCACTTCCCCGAGCAGCCCGTCGCATCTTTATTTATCTGACAAGTATGTACCAGGTCCGTTAGTGTGCCAGCCATGCAGGGACTGACGGTGCACAGGACAGACCCAGGCCCTGCCTTCATATGGCTCAGGCTGCAGTGGGAGAGACACAAAGTCAGCTCTGGGCAGCTCGGCAAGTGCAGCTTAGCAGGGGCAACGGGCTGGAGGAGCAGCGTGAGGCCAGGTTTCTCAGAGGACAGTGTGTGAGCTGAGCCTCAAAGGATGGACAAGGAATGGTTGTCTAGTTAGCAGGAACAGCATGTACAATGGCTTAGAGTCTCCTCTAAGGATCTGAGAAGCTGGGCGTGGCTGAGCTGTGGAGTGGGGCGAAAGGAGGCTAAGATCACAAGTATCTCATTGCCTGGGCTATCCCAAGGGCAGAGGAAGGGTACAGACAGGGCACAGACTTGTGATTGGAACCCTCCATCTGGCTGCTGCAGAGAAGATGGACCTAAAGGGGCAGACCAGACACAAGAAGGCCTCCAGGAAGGGATAAAGTGCCCTGGCCTGGGCGGGTGGTGGATGTGAGGGGTTTTGCTGTTTCTTGCATGACAGGGCTGGACTGGTCTGAACACACATGGGCAGACGGGCTAAAGCCGGAGATGAGAGGTCCTGCCCAGGCTCCCATCCCGGCCAGCTTTCTGGGCTACCTCGGGTCAAGGGTGCCTCCTCTGGTTCACACCCCGCTCCTACCTCTGCAGACTCCCCAGGCATCCCTCCCAGTGCCGGTGCCCATCAGCTGTTCCGCGGCTTCAGTTTCGTGGCCACCGGCCTAATGGAGGATGACGGCAAGCCTCGGGCCACACAGGCGCCCCTGCACGCGGTGGTACAGGTGAGGGGCGGGAGAAACTTCTCAGCTGTCCCTTTCTTCTTGGAAGCCGCGAGGTGGAAGAGCTGAGAACACAGGCACTGAACGCGGACAGACTTGGGTTCAGACCCTGCTGCCACCGGGGAGCCCACTGCCCCGCAACCTCCTTGAGCCTCAGTTTCCCCACTTGTAAAACAGGGAAGGCAGCGTGCTTATGAGTTTCTTTTTTTTTTTTTTTTAGTACCTTGAAACTTTATTTTAAAAATATTCTGAAATTTGAATTTTTCAAGAATCGCCATCTGCTTTCCTTTCACACACGCTTGGTCCTAATAAGTCCCGTGTGCATGTGTGTTCAGTTGCTTAGTCTTGTCTGACTCTCTGAGACCCCATGGACTGTAGCCTGCCAGGCTGCTCTGTCCATGGACACTTCCAGGCAAGAATACTGGAGTAGGTAGCCCTTCCCTTCTCCAGGTTATGAGTTTCTTGACACAGAGCCAGAATGTTGGAGGGCCGGGGCACACCCAGGTTGGTGGCGCTGGGTGGTGGCTGGCCCTGACAGGTTGGGCGGGCACTCGGATCTCTTCCCACTGTCTCCCACTTGCCTACTCTCTGAACTCCATGGGAAATTTAGAGTTGAGAGGCAAGAATGGAGACTTTGGAGCTCACTGCCTGGGTCAGAGCTTCCAAGGTCAGGGATTGTGGAGGGGACACTTCCTCGTGCCTCAGTTTCCTCATCTGTAAATGGGGGTGAGGATAGAACCTTTCCCCGAGGGTTGTTTCAAGGATTATGTGAGTTATATAATACAAAGTTATGCGTAAAGTTAGGGTGACTTATGTGATTTATTATCCAACTGGGATATCTTGGTCCCAGACAAGTGTTAAACCAGACTGGATGTGAGGACAGCAGATGTGAAGCAGGGCCGTGTGGGCTGTGTGGTCACCTGGTGAAAAGGGCTCCTGCTACACACTCAGCATCACAAAGCATTTGATACAGTTAATGTCTTAGAGCCTCGAGACATCCCACAAGGTGGGCTGTGTCTCCCAGAAAAGGGAAACAACCTGCCAACAGCCACAGGAAGTGGAGAGCTGGGACCTGGCTCAGGGCTCCCATGCCCCTCGCAGGCCTGCCTGCGTTCTCAGAGCCTCCAGCTGTTCCACGTGTGTGTTATGGCTCCTTACCTGCCTGCTTCAGCACCCACTGACCACAAACTGCAGCCAGGCGCCCAGGAGCCAGCAAGTGTGCCCATCATATAGTGTAGAAAACAGGCCCGGAGAGGGGCAGGTTCTTGCCTGAGGCCTTCTACCCCAGGCTTCCTGTTGTTGTTCAGTCACTAAGTGGTGTCCGATTCTTTGTGACCCCAATGACTGCAGCGCACCAGGCTTCCTTCTTGCCCAGTGCCACCTCCAGGGGCCCAAGGCCTGGGGCTCTGGGAGATGACTTTACATTCTAGAGCACATAATCAGTCCCACCTCTTGGTCTTCTGCAGCAATTACATGGGAAGAACCTGGTTTTTAGCGATGGCTACGTGGTAAAAGAGACGATTGGTGTGGGCTCCTACTCTGAGTGCAAGCGCTGTGTCCACAAAGCCACCAACATGGAGTATGCTGTCAAGGTGAGCCTCATGACCTTGTCCAGGCCAAGGATGCTCGGCTGGGGTGGAGATGGTGGGTGATGTAGCCCTGGCCCTCTGGTCGGGGAGGGATAGTGCTGGAAGCTCTGTGGATGGGTGAAAGGCGTGCGGCTGAGACTCCACGCCCTGCAGCGTGGGGCTCTGTGGCAGGTCGGGTGAAAGGCGTGCGGCTGAGACTCCACGCCCTGCAGCGTGGGGCTCTGTGGCAGGTCGGGTGAAAGGTGTGCGGCTGAGACTCCACGCCCTGCAGCATGGGGCTCTGTGGCAGGTCGGGACTCTGGAGTTGATCCCCCAACACCGCCATGTGCACCCCCTTTCCTCAGGTCATCGACAAGAGCAAGCGAGACCCCTCGGAAGAGATTGAAATTCTTCTGCGGTACGGGCAGCACCCCAACATCATCACTCTGAAAGATGTGAGTGGGGGTCCTTGAGGGTGGGGTGGGGACATGGGCCCTCGATTCTCGGACGGGTCTCGGGGTGGCCATTCCTTTGATTTCTGATCCTCCTCTGCTCATGGATGGGAGGTCCACTGAGGCGCCTCTAGTCTGGCTGCACCAGGTGCCCTCCCTGGGTGATGCTGGCATTCTCTGAGAGCGTTCTTGCCCTCAGGACAGAGCCAGCATCCTGCTCAGGGGCCCAGGTGAAAGCCCTGCCAGGGTGATGAGACACAGAGCAGAACCCAGGCCCAAGGCTCAGGTCGTGCCTCCCTGGCCCTGTGAGCGGGCGACCGAGGAGCCTAGGCCTGGCGTCGAGGGGAGGGGCCTGACGGTGCGGTCTCTGGCAGGTGTACGATGACGGCAAGCACGTGTACCTGGTGACAGAGCTGATGCGGGGAGGGGAGCTGCTGGATAAGATCCTGCGGCAGAAGTTCTTCTCGGAACGCGAGGCCAGCTTCGTCCTGCACACCATCAGCAAGACCGTGGAGTACCTGCACTCCCAGGGGGTAAGTCTTGAGTAGGGAGTACCGAGTGGGCCTGGGGCAGGGGGCGGCCTAGGGTCTTACCATCAGCAGAGTGCATGGACCATGACTGGCCCAGACAGTGGCAGTCTTCCACCAGCCAGACAGAGGGGAGACCCGAGCTGGGTGAGTGGGCAGGTGGATGGAAGTAAGGAAGGAAAGGAGGATGAGGCCACATTTTGAAAAGGAACGTTTATTCAGGACCTAGGCAGGCATCATGCTGCGTTCCTTCTTGGTTATCTCAACTGATTTTCACAGCAACTCTATTAGGTAGATGCTGGTCTTAGCCTCACTTTATGGTTATGGAAGCCGAGGCTCAGAGATGTGAGCTCACTTGCCTGAGGTCACACAGCCTGGGAAGAAGGGAGCCAGAGTGTTTGAGAAATTTGGGTGGGGCGCTACAGATGCAGAGTGGTTTTGAGTTAGGAAAGAGCAAGATCACTGGGAGCTTCAAGGCTTCAGGGAGGAATCTGGCTGCGGGTTCAACTGTCAGGACAAGAGGAAGTGGATGTAAGAGGAAATGCTGCTGGAAACACTGGCTAATTTCTTTACAATATTGTGGTTTGTGCTGTCCATTGACAAGATCAGCCACAGGTACACATGTGTCTCCCCATCCTGAATCCCCCTCCCACCTCCCTCCCCACCCCATCCCTCTGGGTTCTCAGAGCCCTGGCTTTGAGTGCCCTGCTTCATGCATTGAACTTGTACTGCTCATCTATTTTACATGTGGTAATATACATGTTTCAGTGCTATTCTCTCAAATCATCCCACCCTTGCCTTCTCCCAGAGTCCAAAAGTCTGTTCTTTACATCTGAGTCTCTTTTGCTGCCTTTCATATAGGATTGCTGTTACCATCTTTCTAAATTCCATATGTATGCGTTAATATACTGTATTTTTGTTTCTTTTTCTGACTTACTTCAGATTCATCGACCTCATTAGAACTGACTCGAATGTCAAAAATGTCTGCAATTTGTTTATTGGATTCACAAGCTCTGCAAGGTTCATACCTTTCATTCACTTATCATACCCCTTAAGTCTCTTATAAAACTGAGATAAAATTTGCCTACAGTAGATTTTAAGCGTACAAGTTGATGAGTTTCATTAAATGTGTACATCCATCACCTCTGTGGTAAAACCTCCGTTTCAGATGCCACTGACTTGTTGAAGAGAGCAGTTCTGTGGAATGTCCCACATTATTTACTTATTTATTTGGCCTCACTGCAGAACATATGGGATTTTAGTTCCCCAACCAGGGACTGAATCTGTAACCCTATATTGGCAGCACAGAGTCTTAACCGCTGGACCACCAGGGGAGTCCTGGTCCCGCATTCTGGATGTGTTTGCCTCCTTGTGGCATCATTTTCATTGTTTCTCTATTGCCTATGTTTCCTGTAAACTGCAAGGTGCTCCAAAGTCTTAACTAGATTTCACTTCAACTTCTTTTGGGGAGCAAGGAGTCAAAAGTCACTCCATGGGAGGTGCAGTGACCTTTGCACAGCGTCGTGTCCAGGAGCCAGTGTCTCATTGCCCCTGTTAGTCATCAGGGGATGACTGAACGGGTCTGGGGACGGGTGAACGGGTGTCAGGCGGTGGGTGGGTGTGAGGTGTATCATGGAGATCGTCACCAACCTTTCATGCAATGGTTTCAGCCTTTCGTGACATTTCCCTGAATCAATCATTTCATTAGAATTTGCAAAAATAACAATGTGTAATTCTGTCTAACTTATTAGGGGGATTCTTTTGTGAAAAAGAACTTTACCTTATCACCAGAGGTCTAGTTTGGTTACTGCGTGGTCGTGTTTGAAGTGGTTTTGTGTTTTGAAATGACCAGTACAAACAGACTGATATGGAAATATGTCAGGTCAGACAGTACACAGGCTTCCTTTTCCTGTTTTGGTCTCACGTGAGTACTAGCTAGCATTACCCGAAGAAGGTTTAGAAGATAGAGCTGAAGTGGTGAGTTTCCAGCAGGCCACCTAAAGCTCAGAGCAGGGACTGCTGTGCCTCAGAGCTTATAGTACATTCGTTCCCTCAACAAGGGAACCTGCACCCTCAGCTGTGAAAGCTCAGGGTCCTAACCACTGGACCACCAGGAAATTAACCAGGGAAGGGCTTTTTAGAGTGCGAGCTGCTTCCAAAAGTAGTGAGCCTCTCTATGAGGGGTAGGTGAGCTCCAAGTGCAGACGTTCACTCTGTAAAGGTGTCATGGGAGAATATTATTTCTTTCCCAAAGGACATCTTTGGGATTTTGGAACCTATGGGCCCTAAAGTTTCTCCAGGCCAGAATACTGGAGTGGGTAGCCTTTCCCTTCTCCAGGGGATCTTCGCAACCTAGGAATCAAACCCAGGTCTCCCGTGTTGCAGGCAGATTCTTTACCAGCTGCCTCTAAAGTTTCTGGCCCTTTCCAAATACTAGGGGAAGATGAGGAGGAAATTGGAAGCCCTCATAGAGGTGTTTGGAGGGAGATTCTCGAGCTGTTTACACTTCGGCAGCATCTGTGGTCCAGAAGCCGGAAATCTCATAACAGCTGAGGAATGAGAAGGGAGTGACCAGTTCTGGACTCTCCTATTTGTTTTAATGTTATCTTCATATTGAAATATCACATAAACAGGTCATCATGCACAATTCAATAAGTCTTCAAAAAGTGAATACACCCATGTAACCAGCACCTAGAGCAGACAGGGCTGTGCCTCTCAGCTTAGTTCCCCGACCAGGAATTGAACCCACACCCTCGGCAATGAAAACTGGGAGTCCTAACCACTGGACCACCAGGGAACTCCTCAGGGAAGGGCTTTCTAGAGTGGGAGCTGAAGGATTTCTAGTTCCCCCCAACCCCCTCGAGCCCCTTCCACTCTCCCTCCTCAAGGATAACCATTCTAAGCTGACTTCTAATTTGACATCCATGTGCTTTTTCATATCTGACTTCAGCCACTCAGCACTCTCTCTGAGAGTCACCGGTGATGCTGTGTGGCTTCAGTTCCCTCAGTCTCATTGCTCTGTGATGTCTACTGTGCGAATACAGTTTAACTATCCTTTCTACTGTTAATGGACATGGATTGTTAGTAGTTTACTTATTTAATTTTCTAAAGAAGGTATTCAAGAACAAAGGGGTTGGTAGTGATGCTGGTCCCTTCAGCATATTGCTTAACAAAGCTGATAAAGTAAGGTTTGGATGATATTCAGGATTCTTCTCTTTTGTCTGCTCTGGGTCTTGGTTGCAGGAGGCGGGCTCTTTAGTTTTGGCTCGTGTGATCTAGTTCCCTGACAAGAGACTGAACTGTGTTCAGAGCCCCCTGCATTGGGAGCTTGGAGTCTTAGCCAGCGGACCACCAGGAAAGTCTCTGTTACCAGTTTTTTGACTATGACAAGTAACGCTGCTGTGACCTTCTTGCACTTGTCTCTCGTGAACACTCGTCCACTATAACCTGGGTGTGAACACGGCAGTGCAATTGCTGGGTCATAGTGCAGGATATGCTCATCTTTAGTAGATGTTGGCGGGTTTCCGAAGTTGTTTTACATATTTATCCTCTCCAGAAGTGTGTGAGAGTTCTGTTACTTGCCAACACTTGGCATTTTCCATCTTTTTAATTATAGCCACTCTAAGAGATGAGGAGTGGTATCCCATAGTGCTTTTAACTTCGGTTTTCCGGATGACTGATGAAGTTGAGCACCTCTTCAGTGGTTTATTGCCATTTGGACAGCCTCTTTTATGGAAAGTCGGTTGAAGTCTTTCGTCCATTAAATGAAATTGGGTTGTCTGCTTTTTTTCATCTTATTTTGCAAGAGTTCTTTGTTTAATATGTGGAGCCCTTTCAAGTCTCTAGCTTCCCTCAGGGCCCCAGGGTGCCGAGAACAGCCTGTCTGAGAACTCAGTCGTGCTTCGCACTTTGACTTCTCTGTTTAACCGGACGACTTATGTAGAAGAACTTCAGCCTTTATCTGTGTGTGTGGCTGGTCACAGGTGCCCTAATGCATCTTCCGATGATGCTGGCGATGACAGGGCACTTTGCTGCCACTGGCATCTCCGAGCACTTTCCACAGGCCGGACAGCTTCTAAGTACTTTACACATCTACTCACTTAGCTGTTTGAACAAATCTATGAAGAAGGTGTGAGTATTAGGTCATCCATTTTATAGGTGAGGAAACTGAGGCTCTGGGACCTTAAGTAAAAGTCTCATAGCTAAACTGGCTTTAGGTCCGTGCTTCTTCCTTGCATACAGTTGGCTGCTGCTTTGGACAACATCTGTGGCCTCATTTTCTTGCCCTTCTTGTCCTCTAATTTTTAAGGGCTTCTTAACAAGCACTCGCTGTATCTTGATATCCAGCATGATGGTGGGTTCACCCAGGAAGTGCTGGGGTTACTATGGCAGCAGCTGTCATTTTCCAGGCCCTGTGCTGCATACTCCTGGTACATAACTCGTATGCGCCTTCCTGTAACGCTGGGGGCCGAGCACTCTTATCAGCCCCGTTTTACAGGTGAGAAAACCAAAGGCTGGCGAGGTTGAGTGACACATCATGGTCACACAGCTGCTGCTGGTAGAGCCAGGATTCACACTGCAGCCCGTCTGCCTCCTGACTGAAATCACAACTCCACTGGAGCCACAGACTGACTCAGTGGCTGTGTTTGGCCTGCGCAATGCAGGTATTTTCTTGGTTTGGTAATTTGGCTGCTTTTGAAACCTGGGCCCGAGGTGGTGCGTAGTGATTGTCAGCTGGAGTGAGCAGCAGCTGCCTCTGGAGCCTGTTGGCCTGGCTCCACAGGGACCATGCAGGAATTCTCTCATAAAGCCAACTAACCGGTGAGATTCAGCCGATCTAACGTGCAAGGTCTCTTGTGTTTCGGAGGTGTGATTCATTCATTCATGGCACAGAGTTCACGTAGCGCTTGCTGTGTGCGAGTCCCTGTGCTGGGTCCTGGGGGTGAGCAGGCATTCCACAGAGAGATATGGCTGATCGTGGTTGAAGGACCCCTCTCTGACCTGGGCTCCAGGCACTGGAGGGATGTGGTGGACAGTGAGGCTAGAAAGGGCAGCTTGGCTCTCCACACCAGGATGGGGACTTCAGGCTTTATCCCGAAGTAGTAGGGAGCCAATGAAGGTTTTTCACAGCTCTCAGGGAGGTACGTGAGCTCATGGGAGAAGGAAGGTGAAAATGAGTTTAGTCTGGGATTATTGGGCTTGAGGGGCTAGGGGACATTCAGTGGTTGCCATCTGGTCAGCAGCTGTGTGATCCTGGACTCAGGAAAGTTCTGGGTTAATGTCGGAGATCTGAGAGTTGTCAATAATTAGGTGAGAGTTAGTGACTCTGAATGGAACCATGCAGAGGGAGAGGCTGTGGATGGAAAGCAAGTGGAATGCGTCAGCCTCCTCCGGTTACACACGAGCACGTGGGGCCAGGGGAGAGTCACGTGCTTAAGGCCTCAGCAGTGTCATTTGTCCATTTCTCCAGCAGGTATTTATTGAGTACCTACTGTGTGCTGGGAACTGTTCTTAATGCTGGGATGCAGCAGTGAGCAAAACACTCATGGAGCTTACATTCCAGTGGGTGGGTTCTGAAGACGATGAAGTAAATCTCCAGCAGTGGTAAATGCTGTGGGTAAAGCTAAAGCAGGGTGAGGAGACTAAGGAGTACTGCTCTGTGGTTGCTATTTTGTATGGAATGGACCAGGTGGCATTTTATATTTTATATGGAGTAGTCCAGGGAAGCCCTTATTGGTAAGGTGGCATTTCAGCCGAAACCTGAAAGAAATAAGAGAATGAGCCAGGCAGATGCCTAAGAGGAGAGTATTCCAGAAAAAGGGAACAGCACATGCAAAGGCCCTGGGGCAGGAGTGTGCTTAGCACGCTGAGGGAAGAGCAAAGAGGCTGGCGTGGCCAAAGCCAGCTGAGCAAGGAAAGGAGTGCTAGAGGACCAGAGTGCCAGCGATATGGTGGGCAGTCGGGGAGAGAGGAGGTGAGGCCACCAGGCCATCGTAAAGACTTTTCTTCCTAAGAGGGGAACCCTTGGAGGTGACATGATCTGACTTACATTGAACAGGATCACTCTGGCTGCTCTTTAGAACAGGCCATAGGAAATGAGACAGAAGCAGGGAGACCGGTTAGGAGGTTGTTGCCGTAATCCAGGGGAGGAATGATAATGGCTGGGATCCGCATGCTGCCAGTAGAGGGGCTGAGAAGTGCCTGGGCTCTGGACATTTTTTAAAAAACATTTATTTATTTGACTGTACCAGGTCTTAGTTGCGGCACTCCAGATCTTTAGCTATAGTGCGTGGGATCTTGTTCCCTGACCAGGGATCAAACCTGGCCTGCTGCATTGGGAGCACAAAGTCTTAACCACTGGACCACTATCCAGGGAAGTCCCTGGATATATTTTAATGGTAGAGCCAGCTGTGTTTGGTGATGGATTGATTGAGGAATATGAAAAAAAAAGAGGAATTAAGAATGACTCTTTAGGATTTTGACCCATGCAGTGGGAAGAGTGGAGTTGCCATTAGGTCACATGTGTGGTCCCCCCTTCCCAGGTGGTGCTAGTAGTAAAGACCCTGCCTGCCAATGCAGGAGACATAAGGAGACATGGGTTTGTTTGATCCCTGAGTTGGGAAGATCCCTTGGAGGACGGCATGGCACCCACTCCAGTATTCATGCCTAGAGAATCCAGTGGACAGAGGAGTCTGGTGGGCTACAGTCCATGGGTTCTCAAAGAGTCACGAGACTCAAAGAGTCACACGACTGGAGCGACTTAGCACGCGTGTATATACACACACGTGTGGCACGCAGATTTGAGGAGTTCACTGTGGACGGTGAAGTTAGAGCTGCCAAGTGGCTCAGTGGTAAAGAACCCGCCTGCCAACGCAGGAGGCACAAGAGACCTGGGTTTGATCTCTGAGTCAAAAAGACCCCCTTGGGTAGGAAATGGCAACCCACTCCAGGATTCTTGCCTGGAAAATTCCATGGACAGAGGAACCTGACGGGCTACAGTCCATGGGGTTGCAAAGTCGGACACAACTGAGCACGTCCACGCACACAGACATTGACCGAGAGGGTTCAGGTTGATAATGCCAGCAGCAAGGCCCCTTGGCAGCCCCTTCCCCCCTTTCAGATTCTGGGTCCTTCTGCCCCCTCTCTGGGCCCATCTTCTGACTCTCCCAGCCCTGGCAGTGGACCTGGGCCCCCGGCAGCCTGCCCACATGGAGAACTGACCCGGACCCTCTGCCCCCAGGTCG
>NW_011495069.1:8931710-8935801 GCF_000754665.1 Bison bison bison
GAACCCCGAGTGCCTGCGCATCTGTGACTTTGGCTTTGCCAAGCAGCTGCGGGCTGAGAACGGGCTCCTCATGACACCTTGCTACACCGCCAACTTCGTGGCACCCGAGGTGAGTGGCCCGGCCTCCTCAGCTACGAGAGTGAGGGGGGCTGGCACGGGGGCCTTGTGTCCCTTCCAGAGGCCCCACGCTGTCCAGGACTCCGGTCTGTGTGGCCTTGGTCCAGGGACCAAGGCAGGATCAGCCCACGCCTGGGACCCTTGTCCTGCGATTTGGGGAGTAGCAGGCAGGCATATGCCCCTCAGCCCGACCACTCTCCCCTGCCCACCTTCCTGCCAGGTCCTGAAGCGCCAGGGCTATGATGAAGGCTGCGACATTTGGAGCCTGGGCATTCTGCTGTACACCATGCTGGCGGGGTGAGTGCCCCTCTGGCCTGCACCCCGTCTGCCCCCTGCCCCTTCCTCCAGCCCTAGTGTACAGGCTGGGGTGGTGCTTGTCTGATGGGAAAGACTCATCCCTGCTTCAGGAAGGGCTGGAGACAGGGGCGTGGTGCTGCCTTTGGGAGCTCCACCTTGGGGAGAAAGTGCCACCTTTGGGGGCACCCACTCCGAAGGGGGAGACACAGTGCCCCCTCGCCACCCCAGCCGCCCGGATGGAGGCCAGAGGCTATACCCACACCGGGTGGACTTTCCTCCAGATACACTCCATTTGCCAATGGACCCAGTGACACACCAGAGGAAATCCTGACCCGGATCGGCAGTGGCAAGTTTACTCTCAGTGGGGGAAACTGGAACACAGTTTCAGACACAGCCAAGGTGAGTCTGTAAGGCCTGGACCGTGCTCACTCAAGGCTGGGGAGGCAGGGTCCCATCCCAGGGCTTTTCGGCATTTCACGGACAGGTGACTGGCAGCCTCATTTCTCCAAGTGGAACATCCCACAAACCTCTGTTGCTGTATTTCTCCAAGTGGAAGATTCCCAGGCAGACTGCTGCCCCCTCCCCCGCCCTCTATCTTGTGTATTGTTTGAACAACTTGGTGATCGTTCACTGGCCCTTCCTGTGTTCTGGGCCCTGAAGCGGGACAGAGGGCTGCATCGTCACGGCCCCTACCTCGTGGGGACTTAGTGTGAGGGGTCAGACAGGCTTGCACACAAGGGGACAGAGAGGCAGGTCCTCCTGGTCAGAGGTATAGGCAGTGGAGACCCAGGCAGAGCTACGGGCCAACAGGCAGACAGGCCTTCTCAGAGGAGGGAACATTTGTGCTTTCAGTACTAAACAACAGGTCCAGTGGTGGGAACCTCTGTGTCAGACGCTGGGTTGAGTCCTTAGTGAACAGTACCCCCTTGCATTGACCTTATGCTGCTGCTGCTGCTGTTGCTAAGTTGCTTCAGTTGTGTCCGACTCTGTGCAACCCCATAGACAGCAGCTCACCAGGCTCCCCCGTCCCTGGGATTCTCCAGGCAAGAATACTGGAGTGGGTTGCCGTTTCCTTCTCCAATGCATGAAAGTGAAAAGTGAAAGTGAAGTCGCTCAGTCTTGTCCGACTCTTCACGACCCCACGGACTGCAGCCCACCAGGCTCCTCCATCCATGGGATTTTTCGGGTCAGAGTACTGGAGTGGGGTGCCATTGCCTTCTCCGATTGACCTTATGATTTGGGTACTTTTGCTATCCTATTTCTCGGAGGGGAAGCTGAGGCTCAGAGAGTCAAAGTAACTTGCCCCGGATATGCAGTCGATGAGCAGCAACAGAGTCAGGTTTTGATCCTTCCCAGCCCAGCCTTCGGTTCTTCCCACCTTCCTACGTGGCTTCTAGACGGTGAAAGAGGAAAGAAAGGGCCTTCCAGGAAGAAATCCCCAAAAAGGGCATGTGCCACTCAAGCAGGCCCTGGAGCAGCGTGGAGAATGGATTGCAGGGGCTAATGCAAGGGTCCAGGCAGGACATTGCAGGAAACGGCTGCCTTAGCCATTCCCCATCAGCCAGGCCCAGCACTCTGCTCCTCTGCTAGCCTCTCCCACCAACCCCTTGCCTGCTCTCCCCCAGGACCTGGTGTCCAAGATGCTGCACGTGGACCCCCACCAGCGCCTCACAGCCAAGCAGGTCCTGCAGCACCCGTGGATCACCCAGAAAGACAAGCTTCCGCAGAGCCAGCTGTCACATCAGGACCTGCAGCTTGTGAAGGTACCACCAACCTAGGCCGCCAGGCCGCAGGGGCCCAAGCCAGGGTTCCGTGGGCAAAGACTCAGGGTGGTAGAGCCAGGAGATGCCACGTGTGTCTCTCCCCAGGGAGCCCCCGTCTGACAGGCCGGGGTGTTGACACTGCACTCATGGCCCCCAGTCTTTGGGGATGGGCACAGCTCCTGCCCTCTGAAGTCTGAGGGAGGAGGCAGGACTGATGACCATGAAGAACGACCAAGGCAGGATTAACAGGGGACCGGGAAGGCTGTAGAACCCTGGGAGGGGCTGGCTTGGCCTTGGAGCACATGTACCTCCCACCCTTGTGAACTGAGTTCCCCTTGTCTCCCAGGGAGCCATGGCAGCTACCTACTCAGCACTCAACAGCTCCAAGCCCACCCCTCAGCTGAAGCCCATCGAGTCGTCTATCCTGGCCCAGCGGCGGGGGAGGAAGCTGCCGTCCACCACCCTGTGAGGGGCCTGAGCATCCAGGCCGCAGGGCGGTGCTAGCTGGATGGAGGCAACATGCTTCCCAGAAGAAGCAGGCCTGAATCCCAGGGCCAGAGGGAGTGGAGCCCCGAGGGGCCCAAGAAGCAGCCAGCCCAGATCACCCCAGGGAGGGTGTGAGAAGTGCCTTCTCCTTCCCCAGGACGGACTGTTCTCGGCTCAGGCTCTGCTGGTTGAAATCGATTCACTGTACAAACTCTTTATCTATTTTTAAGGACAAAATGGCATCAACCACCATGGATTTCTACAAGATCCATTTGCCTTTCTGGGAACAGAAGTAGCCAGTGGAGCCCCAGGAGGGCGCTGAGTCACGCAAGGGCGCTCTGTGGCTGAGACCCCTTAGAGCAGCTTCAGGATTCCCCCAGGGGGACCCCCACAATTGGCTGTCTATAGCCATCAGCACCCCTCCGAGGCAGTCCGGCGTCCCCTCCCAGAGCCTTTGGCTGTTTCGCAGAACTTGCTCTATCCCGGTTGGCTCCTTTTCTGTTCTGTTGTGCTGCAGTGGGGAGGTCTGGAACCACTTTCTGCTAGAGGAGAGGACAAAGGCCCTGTGGCTCCCAGCTCCAGGCACCAGCATCCACCCCTGGGTCCCCTGCAGACAGGTCGAGCAGTCCCTGAAGGAGCATCGAGAAAGCACTTTCTGGCTGACTTCTGTTGGAGTCCGCCACAGGACAGAGTTCACGAGAGGCCTGTGGGGCGGGCCAAGAGGGGCAGGAGCTTTTTTCATTTCTTCCTCAGCTGGTAACTCAGGGTTCATCTGTCCATGGCCTTTCTAATAAACTTACAGTTGAATTGAAGCATGCTCGCCTCTGCTTGTCATCCCTGGATTTGCCTGCCCTCTGCTGCTGGGTGTTGAGGACTTCGGCCATGATCAGTACTGGGCCCGGGCCAGTTAGCCCACTGCTTGGAGCTCAACTGGGGAGCAGTGGGAGTCCCACTGGCTCTCCCCATTTCTGCCAGGGATTCCATTATGGTATTGATAATCAGTCAGTTCAGTTCAGTCGCTCAGTCGTGTCCGACTCTTTGTGACCCCATGAATCGCAGCACGCCAGGCCTCCTGTCCATCACCAACTCCCAGAGTCCACCCAAACTCATGTCCATCGAGTCAGTGATGCCATCCAGCCATCTCATCCTCTGTCGTCCCCTTCTCCTCCTGCCCCCAATCCCTCCCAGCATCGGATCTTTTCCAGTGAGTCAACTCTTCACATCAGGTGGCCAAAGTATTGGAATTTCAGCTTCAGCATCAGTCCTTCCAATGAACACCCAGGACTGATCTCCTTTAGGATGGACTGGTTGGATCTCCTTGCAGTCCAAGGGACTCTCAAGAGTCTTCTCCAACACCACAGTTCAAAAGCATCAATTCTTGGGCGCTCAGCTTTCTTCACAGTCCAGCTCTCACATCCATACATGACA
>NW_011495069.1:8935901-8951067 GCF_000754665.1 Bison bison bison
ATTTTGGAGCCCCAAAAAATAAAGTCTGACACTGTTTCTACTGTTTCCCCATCTGTTTGCCATGAAGTGATGGGACCAGATGCCATGATCTTCGTGTTCTGAATGTTGAGCTTTAAGCCAACTTTTTCACTCTCCTCTTTCACTTTCATCAAGAGGCTCTTTAGTTCCTCTTCACTTTCTGCCATAAGGGTGGTGTCATCTGCATATCTGAGGTTATTGATATTTCTCCCAGCAATCTTGATTCCAGCTTGTGCTCCTTCCAGCCCAGCGTTTCTCATGATGTACTCTGCATTTAAGTTAAATGTACTCTGCATTTAAGTTAAATATACAGCCTTGACGTACTCTTTTTCCTATTTGGAACCAGTCTGTTGTTCCATGTCCAGTTCTAACTGTTGCTTCCTGACCTGCATACAAATTTCTCAAGAGGCAGGTCAGGTGGTCTGGTATTCCCATCTCTTTCATAATTTTCCACAGTTGATTGTGATCCACACAGTCAAAGGCTTTGGCATAGTCAATAAAGCAGAAATAGATGTTTTTCTGGAACTCTCTTGCTTTTTCGATGATCCAGCAGATGTTGGCAATTTGATCTCTGGTTCCTATGCCTTTTCTAAAACCAGCTTGAACATGTGGAAGTTCACAGTTCACATATTGCTGAAGCCTGGCTTGGAGAATTTTGAGCATTACTTTACTAGCGTGTGAGATGAGTGCAATTGTACGGTAGTTTGAGCATTCTTTGGCATTGCCTTTCTTTGGGATTGGGATGAAAACTGACCTTTTCCAGTCCTGTGGCCACTGCTGAGCTTTGTAATGGGATTATTAGCCACTTGTGAGCAAGTGCCAGGCACTGTGCCTGAGCCTTACGTGTATTTCTCATTTGATCTTTTTTTTAATTTATTTTATTTTTGTTTGTGCTGGGTCTTCACTGCTGCGCTCGGGCTTTCTCTAGTTGCAGCAATAGGGGGTGGGGGCTACTCTCAATTTGCAGTGCACAAGCTTCTCACTGCAGGGGCTTCTCTTGTTGCAGAGCACGGGCTCTAGCCATTCAGGCTTCAGTAATTGTTTTATGTGGCCCAGTTTGGTGACCTTTGACCTCCAGAGCACAGGCTGAGTAGTTGTGGGGCACAGGCTTAGTTGCTCTGAGGTGTGTAGAATCTTCCCAGACCAGGGATCAAACCTGTGTCCCTTGCATTGGCAGGCGGATTCTTAACCACTGGACCTCTAGGCAAGTCCTTCTCATTTAATCTTAACTCTGTGAGGAAGATATTATCATGTTATTATCCCTGTTTAGTAGATGGGGAAACTGAGGCTTGGGGTGGAGGGAATTGACATTTCTTCACACAATAAATTTTCTCTGGGTACCTATTCTGGCTCTGTTCCAGATGCCGGTGAACCAAGTAGAAAACAAGGTCATTGTTTTCCTGGACTTACTTCTTAGTGGAGAAACAGACAATTAAACAAAGGTCAGCTACTGGTGAAACATGCGGAGTGAAACCGGGGTGAGAGACAAGGTGATCAGGGAAGGCCTCTCAGGGGAGGTGACCCAGAAGCTGAGATCTGAATGATGAGAAGGGCCCAGCCAGAACCAGGAGACAGAGGGCAGGGTCAGAGTAAAGGCGCCAAGGAGGAAATAGGCTGTGCTCAGGGACTGGAGAGAAGCCAGCAAGACTGTGGTGTCAGGGCCAGAGGTTTACCTGAGATGAGGTTCAGAAGGAAGGCAGAGGCCAGACATGCTGGGTTTTATAGGCTAGGGTAAGGAGTTAGGATTCAACTCTAGATGAGATGCAAGCTCCTAAAGGAATTTCATGAAGCAGGAAAGTGACGTGATTTGATTTATATTTTAGAAAACTCACTCTAACTAATGTGTAGAGAATGGATAGGGGGAGAAGGGGGAGAGGGCAGGCAGGAAGCAAAGTGATCAGTGGCTTCTGTAGCAGCTCACACAAGCGAGGAGGTCGCCTGGACTAGGGTGGTGGGAATGGAGAGCAGAGGGAGTAAAGGGTCCTGATAAGCTGTGGAGGTAAAGTAGACAGCACTTGCTATCAGTTTGGATATAGACTGAGAAAAAGGCTATTCGTGGATAGTTTCTAGGTTTTGACTTGAGTCCTTGAGTCCTGAGGGAGACGTTGGCAGGAGTAGGTGTGAGAACCCTGTTGTTCTTTAGTCACTACGTCATGTCCAACTCTTTTGTGACCCCAAGGATAGTAGCCCGCCATGCTCCTCTGTCCATGGGATTTCCCAGGCAAGAATACTGGAGTGGGTTGCCATTTCCTTCTCCAGGAGATCTTCCCAGATCAGGGATCGAACCCGTGTCTCTTGCAGTGGCAGGCAGATTCTTTACCACTGAGCCACCAGGGAAGCCCTTGAGAAATTTAGGAGATGCCCTATAAATATCCAAACAGAGGTGTCAGCTAAGAGTTGTAATTAGAAGTGGCAGTTCGGGAGAGAGGTCTGGATTGGAAGTCTAAATTTGGGAGCCATTAGTTTAGAGAAAGTTTGTAGAGCCTGGAGGTTGGACTTTCAGAACGTGGTCCCTGGACCGGCAGTATTAGCATCACCTGGGAACTTGTTAGAAATGCAGAAACTTAGGGCCATCCCCAGAACTGCTCAATCAGAATCTACATTCTAATGAGATCTACATGTGATTTGTGTGCACATTAATGTTTGAGAAATGCTATTATAGGGACTGCTCATACCAAACACCCTTTTCCAACAACACAAGAGACATCTCTACACATGGACATCACCTAATGGTCAATACTGAAATCAGACTGAGTGTATTTTTTGCAGCCAAGGATAGAGAAACTTTATACACTCAGCAAAAACAAGGCTTGGAGCTGACTGTGGCTCAGATCATCAGCTCCTTATTGCAAAATTCAGGCTTAAATTGAAGAAAGTAGAGAAAATCATTAGACCGTTCAAGTGTGACCTAAATCAAATCCCTTATGATTTACGCAGTGGAGGTAATGAATAGATCCAAGGGATTAGATCTAGTAGACAGATTGCTTGAAGAACTATAGATGGAAGTTCATAACATTGTACAGGAGGCAGTGACCAAAATCGTCCCCAAAAAAAGAAATGCAAGGAGGCAAAGTAGTTGTCTGAAGAGGTTTCACAAATAGCTGAGGAAAGAAGAGAAGTGAAAGGCAAGGGAGAAATTGAATTGCAGAATTCCAGAGAATAGCAAGGAGAGAAAAGAAGGCCTTCTTAAATGAATAATGCAAAGAAATCAAGGAAAACAACAGAATGGGAAAATTGGAGACAGCAAGGGAGTATTTTGTGCAAGATGGGCACCATAAAGACAGAAATGGTAAGGACCTAACAGAAGCAGAAGAGATTAAGAAGAGGTGGCAAGAATACACAGGAGAACTACACAAAAAAGGTCTTAATGACCCAGAAAACCACGATGGTGTGGTCACTCACTTAGAGCCGGACATCCTGGAGTGTGAAGTCAAGTGAGCCTTAGAAAGCATTACTACAAACAAGGTTGGTGGAGGTAATGGAATTCCGGCAGAGCTATTCAAAATCCTAAAAGATGATGGTGCTAAAGTGTTGCACTCAATATGTCAACAAACTTGGAAAACTCAGTGGTGGCCAAAGGACTGGAGAAGGTCAGTTTTCATTCCAATCCCAAAGAGGGGCAAGCCAAAGAATATTTAAACTACCATACAATTGCATTCATTTCACATACTAGTAAGGTTATGCTCAAAATCCTTCAAGCTAGGCTTCAACAGTATGTGAGCCAAGAACTTCCAGAGGTACAAACTGGGTTTAGAAAAGGCAGAGGAATCAGAGATCAAATTGCCAACTTTCGTTGGATCATAGAGAAAGTAAGGGAATACCAGAAAAACATCTACTTCTGCTTCATTGACTACTCTAAAGCTTTTGACTGTGTGGATCAAAGCAAACTGTGGAAAATTCTTGGAAATGAGAATACCAGATCATCTTACCTGTCTGCTGAGAAGCCTGTATACAGGTCAAGAAGCAACAGTTAGAGCCAGACATGGAACAATGGACTGGTTCCAAATTGGGAAAGGAGTACGTCAAGGCTATTTATTGTCACCCTGCTTATTTAACTTATGTGCAGAGTATACCATGTGAAATGCCAGGCTGGATGAATCACAAGCTGGAATCAAGATTTCTGGGAGAAATATCAACCTCAGATATGCAGATGATACCACTCTAATGGCAGAAAGTGAAAAGGAACTAAAGACCCTCTTGATGAGGGTGAAGGAAGAGAGTGAAAAGGCTGGCTTAAAACTCAGTGTTCAAAAAACTAAGATCATGGCATCCAGTCCCATCACTTCATGGCAAATAGATGGGGGAAAAGTGGAAGCGGTGACAGATTTTTCTCTTCTTGGGCTCCAAAATCACTACAATGAATGCAGCCATGAAATTAAAAGACACTTGCTCCTTGGAAGGAAAGCTGTGACAAACCTAGACAGCATATTAAAAAATTTAGAGACATCACTTTCTGACAAAGGTTCATATAGTCAAAGTTATGGTTTTTCTAGTAATCATGTACAGATGTGAGAGTTGGACCATAAAGAAGGCTGAGCACCAAAGAATTGATGCTTTTGAACTATGGTGTTGGAGAAGACTCTTGAGAGTCCCTTGGACTGCAAGGAGATCAAACCAGTCTATCTTAAAAGGAAGTCAACTCTGAACATTCATTGGAAGGACTGATGCTGAAGCTGAAGCTCCAGTACTTTCACCACCTGATTGGAAGAGGGACTCATTGGAAAAGACCCTGATGCTGAGAAAGACTGAGGGCAAGAGTGGGGGATGACAGAGGATGAGATGGTTGGCTAGCATCACTGGCTCAATGGACATGAATTTGAGCAAACTCGAGGAGATAGTGAAGGACAGGAAAGCCTGGCATGCTGCAGTACATAGGGTCACAAAGAATCAGACACAATTTAGCAACTGAACAATAATAACAATTGTAGGGACTGAGAGCAGAGAAGGGGATTGATGGAGAGTGAGCACATACTAGCATTTAGAGGAGATGACCTGGAGGAGGGAGAGCCAGCAAAGGAAAGGAGATAACAGTGAATGGGGACCTTCCAGTCTGGCTCAATCCAAAGCTTTACGAACCAGACACTTTTGCTTCTGTTATTTCTCAACCTTCTCACTTTATAGATAAGAAAGCCAGGACTCAAGAGATGAGTAAGTCTTATTATGATAGAAGCAGATTCTGACACTAGCAGTTCAGCTTCTGAGCTGACCTTGACTTGCAGTTTCTGAGCTAGCAGTCTCCCTACAGGAGCAGGAAAAGCTGCACTGGAACCCCAAAGGCCGAGGGGCTCTCGTGAACACACACTCACACACGTAGTCCTGAGCCCCTGACCAGGGTGTGTTCCATCTCTGTGCAATGAAATCAACATTTACTGTCCCACCCACCACCCGAGGTCGTCCACCCTGGATGCCATCATCCTTGCTGGAATCCTGAGGCTCCTCCCTGACCCCTTCCCCCACTTCCTACCTCCAATCTGCCTTCTGGTCCCATCAATATTGTTCCCTAAATACTTTGGGGATCCACCCCCTTCTCTCCCTTCTCCCCGTATGCCTCTTTTTTGTTGCTTACTTGTTTTTGTTTTTAATATTTATTATTTATTTATTGGCTGCATTGGGTCTTAGCTGCAGCACGTGGAGTCTTTGTTGTGGCTCACAGGCTTCGCTCTAGTTGTGGCACGTGGGCTTAGCTGCCCTGCTGCCTGTAGGATCTTAGTTCCCTAACCAGGGGCCGAACCAGCACCTCCACCCCACCCATTGGAAGGCAGATTCTCAACCACTGGACTGCCGGGGAAGTCCCTGATCTTGTTTTTTGTTGTTGTTGTCGTTGTTGTTCTTTGCCGCTGCCTACTACTTCCCTTCGGTCTTTTGTGTCCCCAGCATCCTCCATTTAGAATCACAAATTCTGACCCAGCATCTGCCCTGGAGTGGCTCCCTGCTGTCCACAGAGAGAGCCCAGACAGTCAGTCCTAGTCTGACAGTCAGTGTCCTGTGGGACCTGGTCCCCCCTGAGCCCCAGCATCAGCTCTCATAACTTGTCCCCAGATTGCTCACATGACCTGAACTTGCCAGGCTCCTGCCTGCACTGGATTCTGCCTGGCTAACTTCTACTCATCCTTTAGGAAAATTCAAATGACACCTCCAGGAAGCCAGCTAGGACATCCCAGACAGGGTTTGGCAGTTCTCCTTTGGGATCCCCAGACACTCTATGTTATACAGATTTGGAACTGGCTGATGATGTATTTTCTCCCTACCCAGTCTGTGAACTCCAAGGTATGGGCTGTGTTTTGTTCATTTCTGTATCCCAAGCACCTAGCTCCAGGCCTGGCACACAATATTTTGGTTCTCAGCTAGCGTTTGTTAAATGAGTGAATGAGAGAGAACGCAGGAACAGTGGGCTTGGAGGTGCAAGGGGAAGCACAGAAACTTCACCCACAGAGTTGCAGGAGCCTGGAAAGGCATCTAAGGAGGAAGAAAAGAAGCCAATGCTCCGATGCACCAAGCAATTAGTGTCTTGCCCCAGGCACCAGAGGGGGGATTCAAGAACCAAGATGGGTAGAGTGAGAGTCCGCAACTGCTTTCTCAGCAGCTAAACTCCGATACTCATATACTTCACCTCTCTGAGCCTCAGGTTCCTCACTTGCTAAATGGGAATCACAATCTGGGCTCATCTCACAGCTTAACCTAAAGATCAAATGAGCAAGTGAGTTTGCACATGTTTTGGAAGGTAAAAAGTGTAGCTTACACAGTTAAGCTTGTTCTAACTTTTACAAGGTGAGCCCCCACCCCAGCCACTGCCCTCAGGAACTCAGTGGATTTCAGAAGCACACTTCCCAATCACCAGCATCTTAGCCAGGAACTTTCCTCTCTGAGTGCTGACTCCCTGGGCAAAAGCCACTTATAGAAATAACCCGACTTGAGGAATCGAATTGTCAGTTCAGATGTTCCCAAGTGCCAGAGTCACTCTTCCCATTAAGGCTCGAATAACAGTGCCTGAGCTCCCATCCGCCAGGATGCCCATTCCATGAAATATCCCCGTGCGCCTATTAAACAGATCCTTGCTCTGTGGAGGCGCTGGATGCCAGGTGTTTCCCAGGCTTTGTTTCAGTTGATCCTCATGTGAAGGAGTTTTGTTTTTTCTTTTTTTCCTGGCTGTGCCACATGGCTTGCAGGATCTTAGTTCCCCAACTAGGTATCGAACCCATGCCCCCTGCAGTGGAAGCACAGAGGTCTAACCACTGGACCACTGGGGAAGTCCCCAGAGATATGATTAATTCCATTCCAAGCATGAGAAAGTTGAGGCTCGGAGGTTAAGTGATTTGCCCAAGGATACAGCTAAGTGAAAGAGCAGAACTCAAACTGAGGTCTGTGTGGTTCTGAAACTGCTCTTAACAGGGTACTGCCCCACCTCTCCGCTTCCAAGAAGCCCAAAATCTACTTACCATGCTCCACAGAGTTATCTGGTTGTTATCAGTCTTCCCCTCAGGCAACCATGTGGTCATAAAGGCACCTATAGTATTGGGGTCTGGTCTCAATTAGAAGATGTCGTTAGAAAGTAGTATTTCCCAGCGGGCAAAGGGCAGAAAACATCTCAGGGAATTTGGGGAGTTTCCTATGGACAGTCTCAGAAGGTGGTGAGTTCCCCATAGCCTGGGCTCAAGCAGAGAACTAATGAGACCTGTCAGGATCCTCGAGAAGATTCCTGTTGCCAGGTGGGGACTTATTTAGATGATTTTACACATCCCCTTTGAGTCAGAGATGCCAGTTCTCAACTGTTGGCACAGGCATCAAAGTCCCTAATTGTTTCTTGTATTTCACCCACTTACATTTTATGTTTTTCATGGTTATTTCTGGGACAGGCACCCTCAGAGAAAAGGCTGGTTTCCCCTAAATGTTAAGCATCCAAACATTTGGTACTTTGATTAACATATGGATTTAATCCTTGATCTGGCCATTCATTTATTGGCGATGATAGTAGGCATGATTGAGTTCCTGCTTTATACTCAGCACAATATATACATCACCCCTAATGCTCAAAGCAATCTCATGAGGTGGGTATGATCATTTCCATCTTTTAACAAGGAAACTGAAGCTAAGAGAGGATACTTGCCCACTGGTCACCAGCAAGGAGGTTGACTGAGCCAGGTTTTGAGCCCAGGTCTATTTGGCCCCGGGCTTCCCTGGTGGCTCAGCAGTAAAGAATCTGCCTGCAATGCAGGAGCCTCAGAAGACACGGGATCGATCCTGGGTTGGGAAGATCCCCTGAAGGAAGGCATGGCAATCCACTCCAGTATTTGCCTGGAGAATCCCATGAACAGAGGAACCCGGCGGGCTATAGCCCAGGGGGTTTCAAAGAGTTGTACACGACGGAAGCAACTAAGCAAGCACGCGTGCTATTTGGCCCCAGAGCTCATTCTAGGCCACTTTGCTGTACAGCCTACATTTCATCCCACACTGACTTGTAAAATTTCACAGTTAAAAGGGCTCTAAAGGCCTCAACCCAGTCTCCACCCACGACAGGAATCTCCAACAGATGGTTCTCCCGTTTCTACTCAGATACTGCCAGCGATTACGGAGACCCCCCCACCACATTACAAGGCCGTCCCCCGCATGGCAGGAAGGTTCCTCTGCTTTGAACCGAGGTCTTCTGCATAGCTTCCATTTCTTGAGGGGATTCCCACTAACTCCAAGGACTCGAGGGAGAAATGACTCAGCAGTAACAGGAGGGAAATCTAAAGGACACCCCCCTCCCCATCCTCAGGGAAGCAGCTGCAGCCACAGGCAAAGCTTGTGCTGTCAAGAGACACAGATGTGGAGGTGAGCAGGAGGGCCTTGTGAGCCATGCCCTCCCCAGGGCTGTGCAGTGGACCCTCCAGCCCAACTCATCCCTGAAGGCAGGTGGTGGTGGTGAGAACAGCTGGATCTGCAGTCACACCCCAGCCCCAAGGCTGACCTGCCGTTTGACCTTGGGCGAGTCATTTCACTGCTCTGAGGTGTTTCCCCAACCGTCAAACGGGGCTGATGTGAGTGTTAAAGGAGAGGGTGTGTCTACAGAGTCTCTCAGTTAAAAGCAAATGTCAAACGTAGGAATGTAGGAAGAAAGCCGGAGTCCGGGGTTAAGCACGGGCTCCAGTCAGAGCTGTCCTGGTTTTGTTTGTCGTGGCAGTCTGAGCGCGGGTTAGAGAAGAATTTCCAGACACAGAGCATTTTAGAAGGGAGTGAGTTTATTAAGAGCAGGGAGCAGAGATAATGAGGGTGCGGTGAGCACAGGGGGTTGACTTCCTGACAGGCCGGCGAGAGTTGATTGAGACGCTGTTAGAACAGGGGGTTGACTCAAGGGAGAACTGATGCTTTTCGTGGGTTAACAGCCAATTTTTATAGCCTCAAGACAAAGAAAATTCCTGGGGAAGGTTGGCATTGTGAAGTAAAAATCGCTCAGTCATGTCCGACTCTTTGTGACCCCATGGACTGTAGCCCACCAGGATCCTCTGTCCATGGGCATTCTCCAGGCAAGAATACCGGGAGTGGGTAGCTGCTCCCTTCTCCAGGGGATCTTCTGAACCCAGGGATCAAACCCAGGTCTCCCGCGTTGCAGGCAGATTCGTTACCGTCTGAGGTACCAGGGAAGTTAGGTGACTAGTTAGGGCACTATAGGGTGAGCACTGAGGTGGGCATTTTTGCCTAATACGGGGTCAGCTGAAACTCCAATACTTGGGCCACCTGACGCGAAGAACTGACTCATTGGAAAAGACCCTGATGCTGAGAAAGATTGAAGGCAGGAGGAGAAGGGGGCAACAGAGGATGAGATGGTTGGATGGACGTGAGTTTGAGTAAGCTCCAGGAGCTGGTGAAGGACAGGGAAGCCTGCCGTGCTGCTGTCCATGGGGTCGCAAAGAGCCAGACGCGACTGAGCAACTGAACTGAACTGGGGTCAGAAAGCCTGCTGGTGATAATCAGGGGGGCTTCTGGCAGCGGTTACAAAGGAGCTCAGTCAGTTCCCAAGATGACCTTGTTCCTAGATGCTGCTTCTGTAGCCTTGCTGCAAGGCCTTGCTCGGTAGCCTTGGGGCAGGACTGCACAATGTTTACTTTTTTTCTTGAAGTATGAGCATTTCTGGGTTAGAATCCAATGTTGACCACTTGTCTGTGTGACCTTGGGCAAGTCATTTAGCCTCTCTGCCTCAATTTCCCCTTCTTTAAAATGGGAATTAATAGTAGTGGCTACTCTGGAAAAGGTAAAACTAAGCACCGCCTCAGAAGCACGTGGCACAGGGCCTGACACATAGGAAATGCTTAACATGTGTTGATAACACTACTACCCACTCTCTCCTCCCAGAGCACAGACTCCTCTGTCTCTGCCTGTCTGTCTTTCCGTCTCCAGAGCAGAACTACCAGTCAACTCATCTGAACATCTTTGTCCCACGAGAAGGAACCCTCTCAAAACGGCTGTCTCTGTCTTTTCCTCTCCTACCTCAGAGCCTCTCTCTGAGTTATAACTCATGTGTATGACTCAATCTGAAACTTCTTTTTATAAGTAATTTCCTCTGTTTCTCTTCCCTTCTTCCGCTCCACACCCACTCCTCAGGCTGTGGGCTAAATTGAGAAATCAAGGGGCAGATGACACATGTTTGAGTGAAGTCTGAGGTCTGCACCTGGGCTGGGCCTGGCATCACTCACCCATTGCAGAATCTTCTTACCAGAGGACTGGGTCGGCACAGTCATTCCTTCTGTTATTACAGAGGATTCCAGGTCCTAGACCCTTTGTGTGAGCATCAGGGAGCAACTGACGGGGACTGAATATTCTCACCTGGAGGAGTGAGTAGAGGGTTAGAATCAGAAGGCACGAGGGTGAAGTCAGATCTCAACATCGGCCATCACAAGCTGTGTGACCTCGGGCAGGTCACTTGACCTCTCTGAATTTCGTTTTCCTCATTTGTAAACCATCCTCAGAGCATCATAAGAGTGAAGGCTCTAGCAGAGATTAGGTGCAGAAAAAATGGTAGCTATGTTGCAAGAATGCTTGATAGAACATTCAGAGCTGAAAGAGACCCTCCAGAACCAGGGATCTTAACTTGAGCTCCATGGGCTTCCCAGAAACGAGGAAATGATATATAAAAGGGTGTATGCTTGTGTAGTTTTCTGGGGGAGAAGGTTCAGGGTTTTCATCAGATTTTCAGAGGGGTTTGGGATCCCCTAAAATTGTGTCCAGGGGAGCAGATATTAGACTTTTACTTGACTAGTATGCAGAAGAGTCTTCTCGTCCCAGCACTTAGTAGACATGCATTGAAGATGCTAAGACCAATGCTCCTTGCCTGTCTGGAGCTTTGGGCTTCAGGGCGGATAAGTGATTTAGCCAAGGTGCAGACATCTGAGAATGGAAGGAAGCCTACTGCTGGGATTGGAACCCCAAATCTCTGACTGCAAAGCTGGCCACATTTGTATCAGGAGAGGGCCCCCGCCCCCCCAGGCCTGTGACTTGCCTAAGTTCCCTCTGGTTAGCCAAGACTAGCAGGATCAGCATTGCATAAGAAAGGTGCTGGGGGGACTTCCCTGGTGGTCTAGTGGTTAAGAATCCACCTTCCAATGCAGGAGATGCAGGTTCGATCCCCTTCGGGGCAATTAAGCCCATATGCCTTGCCGCAACAACTAAGCCCGTGGGCTCTAGAACCCACGCTCTACAACAAGAAAAGGCAAAGCACCACACGCAGCCAAAAAAATAAATAACACTAATGGTAATAAAAAGTTGGGAATCCTCAGGCATCCCAGTGGTTAGATACCTTCACTGCTGGGGCCCAGGTTCCTTTCCTGGTCAGAGAACTAAGATCCCACAAGCCACACAGTACAGCCAAAAAAGGAAAAAAAAAAAAAAAACCCGCCTTGGGGTCACAGGAGCTGAGGTGTGGATACAGCCTATGGGGGTGCAGACAAACTGCCAGGGGTGGGCAAATCCTTGACTATGACTGGCCCTATTCTACTCTGAGCTGACTCAGGGAGGCAGGTTCCTCTCCTAAACTCCAACACAAGCTGACAGACCAGGAAGCAATTCCACAAGTGTATTTAGATCAACTATGTGAGGTTTAATTCACCGTCAACAAGGTGCATGGATTTTATGTATACGATCAGATGAGTTTTGACAAATGTGTACACCTGTGAATCCCATACCGCTCACAAGATACAGAACGTTTTTATTACCCAGAGAATTTCCTCCTGTCCCTTCTCAATCTCCCCCAAGGTCAGAGGCAGCCATCATTCTAATTTTTGTCCCATAAATTAGTGTTGCATCTTCTAGAATTTGTATAAACGGAATCATACAGAGTGTGCTCGTTCATGTCTGATTTCCTTTGTTCAACATAATATCTATGAAGATTCGTCCGTGTTGGTGGCTGTGTCGGGAGCTCATTTCGTTTTGTCCCTGAACAGCATTCCATGGACTGAATGTGCCACAATTCCTTTAACCCATTCATCTGTTTAAGGACACTTTTTCCCTTTTTGGCTCCTATGAATATTCATATAGGAGCTTTGTGTGGACATACGTTTTTATTTCTCTTGGGTAAATATATAGAAGTGTCGTTGCTCCATGCTAGGGTAGGTGTAGGTTTAACTAAAAAATGACTCAGCTGTTTTCCAAAGGACATTGTACACCCTGACTAGCAATGTATGAAAGTTCCATTTGCTTCATACCCTTGCCAATCTTTGGTATTATTAGTCTTTTTAACTTTAGTCATTCTAGTGGGTGTGAATTGGTTTCCCTCTGCGGTTTTAATTTGCATTTATCTGATGACTATTGATGCTGAACATCTTTTCATGTATTTACCGGTTATTCCTACATATTCTTTGGTCTGTTCAAAACTTTTGCTTCATTTAAAAAACTGGGGAGACTTCCTGACCCTGGTGGTCCAGTAGCTAAGACTCTGTGCTCCTAATGCAGGGGCCTGGATTGGATCCCTGGATAGGGAACTAGATCACACGTGCTGAAACTAAGAGTTTCCAGGCCTGGCACAGCCAAATAAATATTTAAAAAAAAAAAAGCAAGTATAAGTACAAGATAGATTTATCTTCTTAATGTTATATGTATAGAAAAAACAAAAATGATAGACAACAAAATGTTAACAATGATTCTTCTTTGTGCTTTTAAAATACTTGACTAACTTTTTAAGATGAAGCTATGGATTTAAAAAAAGTCACAAACTCATACACAAAAAATTTATGCGTGCCTGTGTGTTTTCAGAACCCAATCCAGCCCTAAGCACATGTCCTAAGAAGGAAACCAGTGCAGAGATTCAGAATTAGCTGCTGCACCCTTGACCAGAGCCCTGTGGAGCCACCCTTCTGCCTTCTGGATATCAAGGAGAGTCTTAACTACTCCCCAGGGTCTCAGGGACTCCATGGGAAAAAGGAATGACTTACTGATTCCCAGCGCTAAAACTGAGAAAGCCTAAATAGGGATGGGCAAGTGTTTTGATTGCCTGAAAAGCAACATGTTTAGACAGATGAAATTTATTTATTACACAATACATCGCGGTGATGTTGGCATCAGCTCATTTGTCAGTCAACAAACATTTCCTGGGCACCTACCCAACATCTAATTTTTGGAGGAAAAAATGATGACTTTGGTTTGGTGTTTGTTAAAAGGTAATCACTCTTCTTTCCTCCCGTTTACCACATGCTCAACACTTAACCAGGGCCTTGAAATGCTTGTTTTTTTTGTTGCTGTTCAGTGGCTAAATCGTGTCCAACTCTTTGTGACCCCATGGACTGCAGCATGCCAGGCTTCCCTGTCCTTGACTATCTCCCGTAGTTTGTTCAAACTCATGTCCATTGAATCAATGATACCATCCAACCATCTCATCCTCTGTTGCCCCCTTCTCTTCCTTCCCTCAATCTTTCCCAGAATCAGGGTCTTTTCCAATGAGTTGGCTCTTCAAGTCAGGTTAGCTCATTTAATTATCAAAAACCACATCAAAGAGAGATTATTATTTCACATATGATAATGGAATGACAGAGAACTTAAACAACTGAAATATCAAAGAACTTAAATCCTTTAATCAGTAGTTCATGTATATTGAGTGCTTATGGGTGCTACCCACTGTACTAAGTGCTTTATAAGAATTACCGCCTTTACTTACTTACCTTTGATTATACTCATTTTACTTAAGAGTATGAGGTTAAATTATTTTGATGTTAAATTATCTACCCAAGGTCATCCTGTTAGAAAGTGGTAAACCTGGGATCAGTACTGGACTTGGCATTGGTAGACTTTGTTCCGATTTTGCTTTCACCATGTTATTTGAGGCAAGACACTGAACAACTCAGTTTAGTTTTTTCTTAAGGTTTTTGGAGTTTGGGGGTTTTTTTGGAGTGGCATGCAGCTTCAGATCATCCCAAGACAAGGGATCAAATCTGTGCCTCTTCACTGGGGATGTGGAGTCTTAACTACTGAGCCACCAGGGAAGTCCTTACTTAAGTTTTTTAATGAGGATTTTTTTTAAGTCACAAATGGGCTTTGTACACTTTTAAGGGACTTTAAACTTGCATTATTATTTAATCAAAAAACATTATTGTGATTTCCCTGCTGGCCCAGTGGTTAAGAGTCTGCTTGCCAATGGAGGGGACACAGGTTCAATCCCTGGTCCGGGAAGATTCCACATGCTGTGGGTCAACTCTATTTACCCAAGAGAAATAAAAACATATGTCCACACAAAGCTCCTACATGAATATTCATATGAGCCAAAATGGGGGGAAATGTCCATCAACGGATGAATGGGTTAAAGGAATTGTAGCACATTCAGTCCATGGAATGCTGCTCAGGGACAAAACGAAATGAAATCCACATGCTGCGGAGCCTGGGCACCATGATTACTGAGCCCATGTTCTAGTGTCCAAGAGCTGCAATTGCTGAAGCCTGCACACTTTGGAGCCCATGCTCTGCAGCAAGAGGGGCCACTGCAACAGGGGGCCACAACTAGAGAAAGCCTGAACATGGCAACAGAGACTCAGTGCAGCCAAGAATTAAAAAAAAAATTATCGATCACAGCCAATACTGGGAAGAACTGGGAGGATGCATACATGAATACTTTGTTTGCTCTTTAGTAGTTTATAGAAAGATGATCAGATATCAATAAAAATAAGGAACACAAGTCCAAGGGATCCCATTC
>NW_011495069.1:8951167-8952250 GCF_000754665.1 Bison bison bison
AGAATCAGACAGACCCAGGCTTGAAAACTTGGCTCTACCACCAACTATCTGTATGACTTTGGGTAAAATATCTAACCTTTCTGAACCTCAGTGTTTTTCTCTATCATTGTCTGTATAATATACCTACTTTACACAAGTGTTTCAGAGGACTGAGTTAAGTAAAGTGCCCAGCACCATGTTTGGCACTAAAGCAGACATTCATTGAATGTGGTAGTTATTTTATTTGCATACCATGGGCAAGGTCCCTTTTGTCTGTGTCCCCTCTGACTCTGTTTCCTTTTCTTCCTGGGCACACAGCTAGACTACACTTGCTATTAGATGTGCCCATGTGACAGAGTTCTAGCCAATGGGATGTGAGCACACATTCAGTTCAGTCGCTCAGTTGTGTCTGACTCTTTGTGACACCATGAATCACAGCATGCCAGGCCTCCCTGTCCATCACCAACTCTTGGGGTTCACTCAAACTCACGTCCATCGAGTCGGTGATACCATCCAGCCATCTCATCCTCTGTCGTCCCCTTCTCCTCCTGCCCCCAATTCCTCCCAGCATCAGAGTTTTTCCAATGAGTCAACTCTTCGCATGAGGTAACCAAAGTATTGGAGTTTCAGCTTCAGCATCATTCCTTCCAAAGAACACCCAGGGCTGATCTCCTTTAGAATGGACTGGTTGGATCTCCTTGCAGTCCAAGGGACTCTCAAGAGTCTTCTCCACAGTTCAAAAGCATCAATTCTTCAGCGCTCAGCTTTCTTCACAGTCTAACTCTCACATCCATACATGACCACTGGAAAAACCATAGCCTTGACTAGATGGACCTTTGTTGGCAAAGTAATGTCTCTGCTTTTGAATATGCTATCTAGGTTGGTCATAGCTTTCCTTCCAAGGAGTAAGCGTCTTTTAATTTCATGGCTGCAGTCACCATCTGCAGTGATTTTGGAGCCCAAAAAACAAAGTCTGACACTGTTTCCCCATCTATTTGCCATGAAGTGATGGGACCAGATGCCATGATCTTCGTTTTCTGAATGTTGAGCTTTAAGCCAACTTTTTCACTCTCCTCTTTCACTTTCATCAAGAGGCTTTTTAGT
>NW_011495069.1:8952350-8953892 GCF_000754665.1 Bison bison bison
TGCCGTAAGGGTGGTGTCATCTGCATATCTGAGGTTATTGATATTTTTCCCGGCAATCTTGATTCTAGCTTGTGCTTCTTCCAGCCCAGCGTTTCTCATGATGTACTCTGCATTTAAGTTAAATAAGCAGGGTGACAATATACAGCCTTGACGTACTCTTTTTCCTATTTGGAGCCAGTCTGTTGTTCCATGTCCAGTTCTAACTGTTGCTTCTTGACCTGCATATAGGTTTCTCAAGAGGCAAGTCAGGTGGTCTGGTATTCTCATCTCCTGAAGAATTTTCCATAGTTTATTGTGATCCACACAGTCAAAGGCTTTGGCATAGTCAATAAAACAGAAATAGATGTTTTTCTGGAACTCTTGCTTTTTCGATGATCCAGTGGATACTGGCAATATTATCTGTTCACAAAATCCTCCCAAGAAGACCTCCCCATCTCTTTCTCCATTCTGTGGTTTGACAAACATAGTCACTTTGGGCTTTATGTGGTGAGATGGCAGAGCCATGAGATGGAAAGAGCTTGGGTTAATGAATCACTGTTTAGAAGAAGATCACATGTCAATCAGGGACACCTGTTCTGGACTTCACATTAGTCCAAAATAAATTGTTCATGGGTTTGTTTCTTACCCCAGCAAGTACTACCCTAAAAGATCAACAAAGGGTCCATTCTCATCATCCACAGCCTCCAAGTCTCCCAGGATCTGTCTTTTTGCACCTGAGAAGCTCACACAGGGTCATACCCCTTACACCACACCTCTTCATACTCTGCACTCCCACTCAGTAGACACAGTTATGAAGTGATGGAAGAGCTCATGATTGAATTCTGCATTCAGTGTATTGGAGAGTTTCCCTGACCTAGGACTCCTGGAAACATGAATATGATCTCAACCGAAAATATTAAGTTTCCAGTGAAAGATAACATTTTGGGGTTGGCAGGTTTCCAGAGGAAAACATTCTAAATGGGATAGCAGGGTACCTTGTAAACATATTCCCATGAAATCTACCTTCTCCCCTGTAATTAAACTCTCTTGCTCACAAGTATCACTATGGCTGTCTTTCCAGGTTTCCATCAAGGCCCGCCTCCTCCAGAAAAACATTCTTAATCATTTGAGCCCCATAGCTTGCTCTTGCCTCTTTTTATTTTTGTTGCTTGCAACACTCATTTGACTATTGTTTTTTCAATCTTTTTTCTTACTCTTTCTTTACTCTTTTCTTAAGTAACTCTTTAAGGCAGAGAAAAATGATAGAATGAAATTGGAGAAAAAGTGTCTCCGGGAGAAATCATAAAAACACTGAAGCCGAGTTATTGTCCCAGTCCTGTTATTTACCAGCTGTGTGACCTTGGGTAAGTCACCTCCTTCTCTGGACTTCAGGTTTCTCATCCGTAATATAAGGGACTAAAACCCAACCAACTGTTCTGTTTGCTTAAAACCACTAAATCTCCCTTTATGTTATTTTTTCTTTTACTAATCCTGTGTGGAAAATCAAACCACATTTGCTGATGGGAACAGTGGGAAGAGACTGAGATTTGAAGTCAGTTGATC
>NW_011495069.1:8953992-8977429 GCF_000754665.1 Bison bison bison
GATCTAGACTGGGCTCTCAGCTCAACAGTTCATCAGCTATGTGACCTTAGGTAAATGACTTTCCATTTCTGAGCCCGAGAGATGTTTTCTTCTCCCTCACCTTCACTTTCCTCTTCCCCTCCTTCTCCTTTTGTGTTCTTCTGATCTTTTTTATTTTTAAAATCAAAGTGAAAAAGTGAAAGAAATGTTCTAATTTTCACTCAATAAAATACATCCACTTAAACTATACAGTTGAATGAGTTTTGACAAATATATATACTTATGCAAAAACTCCCCAAGCATGATACAGAACATTTACATTAGCCCCCCAAATTCTCTCATACTTTTTTGCTATTAACCTCTCTACCTGCAGAAAACCACTGATTCTATTTCCAGTTTTGCCTTAAAATTTCACGTAAAGAGGGTAATATATGATGTGCTGATATACTCTTTTTTGTCTAACTTCCTTCATCAGCATGCTGTTTTCAAGATTCATCCATAATTGCATATTTCAATAGTTAATTCCTTTTTATTGCCAAGTGGTATTCCTTTGCATTATTATGCCACAATCTATTTATTCATTTACCTGTAATCGAAGACATTTGGGTTACTTGCAATTTGGGGCTATTATGAATAGAGCTGCTATAAACATTCATATGCAAAACTTTTTTAAGGATTAGGTTTTTTTAAGTTAAAAAAATTAATTATTTATTTGGCTGCAGCAGGTCTCAGTTGCAGCATGGAGGTTATTCCATCTTTATCGAGGCATGCGGGCTCTTTTTTTTGTTCTGTCATGCAGGCTCCTTAGTTGTGACATGAGAGATCTCGTTCTCTGACCAAGGATGGAACATGGGTCCCCTGCATTGGGAGTATGGAATCTTAGCCACTGGACCACCAGAGAAGTCCCAAGACATTTTGTAGACATACGTTTTTATTAATCTAGAAGTAGAATTGCTGGGTCGTAAGTTAAGCATATGTTCAACTTTATAAGAAACTATCAAACTGTTCTTCAAAATATTTGTATGAACCACTTTACAATCCCATCAGCCACATATGAGGGTTCTGGTTGCTCAGCAACATCACTGATACTTGGTGTTATGCCTGTTTAAATTACAGCTTTTCTGGTGAAAGCACACAGATATATCTCATTGTGGTTTAATCTGCATTTCCCCTGATGCCTAACGATGCTGAGCATCTATCTCCTCGTGTGCTTATTCACTCTTTGTATATCTTCCTTGGAAAAGAGTCTGAACAAATCGTTCACTTCTTTTTCCCTGAGTTTTCTTATTATTGAGTTGATAGATGTTTGTTTTTTTTTTTTTTTTACATATTCTGGATACAGTTTCCTTGTCAGAAATATACAAAAAAAAATATTTTCCCCTAGTCTGCAACTTGTGTTGTCTTTAGAAGATCAGAAGATTTTATCAATTAGGTTCAATGTAAAGTTTTTCTCTGATGGTTAATTTTCTTTTTTAACTCTAAGAAAGCTTTTTCTTTCTTTCTTTCTTTCTTTTAAGTGACTTTAAAAGTTCTTTTTACTTATTTATGTGGTTGTGCCAGGTCATAGTTGCAGTACATGGGATCTTCGATCTCCCTTGCAGCATGCAAGGATCTTTAGTTGGGGCGTGTGGGATCTAGTTTCCTGACCAAGGATAGAACCTAAGTTCCCTGCATTGGGAGCATGGAGTCTTAGCCACTGGACCACCAGAGAAGTTCCTAAGAAAGATTTTCTATCCCAAGTTCTCAAAGATTTTCTTCTACTTTCTTGCCAAGTTTAGCATTTATGATTAGCTTTATGATCCACTTCAAATCAATTTTTTTGTATGGTATGAGAGAAGAGTTGAAATTTATTTTTTACTTATGGATATCCAAGTTGGTTCTGCCATTTTTTGAAAGACTGACTATCCTTTTACAGCACTTTCTTGGTAACCAATTGACCATATACATGTGGCTCTGTCCCTTAACTCTCTATTCTATTGAGCTATATGTCTTAACATAATACCACACTGTTTTATTACTAAAGCTTTATATTATAGTTTATACTATAGTATACTTTATACTATAGCTTTATAGTATTTAAAGTAAATATTAATATTGTAGTTAAAAGTACCCCTCTCCTGGGACTTCCCTGGTGGTTCAGTGGTTAACACTGTGTACTTTCAATGCAGGGGGCTCAGGTTTGATCCCTGATCAGAGAACTAAGGGTCTCATAAGCTGCACCACAAAGCCAAAAAAGTCCCCCTCTCCTGAATATTTTTGTGTTTTCTTTTCCTTGATTTTGTGCAGTTTCACTGTGATGTGACTCTTATTTTTTAATGTTGACTCAAGAACAGAATTACTGGGACATAGGCTAAAGCCAGAATTCACCTGACTGTCTACTGGCAAATTGTTCTCCAGAATGGCTTCATTGGCTCTTGAATCTCTATATCCCCTCATTCCGGCTAACAGTTAACATTCCCCAGCTTTATAATTTTTACCAGTCTCATGTTACAACCTGACATCTCCATGCTGTTTTTATTTTTTAAATATTTTTCTTGCTGTTTTTAAAAACAGCTCTATTGAAATAAAACTGACATGCCATAGACTACACAGTGTAAATTGGATGTTTTGACATCTGTACACACCTGTGAATCCATCTTCACAAAGAGGTGACGAATATTTCACTCCTAACCTTCCTTGTGCCCTTTTTGAGTCTGAGCTTTTTTATCTGCAAAATGCAGCTCCGGAGTGAGAAAACATGATGTGAGCTTCATTTGTGGACTGGCATATATAGTGGACACTGGGGAAATAGAGCTAGTACTACTGCAACTATACAGCTAGGCAATTAGGTGATGAGATAGGCCCTGAAGCTACACTGCCTGAGTTCAAAGCCATTTCTGTTATTTGCTTGCTTGGACAGATTAATCAATGTCTTTATGAGTTAACTTGCCCATCTGCAAAACGGGAATAATAGTGTGACACCTACCTCAAAGGATTAAAAAAGTTAATATGTGTAGAAAAAAACTTTTTTCTGTCATAAGAACAATTTTAGCTAGACTTTTTGAAATTTTGAAAAATATTCATTAGCCCTTCTCTGACATATGGGGGTCTGGAACTCTAGCTTTGTAACCTCTGAACTAAAGTGGTCTTTCAGTGTCTGACAACTCCTGCAAATGTGATCCTGTAAGTCTATGATTTATCTAAGTGATAATGGTAATTCTATGAGTCACCACAAGAGGGACTAGGAATTAACTTCTGTGGACTGTGAACAACTCAATAATACTTTTTATCTACTCTGATGCTAGGAAAGATTGAGGACAGGAGGAGAAGGGGGCAACGAGGATGAGACAGTTGGTTGGCATCACCAACTCAATGGACATGAGTTTGAGCAAATTCCAGGAGATAGTGAAAGACAGGAAAGCCTGGCATGCTGCAGTCCATGGGGAAGAAAAGTCAGACATGACTTAGCAACTAAACAACAACAATCTACCTACTTGGAAATATTGATAACAATATTGATATCTGAGGAACAAGCTCTTTCTTAGTACACACAGGGCTTCTGTAAGTGACTCATTGCTAGTGTTTTGTCCATCCTGAGTCTCTACACTGTAATGCACATGTGACCAAAAGGACTTATACACAGCCTTTTGGAAAATAGCATGTTTAATATTAAGGAGCAGTTTTAATAACAATAACAGTAACCACCATGCATTGAAGGCACACTGTGTGTCAGTTCTAAGTGGTTTTCATTAACCTATCAACTAAGGTGGGTATTCTTATTATCTTATTTCCCCATTTTAAAGATGATAAAATTGAGGCCCAGAGAGTTAGGAAACTGGAAGAAGATCACAAGTTATTAGAATGATATATAGTTATTGTAGGAGCATCCTGTAGGAGAGAAAAGAGCAAGCCTATTTTGATGAAGTGCTTTTTATCTCTTACCTGCTCTTACTATTTATCTGACATTACTAAAAGTTATACAGACTGGCAAAAGAATCCACCAGATGTGCAGATAAATGTCCAAAATAAAAGAGTTCCCACTAAACTCAGTCAGCCTATGATGCTGTCCTCACAAAGAGAAAAACATTGAATTTAGAGTCACAAGAGGCATCAAGACTTAGTGAAAAGGACACATCTTTGGAGTATAAGTAACTAGGTTCAACTTCTGACTCTTCTGATGGCTGTGACCTTGGATAAATTACCTTGGCTCTCTAAGCCTGTTTATTCAGGTGTGAAAAAAAAGAAATTCATACATGTCATTCACAGAGAGTTGGTGAGGTATAAATAAACTAGCTTTTGTAAGAGCACGTAACAGTTTCCGACGTATAGTAGGAACTAAGGAAATGCTTAGTTGGATGCTTTGGGAACCTTAGAAGCAGAGTTTGACAACAATCCTAGATAGGAAATTAATTAAGGAAGTCCTCCACGAAGCCAGAAAGGGCCAAGGGGAAGCAGGGCAAAGAAGAAAAAGAAGCCAAGCAAAAAGGAGGTTTCAGGCAGTCCCAGAAAGGGTAGCTTAATCCCTTAGGGAACTCAAGAGTATAAATTCTACTGGAGACAGTCAACAGAGTTTGCAAATCCCCACCTCCTGTTAGTCATTTGCTAGAGGCTAGGGAAGAGCGAGGACTTCTAGGTGCCACTAGTGGTAAAGAACCCGCCTGCTAATTCAGGAAACAAAAGACATGTGTGTTCCATCCCTGGGTCAGGAAGAGCCTCTGGAATAGGGAATGGCAACCCTCTCTAGTATTTTTGCCTGGAGAATCCCATGGACGGAGGAGCCTGGTGGGCTACAGTCCACAGGGTTGCAGAGTCTGACCCAACTGAGGTGACTTAACACAATTGCAAAGGGAAGAGGAAACAATCAAAGCCATTCTAGTAGCCTGAGGACCATCCTCCTGGGAAGAGCCGCAGGTGCTGGTTATTGGAAACAAAAGCAAGCAGCACCTGAAAGAGGTGGGGAGGAACTGGTAAAAGATCTGAAAGGATTTGGAGAGAGCAAAAATAGTATCTACTACAGGGTTTGAGTTTTTTCCTTCCTTTTAGAAAACCTGGGTTCGAGTCCTTGCTTTGCCACTTATCAGAATCAAATGCCACATTATAATGAAAGCCTTGTGGAAATTAAAGTGTTAGATGTGGGAATTCCCTGGTGACCGAGTGGTTAGTATTCTGAGCTTTCACTGCCATGGCACAGGTACAATCCCTGGTTGGGGAACCAAGATCCCGCAAGCCGAGTGGTACAGCCAAAATAAATAAATAAACAAAATGTTTTAGATGAATTCCTTATTGAGCAAGCATTTATAGAACTTCTAGTATAAACAAGACACAGTACTAGGTGCTGGGATATACAGCTTTTTAAGTTTTTCATTTTATTTCTTTATTTTGGCTGCACTGGGTCTTTGCTGCTACACGAGGGCTTTTTCTGATGCAGTGAGCGGGGGCTACTCTCCAGTTGCGGTGCGTGGGCTTCTCACTGTAGCGGCTTCTCTTGTGGAACACAAGCTCTGGGGCACAGGCTTCAGTGATTTGGCACGTGGCCTTAGTTGCCAAGCAGCATATGGAATCCTCCCAGACCAGGGATCAAAACTGTCCTCTGCATTGGCAGGCAGATTCTCAAACACTGGATCACCACGGAAGTCCGGGATCTACCCCTTGATTCAAGATTCATAAACAAGGAGCTTTAAATCCAGGGAGGGAGTCAGATAATGAAATAGAAAATTACCTGACTATGTGATAAGTGATGTTATTATAGTATGGTGGAGAGGGGAGCAACTGGTACAAAGGAGGCTGTGGCCAGTTCTGTCGAAGGGCCAGGTGTCAGGAAAAGTATCAAGAGGAGCTGATGCCTGAACTGAGTCCTAAAAGATGGGGAGGAGTTGTCAGGCAGATAGTGAGAAACGGCATCCCTGGCAGTGGGAACAGCATGAGCAAAATCACAAAGGGGTGAAACAGCCTGGAGTTTGAACTTAATTCCATAAGGCAGTGGGAGCCTTTGAAAGATTCTGAGCTGGGGAATGGCTTCATCAACCTTCCTTTTTTTTTTTTTTTTGTTCTTTTCTTTTGACCACGCCATGCAGCATGCGGAATCTTAGTTCCCCAATCAGGGATCGAACCCATGCCCCCTATAATGGAAGTAGAGTCTTAACCACTGGATTGCCAGGGAAACCCCAACCTTGCATTTTAGAATGATCACTCTGGCTGGCAGTAGTGTAAGAAACACCATGAGGGAAGAGAGACTACACAAGAGGGTCAGATGGGAAACAATTAGAGCGGCCAAAGAGCTTAAGGAACATTGCCATTTATTTATCTATTTTTGGCTCCGACTGGGTCTTTGTTGCTGCATGCGGGCTTTCTCTAGCTTCAGCGAGCAAGGGCTGCTCTCTCCTTGTGTGGGCTTCTCGTTGCGGTGGCTTCTCCTGTTGTAGAGCACAAGCTCTGGGCCTTGGGCTTCAGTAATTCCATACGAAGGTCACAGGTGCGAGGCCTTGCACCAAGGCCACAGAAGTGGAGCCCAGAACCAAGGTCACCTCTGGAATTGACTGGCCCCATTGTAACTGTTGCAAAAAGCCCCCTGATCTTTACCAGCCAGCTTCCTGACCCCACGAATAGAGAAAGTGTTAGTTGCTCAGTCGTGTCTGACTCTTTGTGACCCCACAGACTGTAGCCCACCAGGCTCCTCTGCCCATGGGATTTTCCAGGCAAGAATGCTGGAGTGGGTTGCCATGCCCTCTTCCAGGGGTCCTTCCCAACCCAGGGATTGAACCCAGGTCTCCTGCATGACAGGCAGATTCTTTACCATCTGAGCCACTACCAGAGTATTCTGACCCCATATTAGGCAAAAATGCCTACCCTGGGTGTACTCACCCTGTAGTGTCCTAACGCATCACCCAGTGCCCCCCTTCCAACAGGAATTTTCTTTGTCTTGAGGCTATAAGAATTGGCTACCAGCCCACAAAAGTGTGGCTCTGCCTTGAGCCCGCCCACTTTTCTAACAGTGTCCTGTGGACTCTCCTGGTCTGTCAGGAGGTCAGCCCAGTGAGCTTGCAGCACTCTCATTATCTCTGCTCTTTATTCTTAATAAACTCACTCCTCTCTGAAATACTGTGTCTGGAAATACTTTTCCTAGCTGCCCTCAGACTGCCACGACAGTTGCATTGTGTGGGCTCTAGAACGAGGGCTCACTAGTTGTGGTACAGGCACTTAGCTGTCCCGTGGCATGTAGGATCTTCCAGGACCTGGGATCGAACCTGTGTCCCCTGCGTGGGCAGGCGGATTCTTAACAACTAGAACAACAGGGAAGTCCTTAATCTGTTCTTTTAATCTGTTTTATTTTTATGTTGCATTTTAAGCACGCCATCATGTCACAAATTTTTCATGCAAATAATTACAATAGCTTCAGAATAATCCACTAAGTAGATGATCCTAACCATTTGCTAGTTGGTGGACTTTTGAGTTGCTTCTGTAATTTTTTTTCAATATAAAATGATCATTATGATAAACATTTTTGCACACATGGCCTTTTCTGAATTTCAGATTCATCCTTTAGAAGAGGTTTCTAGGAGTGAAATGATTAGGTCAAGGTAAAGAAGGATCTACAACTAGAAACAATGGTGCCAGTCATCCTCCCATTTTTGGGATATTCCATCAGCCATTAGCTCTACCTCACAACAGTAATAGAGAGCGATACTCTTTAAAAAAAAAAAAGGGAAGATTTTAACCTGTACTGAAACCCTTTATCAACTGAGGAACATTTTAGCTCATCCAACCTGTTTCTCTGCTGTTGTTTCTCTTTTGAACAGCAGATGGCAGGATAATCCCACAACAGGTGGTCATGACAATTTAATTGCAAGAAGAAAATTGCTTCTTTTCCCACATGTATTTCTTTCCCGAGATAAACAGCATGTAGGGCATCTGCCTCTTTATTGGAAGTAAGATATGTAAGAAGGTGGGTTTCAGCAAGGAATATAAGGTAGTCAACGTAAATTCTGAGCCTTAGGTTATTACACTCTGTGCAAAAACAAATTTCTCAGAAAGAAGCAAATGGAGGTTGAAAGCCGATTGTTAAAATTCCACATATTCTAGATTTCCCCAGTTAATAATCATAAAAAGTTTATAGCCAGAAAGTCACAGAGGCCCTTCTGTTGTAATTGTTAGAGCTTAGAGTCAGTGGGAACACCCTTCTCACCCAAGGGATTTTAAAAGCCAATCCCACCCCCTCCCCACAACCCTTTCCCCTAGCACTCATTTCCCATCTCTTCACAAAATTGCCAGGGTAATTGACTCTTAGATGAGATGAGTTTGACTTTCTACCCTGATTTTGTAACAGAAGTTCTTTTGGTGAGGTTCTTTGTTTGAAAATGCACAATAAAAATGGCTTTAGAATGACTTCAGAGGACTCTTTCTTTTTCTGGTGCCAACAACAGATTCCAAAGCAGCTATTATTCGAGGTGGGTGATAGGATCCCTTGAGACTGTTTAAGTATCGGTTTTCAAAGTGCTTAGGAACCTGAAATGTCCTGTATGGTATATTTGCAGGTGCATAATTGGCCAAGTGCTCCAGGGGTTATAAAGACTGCCTTCCTGTAGCTGGAATAGACAGATTTAGCCTCTTACTGAAACTGAAGGCTGCAATGGCGATAACAAATCTGATTCTAACTCTCCCATGTCACTGCTGCCCAAAGGTGCCTTTGTCTCCCAGGAGAAAGAGGTTGGAGGTAAGTGAATGGCCCTTCACCAGAGCCGTGTAGAAAACACTGCGAAGAAAAACTTTTGTCCTGAGAGAGCACGTTTAGGGCTATTGCTTGTGAAGCAAACTTGCTTTGTTTACAGCCAACCTGCCTGAATGCAAATACTGTGAGGTGACTGGAACTGTGGAGAGGCAAACTGCTTTAAAAGCAGGCTTTCAGTGGGAAACTTTAGGCATACAATGGCTTTTGTTTTTGTTTAGACATAATTCTCCAACCTGGCTTTTTTATTGCACTAACCGAAATAAATTTGGATAAACTTAAAGGGTTGCCTTGATGTCAGAAGAAAATGGATATTGTCTCTCCTGCACGCATTTGAATGGTCGTACATAATCCTAGCTACATCCAGATAAGAATACACCTCCTCCCATAGAAAGCTTTTCTGGAACAGAATATCACCGAGAGTGTTCACTTTGGGGCTTGATGGTCCTAGCCTGTCTTACCAAAACTTTTAAAGAGTTTGCCCGCTCCTTCACTCTTCCACTGCAGTTAATACTTAGTGTACTTAGTGGTGTTCTGAACTCCTTTTATTCCTCAAGGCTCCCTAGCATTTGATGAGACCTGTGCAGCAGGAGCTTTCATCATACCAAATCCAGGGTGGTGTTTAGTGGAGAAGGGGCCAGGAAAGGGGGTGGGGGAGAAGCCCGTGCTTTTTACTAAATCACTGGGAAACTAGTGGGCTCTTTTTCAGATTAAATATCTTTAAATATCAGGATCTCCGGTTATGAAGGCATGGGTGAAATTGCTTCTCTCAGTCAAACCTGAGGTGGAGGATGTAGGTGTCACATTCAAATCAGAGAGGTGCCTCTCAACAGGAAAGATTTAATCAGCTCTCCTTCCCAGGATCAGCTGCCAGGTTTGAACATTTACTTGTCTGTGTTCCAGGCAGGAGACACTGCTAATTATGGGAGCAATTCCCATGGATACAGAGAAGAATTGTCTGAGCTGAGGAGTCAAAGCTCAGATCAGGATGGGGCTAAGAGGAAAAAATACCCCCAACATTCTCAGGGAAATTCCAGAGTTGTCAAGGGACATGCCTCCTCGGCAGGAATGCCCCTATATCTGGCATTTGATGATTTGGAAACATCCTTTCCCTCACTTTCCTAACTCATGTGTTAAGAATCCCTTTGTTTGAGAAATGGAATTTAAAAAGTGGTTTCTTTCATTCAAACATTACGTGATAAAGTTATCTGGAAAAGAAACCTGGGCTCCACCAAGAGTGATTTTCGTAAATGACCGTACCTGAAAAGAGGCAGACTTGGCCATCAGGGCAGCCAAAATGGCACAAGCATTTGGAATCTGTTGCCTTATCCTTGGCAAAGACACCACCGGATCCCTTCTGCTGTGTGTAAAGTAAGCTGTGGCAAAACTTACCTATCTTGTGATATAAAACCTAGACTCACAAGTGAGCCGAATTTATATTCTGCCCCTCTTCTTTCTCCATTATGCAGAGCACCTGCTCCTTGTCCCTCCCCCACTCCTCCAGCTGTCTGTCTGTCTCATTTGTGTCAATTAAGGATTCAATACTGCTTGATTTAATTGAATGACTTTCCCTGTATAGAATCCCAACCACAGATAGGGACCAGCTATCACTCCCATTGCCCAGAATAAAAAACTCAAAAAAGCCAAAGCATGTGTGTCTTAAAAGAGTAACGTATGTGTAATATACATGTTAAATAAATATGTCATAAAATATTTTTAAAAAAAAACAAAGAAAAGAGGAAGGTACTCACTAAGCCTTGACGTGAACCAGAGAAGGCAATGGGGGCAAGACTGGGCTCCTGGACACACCCAGTTATATCACTGGTAGCCTGCCAACTGGTAGTCAGCACTGCATAAACCAAGACCATTTGACACTCAATTTAGTTAAAGCTTTCAGAAGTTGTTGAGTCTTGTTTTTTTTTAAGTTGTGCTAGGTCTTCGTTGCTGCGCTCGAGCTTTCTTTAGTTGAGGTGAGCAGGGGCTCCTCTTTGTTGCAGGGCTGGCTTTCCTACCCCTGTGGCTCCTCTTGTTGCAAAGCCTTGACTCTAGGCTCGCTGGCTTGGTAGTTGTGGTGCATGGGCTTAGTTGCTCAGAGGAGTGTCGAATCTTCCTGGACCAGGAATCGAATCTGTGTCTCCTGCATTGGCAGGTGGATTCTTTACCACTGAGCCACTAGGGAAGTCCAGAAGCTGTTCTTAAGGCTTCGAAACCAAAGAATCAGCTGGAAGAAATAAACCTCTGCTTGACTTCCTAGTTTACAAAGTGCTTTCCCATCCTCAGGAGAACAATTTTGTCTTTCTGTTCATTCAGTCATTGATCAAATAGGCTCTGTTCTTTAGTCATCTGCCTCTATTCAGTGAGCCAGGCAGTGTTCTAGGAGCTGAAATCTGTGTTCTAAGAATAGAGAATAAAATCCCTGTCCTCATGGAACTTATATTTTGACGGGCGGGGGGAAGCAAACAAGAAATAAGTAAACCTACAGTCTACCTCATGGTGCTCAGGGTTATGGAGAATCAGATAGTAGGGTTAAGGGAGATGAGGCTTATTGTTTGGGTAGAGTTATCCATTTTACAAAGGGTGACAGAAAGGGCCCCCTAAGACATAAAAAAATGGAGGACACTTTACAAACATTAGGGAGAGGAGAATTCCTGGCAGAAAGAACAGCAAACGTAAAGGTCTTGAGACAAGAGTTTCCTTGTTGAAGGAGACTAGTGTAGCTGAATAGAGTGAGCTAGGGAGAGCTTTAGGAGCTAGGCCAGGCAAGCGGGAATGCAGGGGGCAGAATTGTAGGGTCTTGGAAGTCATTGAAGACTTTTATTTGAGTGGCATGGGAAGTCACTGGAGGAATGATTTATGTTTTATGATATGACTTATGTTTTTGAAGGTTTATTCTGGCTGCTGTGCAGAAAAAAAAAAAAGATAGGAGAGCAAGGACAGAAGCCGGGAGAATAGTTTGGAGGCAGTTGCAGGAATCTAGGCGAAAAACACGGAGAAGGCAATGGCACCCCACTCCAGTACTCTTGCCTGGAAAATGCCATGGGCGGAGGAGCCTGGTAGGCTACAGTCTATGGGGTCGAGAAGAGTTGGAAACGACTGAGTGACTTCCCTTTCACTTTTCACTTTCATGCACCGGAGAAGGAAATGGCAACCCACTCCAGTGTTCTTGCTTGGAGAATCCCAGGGACGGGGGAGCCTGGTGGGCTGCTGTCTATGGGGTCGCACGGAGTCAGACATGACTGATGTGACTTAGCAGCAGCAGCAGCAGGCAAAAAACAATGGAGTCTCAGATTAGGACAGCAGCAGCAGAGATGCTGACAAGTCATTAGATTTTAGAGGTAAAATGTACCAGGATTTGCTGATGGCTATAAGAGGGGAGGGGTATACGAGAAATAGAGAAGAGTCAAAGATACTGTGGATATTTGGCCTGAGTTAGATAACCTGGTGGGATGAACAGAGAGACCTTGAATCATGCTGCTGCTGCTGCTAAGTCGCTTCAGTTGTGTCCGACTCCGTGCGACCCCATAGACGGCAGCCCACCTGGCTCCCCCGTCCCTGGGATTCTCCAGGCAAGAACACTGGAATGGGTTGCCATTTCCTCCTCCAATGCATGAAAGTGAAAAGTGAAAGTGAAGTCACTCAGTCGTCTCCGACTCTAGCAACCTCATGGACTGCAGCCTACCAGGCTCCTCCGTCCATGAGATTTTCCAGGCAAGAGTACTGGAGTGGGGTGCCATTGCCTTCTCCGCCTTGAATCATAGGTGAGACTAAATTGCAAACCACGGCTTTGGTCTAATATTGATATAATCTTGGGCAAGTCAGTGAATCTCTCTGAGCATCAGTTTCTTAATCAGTAAGAAAGTGATAATGATATAATACCTCACTCACAGGTCTATTAGGGTTTCCCCAGTGGTTCAGTGGTAAAGAATCCACCTGCAATGCAGAAGACAAGAGGAGATACCAGTTTGATCCCTGGGTCGGGAAGATCCCCTGAAGAAGGAAATGTCAACACATTCTAGTATTTTTGCCTGGAAAATCCCATGGTCAGAGGAGACTGGCAGGCTACAGCCCAAGGTTCACAAAGAGTTGGATACAACTGAAGCAATTTAGCGCCTGCGTGCATGCGTGCTCACACACACACACACACACACACACGGACAAGTCTATGGTGAAAACTGAATGGGATGTTAAAATGCTGAGAAGAGTACCTAATACAGAGATACTCCATAAATGCCAGTTGAATATGGGAGTAAATAATGTCTTTTGAAATATTATCGATCTGGGGTCTTCTCAATTCTTGTCATTAACTTATCGTCCTCCACAGGCTCCACTATATTTTGAATAAAAAAAAAAATCTTTCCAAAACCAAGAAGATCCATCATGATCTGGCCTCAACTACCTGTCCAACCCACCAGCCACATCGACCTTCTGTTCAGCTGCTAAGAAAACTTAACAATTTTCTGGTTTCAGAACTATCACACACTCTTCTCTTTGCCTGCAATGGCCCTCACCCAAGTGGCTGGTGCCTTCTCATCCTACAAGAAACTTACCTTCCTCAGAGTGACCTTTCCTGACCATCAACTTCAAAAAAAGGCTCCCACCATTATTCTTCCTTTCAGCGTTTGTTCTGGGACTTCCTTGGTGGTCCAGTGATTAGGACTCAGTGCTTTAACTGAGTCCTGGTTCAATCCCTGGTTGGAAACTAAGATCCTTACTTGTTGAGGGCCCCCCACCAAAAAAGAGGGTTGTCCTTTACATTCCGAAAAGTTAATCACAATTTATAATTGTTGTCACCTAATTATTGTCTGTCTCTTCTTCTAGACTGTATGTTCCATGAAAGAAGGGACCACCAAGTATATACACAGTTCCTGGTATAATCTTGGCTCATAATAGGCTCTCGATAAATGTTTGCTGGAAAGCCTGGTGACAGAAGATTCTCACTGGTATTCTGCTGCTGTTCTTTAAAAAATAAAAAGCCTCATTTTTTCTGCCTTTTGCATAGTTCTCTACTGCATTTCACTGGGAAGTGGGAACACTTTACTTTGTTGAATCAGAAAAGCCCTTGAAAACAAAACAAAGAGAAAAAAGAAAGAAAAGCCCTTGACTTTTCTTTTGTGTATACTACGCTGGGCTTAACATTTATGTACAGTACTAACACTGATTTTTTTTTTTTTTCTGTGCTCACTTCTCAAGGTTATACTCGTCTTTAGAGGCACGTGACAAAAGAATAGACCTAAAAAAAAAGGAAAAATAAAAAAGAATAGACCTAAGTTTCAGATCATCTAAGAATCCTCACTTTTATCCATCCAAAGTACTTGAATAGGCAAAGAGTGGGGAGGGAATTCCAAGGAAGGAATTCCAAGGAAGGGGAACTGTCAGCAAGAGCATGTAGCATTGCTGTTTGGAAGAAAATTAGGAAACATGCATAGTTTCTGTCTCTAAATTTTGGTAATTAGGGCAGGAATGTCAAAGATCAGATGGACTATCTAAGGTTGAATGAGCTGGCAATATTCCCTCATCTATTTTCTAAAAGAATTTGTGGAAGATAGATCTTACTTCTTCCTTAAATGTTTGATAGAATTTTCCAGTGAAACCATCTGGGTCTAGAGCTTTCTTTAAGAAAGATATTTATTAACAAATTTGATTTCTTTAAGAGATATAGGGCAATTTGCATTTTCTACTTCATCTTGTGTCAATTTTAGTAAGCTGTGTTACAGGTAATATCTTGAATGCTAAACTGAATCTTATTTTCTTAATGAACTGTATTTGGGAGTCACTAAAGTTTTTTATGCAAAAGAGTAAAATTTGGGAAGTAAAAGTTTGGGGAAAAGGTCAGGGAAAGGGGAGAAACTGACAGTAGACTTGTACATAGATGTGAGAAATAAGTGACAAGGGTCCTGATTGGGTGGTTTGGGGAATAAGGGGAAAGAACCTGAGCAATAAGTGACAAGGGTCCTGATTGGGTGGTTTTGGAAATAAGGGAAAAGAACCAAATTCCAGTAATATAACCACTTCTTTATCTATCTCTTTTTGCCTGAACTGGGTATTGATAAATTTTAGTACTTAATGGAACATTGTGCTGCTTCTAGCATCTACTCTGCCCTAGATGGAAAGCATTCCTTGTACCAGAGCCCAGTGTAGAAAGGTATAATGTTTCTGCTGTGATTTAGACTTCCAGCCTCTAAGACTTAGGCCTTAGGAACTGATGCCAGCTGTCTGTCCTTTGGGTTTTAAGTTTAACTTCACAACTAGCTTTTCCAATATACTGTTGTTATTTCTCTTTTTTATTTGACAGATGTGGTTTCACAGGGCATCTAGAGGTTGCTTAAATTCTGTAAGTAAGTACTATGCTGTAGCTATTTTCCTAATTTGGGAACTGAAATGGCAGCTATGATAGAGGGAAGAAACATGGGATTTAGAGTCAAAAGACCTGAGTTTTAACACTGTGGGACCTATGACAAGGCACCTAGTTTCTCTGGATCTTAGCACCCTTATGTGTATACTGAACATAATGCCAGTTTTGCACATATCACAATTTGTTCCGAGAACCAAATGAGGAACTGTTTTTCATCTTTTAAAAACAAGCAATCTATTTAATTTCAATGTCTAATTGTTTATGTGAATAATGTTTTTTTTAAGTAATTAATTAATATAAATGGGATCTCTCAGCTCAAAATTACAAAAAACTTTGTTGGTTTGTTTGGTTTTAGGATGGTCTTCCATGCCTTTAAGTGATTACGGTAGTACTGTTACGCTTTCAGAAATTTTTTTTTTTTTTTTTGCTTTTCAATAGAAAATCTTCAACTAAGCCTTAGAAGACTTCACAGATGAGGACTGAATAACTTTCAAGGGGGAAGTTATTGTGCATTTAGCAAAGGCACTAGTGTTTGATCAGAATTTGCAAGACCTAACTCTTAACCTATAATCTGAGAGGTATTAAACCAGTTATTGGGAATTTTCTTTTTGCAGATATCTACATGGCTTGGAGAAGGCAATGGCAACCCACTCCAGTACTCTTGCCTGGACAATCCCATGAATGGAGGAGCCTTGTGGGCTGCAGTCCATGGAGTCGCTAAGAGTTGGACACGACTGAGCGTCTTCACTTTCACTTTTCACTTTCATGCATTGGAGAAGGAAATGGCAACCCACTCCAGTGTTCTTGCCTGGAGAATCCCAGGGACAGGGGAGCCTGGTGGGCTGCCGTCTATGGGGTCACACAGAGTCAGACACGACTAAAGCGACTTAGCAGCAGCAGCAGCAGCAGCACATCTTGCTTCCTCACTTCCTTTAGGTCTTTACTCCAGTGATATCCTCTCAGAACTTTCTTGTCCATTCAGTTTAAAATTTAAAGTTTCCCCCAGCACTTCTCATTTCCATTCTCTGCTTAATTTGTTCTCCACAGCATTCATCATTTAATGTATAACATGATTATTTATTTAGTTTATATGTTGCCCTTCACAAACCCTGTTCATGAATTTGAGCAAACTCCAGGAGATAGTGGAGGACAGAGGAGCCTGGCATGCTGCAGGCCATGGAGTCACAAAGAGTGAGACACAACTTGGCAACTGAACAACAACCTCCATGAATTTTATCTGTTCATTGTTGTATCTCGAGAAAATAGGACAGTCCTTGGGACATAATAGGCACCCAATAAATATTTGTTGGATGAATAAAAGAAGACTTCAAGGGTTTTCTCTTTTGCATTTAATAGAGTAAGAATGTGAAAAATCCAGAAGATGCTCTTTTGACAAAACAGTAATGGGACTCTGACTCAGATGCGTCTTCTAACACCATCCACAGCAGACGATCATGTCCACATTTAAACTGTTTTCAGCTCTGGGAACAACAATTGTAAACTTCTATGGTCACTGTTTACTTTATTGAAAATTGTAGAATTCAGGAAGAAGCAGAGGGGCGCCCAGGGGGTCATCTTTCTAAGAAAATGCTCACCCAAATCTTGGGCTCTGGCAGTTTGCCTGTCAAGTAAGTTTAGGAATCATTAAGATAATCTCCTCCTCTTACTTCCAGAGGATTCCCTCTGAAATACTAGTATCCCAGGGGGATCACAGCTTAATCCTTCATCATTTAACACTTGAGTTGGATTTAGTATATGGGGTGAGGACTGAGGAGGAAGATACATTTTACCAATTTTGCAGTTGTGCCTGGAGTGTTTTTTCACATACGAAAGTCCCGTTGCCCCTAAATATTACTTCACAGATAAATACTATAGATTGTAACTGATTGAACAGAATGGGAAATGAAGATGGGAATGTTTCTAATCAGCTACAATTCCATCAATTCAATCAACCCAATCTCTATAATTGTAATTACAAAGAGATCATAAGGTGGAGAGATTTGAATTCCAAATATACCAAACTGAAGCCAGCAAAGGTAAACCAGATTCTTTGCCTCCAAACCTGTGCCCTGAGGTATACATTTGGTAGTGGGAGTGCCCATCAATTAGGTCATCGTGTGATAAAAATAACTGCATATATTGTAGTTTATACCCAGATGTTCATAGTCAAGTTGAGTGACTCCTATGTCATGTGCTGTGAGCAGTGATCTCTAACTACAGTCAAGGGCTGACTAACATACAGACTTCCGGGTCTCATTGGAGACCTAACAAAACAGAAACTCAGGGAGGGTACAACTTGATAATTTGTGTTTGTAAATAAGCACTGATGACTATCATGGATGGCCATGTTGGGATACCAAGGAAGTAAATGATATGGGCCCTGGCTTTTGGAACTTTACAGTTTACTTGGAAAATTAGAACTGAGATAAGAAATAAGTGAATATGGTTTCATCAGAGTGGTTAACATGTGGTACTTTAAATAAACACGTGGTACTTTATATAAACGTTACCAATGTGAAGACAGAGGGGAGAAGTTAGTGGTGGGGAAGATTGAATGGGGGAAGTAAAACCTTGGTGGGCCTTGAGGTTTGAACAGGATTTAAATAAAGGGGAGAGGAGCATGTAGGAGAAATATCAGTAGGGAATTGAACAAAGGTTTTGAACTGTGGTGTTGGAGAAGACTCTAGAGAGTCCCTTGGACTGCAAAGAGATCCAATTAGTCCATTCTAAAGGAGATCAGCCCTGAGTGTTCTTTGGAAGGAATGATGCTAACGCTGAAACTCCAGTACTTTGGCCACCTCATGCGAAGAGTTGACTCATTGGAAAAGACTCTGATGCTGGGAGGGATTGGAGGCAGGAGGAAAAGGGGACGACAGAGGATGAGATGGCTGGACGGCATCACCAGCTCCATGGACATAAGTTTGAGTGAACTCCAGGAGATGGTGATGGACAGGGAGGCCTGGCGTGCTGCGATTCATGGGGTCGCAAAGTTGGACACGACTGAGTGACTGATCTGATCTGATCAAAGGCAGGAACATAGCAATGTGTCTTCAGAACATTGAGGCTGGCCAAATTAGGAAATGCACTATGAGGAAGAGTTAGAAATAGGGATTGATGGGTAGGTGAGATCGGATTGTAGAAAGTCTTGGATGTCAGGCAGAAGAGTTTAACTTCCCTGAGATGGAAAAACTGGGAGTAAAAATCAAACCGCCAGCTGAGCAAAATCCACTCTGAGTTGCAGAAAGGGAATGGGTTCTGGTGGATATTCCCTCTCTGCCTCTTAATTCTAAGATTCTTTCCAGCAAGGGCAAGCTTTCAGAGGAATCTGGGAAACTTGTGTCTTTCATCTCACCCAACCCTCTAATACAAATCTTTTCAATCTCTGATATAAATTTGCCTCTTCCTTTTGAAATCAGCCAGAAAGTTCCCAGGGAACCTGAAAGCCACTTTACAATTTAAAGCAATCCTTACTTCTAACGCTAGAAGCCCATCTGGGTCTGTCTGTAACCCTAAATTCTGAACATATATTGGTCTGGAAATTCCCCGTAACTCAGGAAGCATTTTACCTACCCGGAGTATGAATGTTTTGCTCCCAATTCTCCTGGTGAAAAGAGGTGTGAACTGTGATCCTATAGAAAACCATTGTGAAGATAGGAGGGCACAGGCGGTATGGTATGTACCTAAGAAGGTAAGCTTTCTTCTCCCTTTGTGTTTCTTTGCTCACTACTGAAAGAGAAGTTTCAGAAGGCAAGCCAGAGAGCCAAGCTCCTGGGTGACTGAGGATTTTCTGGTTTCAAATTAAACAGAAAACTAAATTAGCAAATTAATTGTTGGATGTGTTTTCCTGGGCCCTTCATCAGCTGCTGCAGGACCAGTAGCCAATCAAAGAAGACTTTTGGCTACTCTGAAGAGGGGGCAGGGTTCAGAATCAGGTTCTGCTAGCTACCAAGTGTCAGACATGTTAATTTTAAATTACTTTTGTACAGCTTGGTGTCAAAATGATTAAAGCATGAAGAGAAAAACAGAACCAAAGGAGAGAGAAGGAAATCATTTACCTTGTATTTGGAGCAAGGACACTTGCAATTCCATTTCAGCTGACTTTCTCCTGTAAGTTACACAAATTGTAAGTTTTATGCCCTTTAGTGACCACCTAAGATGGGACGGTTATGCAGTGGTCGTGGCTCTTCATTCCCTTTGTATAATATCACTATCTCTACATGGCAGAATCTATATCACAGATATTAATATGGTCACACTTTTTTCCCTGCTTCCCCAATAAAATTTATTCTGTTAATATATTAGGCACTCTGTGTCAGGCATTGTCCTAACTATATTTTACATGTAATTATATAACCCTCAACAACAATGCCATGAGGTGGATGTTATTATTATTTCCATTCTACAGAGAAGAAAACTAAGGCTTAGAAAGGTAAAGTCATTTGCTCTAGTTGCTCCTCTAGCAGAGGCAGAGCTGAGTTTCTAGTCCTAGTTTTGCCCTACTCCACAGCAGTCTTGTCTCCTTTCCATTTTCCCCTTTTGGTAGGAGGAAAAAGAATCTAAGTAAGTCTGATTGCTAAGACAGCTTCATTGAACCTTTTAACGGTCATGTATGTTTATTTGTTTGAAGATGTAGCTGAGATCAGCCTTATTCTCCATGAAATAGCCTCATCTTTACCATACTGCTTTCCTGGGGTAAGCAAGTAACCAGCTCGCTGGTGGGCTTGTCTTTGTTTCTGTCTCCAGCTTTCCCAGTCAGTTTCATGGGCTTCATGACACATTTTGCTCAAAATGAGCCGTCTCATCGGACTCTTGCATGTGAAATTTAAGGCTGACCTAGCTGCTATTGTTTTTCAACCATCAACACAAAGCTGTACTGCTTGATTTCTCTCATCTGCCAGATTTTATTAATTTTACTTTATCCACCCTTCCTACAGTCACCCCACATTATCTTACTGCGTTGACTGCAGTGTAATGCTACAATTCAATTTTAAGATCCTGGCGGTATAGAATTCACCATCCTGCTCCCTGGGTGTTACTAAATAAGTTTTAGTTGCACCAAAATCTCCTAAAGGTGCCAACTGATACCCAAGCCACCATTCAGGATAGTATTGATAATGCTAAAGAAGTGATCTATAAACACAACTCTTAAATAGTCGCCCACTGATAAATTTAGAAATCCTGGCTCTTAGAACTTCAGGGATGTTATTATCAGCTGACTTTTAGTGAGTGCTTTCACATCACTATGTGATAAGTGTTTTTCAACAAACTACTGAAGTATGTAATATTGTTTTCCCCCTTTTTTACAGTGACCAGGTGAATGGCAGCAAGGATGAAAGGCACCTCAATACTACATGGTCCAGCCTCCACATATATTTTGAATACTTCTAGTGATGGATGTGGAGCTTGTTACATTCTAAGACAATCTATTTCATATTTGCGTGACTTCTTCCATATTCTGAGCTAGTGTGTGTCTCTAAAGCTCCTAAATCATCAGTTTTAGAATCTTAGAGCCTCTCAGGACAAGTCTTAATTCTTTTTTTCACACAATAGCTCTTCAGGTATTTCAAGATGGCTCTACCATCACTTATGAATTCTTCAACTCTTCCTACTAAGCCTGGATTTCAAGTCTCCTCACCATCTTGGTTGGTTGCTCTCTTTATTACATTCCTTTAAAAGTGAGCACATTACCTAGATGAGGTCTAACATAGAATGAAGTGGAGCTCTCTCCTTGTTCCAGATGCTGTATTTCTATTAATCCAGCCTAAAATTGTATTTAATTCATCTGAAGCCCCACTTGCTGAAAAAAACCAACCTGACATCCTGCCACCCTTCTTTGTTCTGTACTTGATTTTCACGTTTATGCTCCTTTTCTAGTTCTCTTGTAACACATGCACACGATTCAATTCTTTTCTGCATGACCTTGATCCTCATTCTTTGCTCTGTCAGACTGATCTCTCCCTGTGCACATATGTTACATTTATTTTCTCTCAGCTTCTATCACCTTATCTCTTCCCACTTCATCTCCTGGTTTCTACCTATTTCAACATCAGAGAATCCAAATCACTTTTAACCATCTTGCTTCTTTCTGAATCTGGTGAGGTTGGATGTGTCTGTCCCGGTTAACATTTACAATGCATATGCTGACAGTTTGAGGCTAGCTTCCAGGAGAGTAATCTGATTTGGGAATGCTTTTCCTAAGCAGATCTCAACAGATTTCACTTTACTGGAGTTCCAGAGGAAAAAGCATAACCCTAGACTTGGTCATACAGGGGACATTCTGAAGACAAAAGATGGTGAATTAATGAATGATGACTTTTCATTTTATGAACAGTCAAACTGACAACCAGCTTGGGTGATGAGAAGCACAATGGAAACAGTCTGGGTTTAAAACCTAGTTCTGTAGGTTCCAGCCTGGGTTGTGCCAGTTACTTAACTTCTTTGTCTCAATTTCATCCTCTGTAAAATAATAGCAACAATTGTACCCACTTCTCATAGGCCTGCGGTAAGGAGTTAGTTCATATGAAGAGCTTAGAAGTGCCTATCTCACACATAGTAAAGGACAAATATTATTATTCCCGGAAAATAAAGGTAGAACAGAAAAGAGATTATTCCTCCTAGGTACTTAGGTTTTCTGCGTCCATCTTTACAAACCTTAATTCACTGAGCCTTAGTATTGAGGTTTTGGCTTTATAAGGAAGCAGACACTCAGAAAGAAGCTCAAGAGTCATTTGTGAATGAATGCCCTTCAATCTGGGGCTGGGGAGAAGCAGGGTAGAATTGTTATTTAAGAGAGAGTAAAGGCTAGAAGAATTATAATCTATCAGGCAGAAGATCTGGCATGCCCTCTTCCTTTTTTCCCGGTTGAAACAAACCAACCAACCTACTTTCAAAAATGAGTAAATGTAGATCTCATCAAGGGCTGTGGAGCTACAGATCTTCCAAAGAATTAAATGGTTTATAATGGTCAACTTTTTGTGTTTTTAAAATCTCTGGATTAAAAAAAAATGAAAACACGACTTCCTGCCCACCCCTCCCCCAAACCCCCCTTTTTAGTCTTGGTCATATAGCAGTTTAGCACAGAATTCTACAAAAAGTCAAAGGTTCCACAGAAAGTTACGTTTGGTCATGTTGTATGGTCTACAGTGTAGACTACACTAACAGAAGAAATTAGTTTAGTTTGTGTCAAATCATGTTAAAATACAACATTAAATAAATGCAAAGAGCCCAGAACAAAGAAAGTGATTAAGCTGGTTTAACTGCATTCAACCCACTATGCTAAATCCCCGTAGGGGGCTCTAGATAAACAACAAATTTAGTTTCTTGGCCTAAATCCTTTTCTTCAAAGAAGAAATTTTTCTTGTGAGTATCTCTGATAAATTTGTTTTCATCTTCTTCATTTCTTAGTCTCTAGGGAAGCTAGGGTGAAAAGAATCTATCTGATTGGGCTGCATTTTTGGAAGAGATGTACTGTGAAGAATGGAATAGAAAGCGATGGGTTACACAGCTAAAGAGGCGTTGGAGGAACTGAGGCATGGGTGAAGTGTGATTGTTCAGCCCCAGAAAAAGGCCAGCTAGTGACACCCGGAATAGGATTTTATCAGGCAGTGAATCAAATAAGGCTGCGAGGGAGATAATAAGGTGTAATTATAGCAGTGCTGTTAGTGCCTGTTCATGGGGTCTGGCAGCAATTTGGTTGAACACCCCTCATTTTGAGAAATTTGTAATTTGGCAGTAAGAATTCTTGCCTTAAAATTTGGCACAAACCTTCACAGTTTAATATTGCAAAATCTGGGAAATGTTGAAATGTGGCTGCTATTCTAATTGAACTTTTTCAAGCTTTTTCGAATTGGTTTTTTTCCTGTTGGATTCAGAAACAAACGCCTCTCTTTCAAAAAGTTCACTAAGGTTTTTTTAAACCACAAACTCCTGTACGCTTACAAGCAGATGTACTGCTGTAATAAATTCTCATGACTTTAAATCTTTGTGTACATACAGAGGGGAAAAAAGCTTTCACTTGAAAAACCCGAGTTCCTTCTGTTAGTAGCCCTTTAAAAATTCCCCACAATCAGTATTTTGTTTAATTTCCTTTGAGTCAGAGCGGTGCAACGTGGTGTTGCTCTTGGTTTTATGAACCGACTGCTTCCCCGAAGCTTATTCCCCGTTGTTTTAAAGTAGAAGGGAGGTCACCGGGCTGTAGTGAAATGTGGCCAACTCCGCCTGGGACCAAGCTGGCCCAACGGGCTTCTCTAAAGTAACTGGAAGTTTTCTGACAGGAAACCGGTCAGTTCTTATAAGCGTCGGCTCGGGTTCCCACGGCCCCGGCAGCTGCAGCTCCCCCGACGCCCCTCTCGGGGCCGGGCAGGAGCGCGGGGTGCGGGGCGCTGTGGGCGGCAGGGGGCAGCAGC
>NW_011495069.1:8977529-8982359 GCF_000754665.1 Bison bison bison
CCTCCCCTCCCCCTCTCGCGCCTTGCCTAGCTTTGCCTTCCCTTCCCTCCCCTCCCCGCGGGGAGGAGGGCGGGGGTGCGGAGCCCTCCCCCGGGACAGGGGGCGTGTGCGTCCCCTCCGCTCCCCTCCCCCCGGCCGGGCTCTCCTGGCTCCCCGAGGCGGGAGTTTCCAGGAAGAGCTCAGAGCGCGGTCGCACCACCGAGCGCACGGAGACGTCAAGTAGTCCCTGAGAGCGACCTGATTCAGAGAATTCTAGCTGCCAGAGGCTGTCGGGAGTTGGAACTCCGAAAAGATTGGGAACAGCCCTCTGGCCTGGGGAGCTCTGGGAAAGAGCTCGGAGGTCCCACTTTCCATTCCTGGAGAAATATGTGTAGTGGAGGCGGAACGAGTTCCGGCGGAGGGCTCGGACGCGCCGGGTGGAGTGAAGCGCCGCGCGGTCGAAGCGCTCACAGAGTTAAAGTGGGCGGGAAAACCCGGAGCGGACTCTCCCTGACACGCCTAGGACCTCCCTCCCCACTCTTCTTGGGGGAGGGGAACGAAAAAAGAAGAGACAGAAACGTGTTCCCTTTCTCTGCTTCCTAAATGCCTAGTGAAGAAACAAGTGGCGACTCGCCACTTCGAGAAATGCGCTGCAGGACCTTCAGGTCCCGGCGGGGAGGGATCGTGTGGCTCCTCCTCCAGTAACGTCCGCACCGTCGGCGCTGGGCGCGCGGTCAGAAACCCAGGCCTGAGACCTGGAGGAGCTAGGCGCGCGCATGCGTGCGGTGGGCACGCGCTTCCCGCCCCTTTCTTGAGCGCGTTCTCTTCCCCCCTCCCCCCGCGTTCCTCAGCCGCCACCTCAGAGCTTCCCCCCGGACCCAGCCCTCTCTTTTCGGGGGAGGTGGCCCATCTTGCCCGTCGACTGACTAACCCCTTCACCCCAGCTTCGCCCCGCCTCCCCTGAGCTTCGGTACGAACTCTGCAGCTAGGGCTCAGCTTTCACATTCCCGCCTCCGCCTTCTATCTCCCCTCCCAACCCTTAAGCACTTCCTGCAAACTACCCTGTTCTTGCTCCTTTCGGCGCCGCCTCCTCCCAGCCCTAACTGGATGGCTGCGTTCACGTTGGTGGGGCTGTGGGTAGTACCTTGTATTCCTCCTGCAGGCGATGGCTGCTCCATTTTACAGATGAGGAAGTTAAAGTCCAGAGCTCCGACGAGCTGGACTCTAAAGGCTCCTTGTTGTTGTACAGTCGCTAAGTCGTGTACGACTCTCTGACCCGGTGGCCCGTAGCACGTCAGGCTGCTAAGTCGTTTAACTATCTCCGGAGTTTTCTCAAACTCCTATCCATTGAGTGGGTGACGCTCTCTAACTACCTGACAGAACGTGGTCCGGTGGAGGAGGGAATGGCAAACCACGCCAGTATTCTTGCCAGGAGACTCCCATGTACAGTATGAAAAGGCTCCTTTTGAGTTGTCCCCAAAAGCAAACACTGTAACTGGCTTTGGAAAGAGAAACCCTTGACTTGCTACAATTTAAGCAACCTTGGAAAGCCAGTCCCAGTCTTTTGGCACCCTCAATCCTTCAGGCCAAACCATCGAGCCTAGTTGGCAAACACCATAGAAACAATTTATCCCAAATCAACTATGTAGCGACCTCTAAATTAGAAAGAGTCAACTGGTGACTTTAGAGGTTATGTATAGGCTATTTATTCAATGTGAAGTCGTTTTTAAAAGCACTGTGTAATATTTTCTCTTAGATGTTGTATTTCTCGTATTCCTTCCCCAATTTGAGATCATGTTTTTGGTTTTGAAAACATTTTGACATAATTTGTCTCCCAGTAACAACAACAACAAACTTTTCCTTTTTGTTAGTATCAGTGTTAATCGCACAGTCACGTCCGACTGTTTGCAACCCCGTGGACTGTAGCCCACCAGGCTCCTCTAGTTCATGGGATTCTCCAGGCGAGAATACTGGAGTGCGTTCCCATTTCCTCCGCCAGGGGATCTTCCGCACCCAGGGACTGAACCTGGGTCTCCTGTATTGCAGGCAGTGTTTACCTTCTTAGACACCACAGAACCGCTTTGTTAGTATGGTTGATTATTATTCCTAAATTCCACACCTTAATCCCTAAAGTCAATTCTTCCCTGGGCTTCAGCTCCAGTTAAAAGTTATCTCCAGTAGGTGAGAGGTTTGCAAAAGACGTCATAGAGAATCTTGAGGCACTGCGTCTCTCAACTTTTTGCGTATCACAAACTTTAAAGCTGTAAGTGGGAATTAAAGGAAAAGACTTGTGTAATTTTATGTATATCAAGAGATTCATTATTTCAGATTCAAATGTTTTGAGATTCTCATTCCAAGCATTGTAAATATGGGTCTGTTTTGTTTTGTTAATTTATTTTCTTTATTGGCTATGCTGGGTCTTCCTTGCTGGTGGCTTTCTCTAGTTGCTGCATGCAGGAGCTACTCTTTGTTGACATGTGCAGACTTATTGTGGTGGCTTCTCTTGTTTCAGAGCACAGAATTTAGGTGCTTGGGCTTCAGTAGTTGCAGCACACGGGCTCAGTAGTTGTGGTGCATGAGCTAAGTTGCTCTGTGGTGTGTGGGATCTTCTTGGACTGGGGATGGAATACATGTCCCCTGCATTGGCCCCCTGCATTGGCAGGCAGATTCTTGTCCATTGAGCCACCAGAAAAGTCACTGGTGGGACTTTCTTTTAAATGACTGTTTTATCACTATTTCCTTCTATTGCAAGTATTTCTAAATTACTTATTGGACTGATGTCTTCTAAGCATAATGATGGTCTGAAGAACCAGTCCAGATTGTTTCAAGGCAGTTTTTTAAGTTGACTGAATGTTGCATGATAAACTTGCTGAACATTTGTTCAGTAAATAAATGTTTTCTATGCGTAAAGCACTGTATTAGGTCTTTTGTGAGAGATAAAGTTGACAAGCTAGGGAGGGCTGTTCTTAAGAAGCAATGTAAGTGGAGATAAAATTCTCTACCATAGGCTCAAATCAGTAAAAATTCATTGTTATTTCTAGGTTGATTTTTTTTTTTTTAATCACTTAAGTTATATTGATTTGAGGTTTCCAAGAAATTTCCCCCATGTTCATGTGCAGTTCTCAGGTTCTGGAGAGCCAAGAAGCATTTAAATAGAAAAGATCAGGAGTGGGCAGTGATTTAATGGGAATATGAATAACGATAGTTCAATATTGAAAAATGAGATTATAGGAATGGTAGGAAAGAAAAATGCAAGTGTAAGAATATCCAGGTCTCCAGATTTTAAATTGTGAAGAAAGCTAGGAAGGCCTTAGGAATTATATGCTGTTTAATTTTGCATGAGTGTTCATAAATGTAGCTTTTATTTCAGGAAAGATAAAACAGTGTTGTATTTAAGCACATGATTATGGACACAGATTTGGTGAAGATTTTTTTAATTTTTTTTTGGCCTCACTATGCAGCATGCAGGATCTTAGTTCCCCAACCAAGGATCGAACCATGCTCCCGCAGTGGAAGCACAGAGTCCTAACCACTGAACCAGGGAATTCTATGATGGGGAGTTTTAAGGAATACCAGTGGTAGAGAAGAAAAATCTAGTTTGCAGTGGAATTCAAACTTTGGAAATCAAATCCTTTTATTTAGGTTGCTGCTGCTGCTGCTAAGTCGCATCAGTCGTGTCCGACTCTGTGCGACCCCATAGACGGCAGCCCACCAGGCTCCCCCGTCCCTGGGATTCTCCAGGCAAGAACACTGGAGTGGGTTGCCGTTTCCTTCTCCAATGCATGAAAGTGAAAGTGAAGTTGCTCAGTCGTGTCCGACTCTTTGGGACCCCATGGACTGCAGCCTACCAGGCTCCTCTGTCCATGGGATTTTCCAGGCAAGAGTATTTAGGTTAGACAGAGTCAAAACTCTTACCTACCCCACCGCCAAAGAAAATCAATTGCAGTTGAGATTAAACATATAACTTAAATCTAAATACTTTTAGATCAATTAAGGATGCATTGCATTTGAACTTTATTATTCAAATTTACATTTCTACAGTGATTTTATAAGCTTTAGCTTTAGTCTGCTACTCTGAATGTTTCTGCTGGGCTCCTGCTTCCAGTTACTGCAACTTTGCTGTTAACGTCCTGGTTTGCGGACTGATACCTTTCATGGGGGTGGTGCTATATTATAGTGTAACTAGGTTTTCAGCTCAATTCTATTCTACTTCTAACAGATTCAGAAGTTAAATTGTAAGAACCCCAAGAACATAGTCTTTCATGAGTAAAATGAAGAAATTACATGTGAAAATGTATTCAGTTCAGTTCAGTCACTCAGTCGTGTTCTACTCTTTGTGACCCCATGAACCGCAGCACACGAGGCCTCCCTGTCCATCACCAACTCCCGAAGTCCACCCAAACCCATGTCCATTGAGTGGGTGATGCCATCCCACCATCTCATCCTCTGTAGTTCCCATTCTCTTCCTGCCCTCAATCTTTCCCAGCATCAGGGTCTTTTCCAATGAGTCAGCTCTTCACATCAGGTGGCCAAAGTATTGGAGTTTCAGCTTCAGCATCAGTCCTTCCAATGAACACCCAGGACTGATCTCCTTTAGGATGGACTGGTTGGATCTCCTTGCAGTCCAAGGGACTCTCAAGAGTCTTCTCCAACACCACAGTTCAAAAGCATCAATTCTTCGGTGCTCAGCTTTCTTTCCAGTCCAACTCTCACATCCATACATGACCAATGGAAAAACCATAGCCTTGACTAGACGGACCTTTGTTGGCAAAGTAATGTCTCTGCTTTTGAATATGCTATCTAGGTTGGTCATAACTTTCCTTCCAAGGAGTAAGCGTCTTTTTATTTCAT
>NW_011495069.1:8982459-8996928 GCF_000754665.1 Bison bison bison
TGGCTGTAATCATCATCTGCAGTGATTTTGGAGCCCAGAAAAATAAAGTCTGACACTGTTTCCACTGTTTCCCCATCTATTTGCCATGAAGTGATGGGACCAGATGCCATGATCTTAGTTTTCTAAATGTTGAGCTTTAAGCCAACTTTTTCACTCTCCTTTTTCACTTTCATCAAGAGGCTCTTTAGTTCTTTACTTTTCATTAAATCTGGGGATAATTTTCTGAACTCTCATGTGTACTGGAGGAGGGCATGGCAACCCACTCCAGCATTCTTTCCTGGAGAATCCCATGGACAGGGGAGCCTGGTGGGCTACAGTCCAGAGGGTCACAAAGAGTCGGACATGACTGAAGCAAGTTAGTGTGTGCACACGCACACACACACACACACGCAACTGTGCCCCATAGACATTAGAGTCAGACTGCTGTGGTTTATTCTCACTGAACTGGGAGATCAGTGGCACCATCTGATTTCCTAAGGGAAAATCACATTGTAGACTAAAACCTATAGAAAAATTGACACAGTCATCAGCATTATCATAAAGGAATTCAGGTTTTGTTTTTCCCTTTATTGTCAACCTCTGGGTCATATAGCATACATGGATCCTCACTTGCATCCAACTTGGAAGTCATAAGGCTTCCATTTATTTAGTCATTTTATGAGCCATAGTTTGAATAGATACCTAGTAAATCTTTTTATCATCAAGCTTTCTAAAGATGATTGTTCTGGTCACTGCCTCTGACTGTTCTATTTGGGATCCTGGTAAGTCATTCCTCTTATTTGGGCTTCAGTTTCTCTATCTAGAATCTTGCTGAACCCATGACCAGCCCCAGGTCATACAGTGGGTCATTTCTTTGCCTCAGTGCTGCAGAGCTCTGGATTTTTAAAGTAATTTCTTCTTTTACTTGAAATCTGAGTCATTTAGCTTTTATACATTGATGAAAGAACTTTTACATTGAGGGATTGAAATTTTGGGCTTAAAAAATGATGTTATGTTAAGGCAAGGCCTTAGAGTGGTAGAGGAACAAAAAGACTATTCCAAGGATTCTTAACCTGGCATCCAGGATAGAATACATTGGGTCCTGAATGTGGACTGGGGAAAATCACATCTTTATTTTCACTAATTCATAATTGAAATTTAACATTTCTTTTTAGTCTGAATGAAACAAAACCACAGCAGTATTAGCAGTACTGTACTTGTGACAGTCAGTGATAGAAATCACAGGTAATTTCATAACAACACTGCAGTTGCTGCAGACATGCTGATACAGTTTGTATTCATTACTAGGAGATCTTGTTATTTATTGTGTTAATAAAGAAATACATTCATTACTGTATCATACATTTTTAAAATTTGGGGGACTTCTCTTGCAGTCTAATGGTTAAGACTTCAGACTTCCAATGGAGGGGACATGGGTTTGATCCCTGGTTGGGGAATTAAGATCCCACAAGCTACCAAAAAAGTTTTGATAATTATTCAGTATAATAGGTTTCCTCTGTAAACCTATGTAATATCCTCTATAGTTATTTTATGCATTTAAAAGCATTATTCTGAGAAAGGATCTATAGGTTTTTCCACACTGCTAAAGGAGTTCTTGGTATAATGAAAGATTAAGAACTTCTGCTTTAATCAAAAATAAATACTGTTAGTAGTAGGGTTTTTTTGTTTGTTTGTTTTTCTTTTCAACTTATTTATTTTTTAATTGAAGGATAATTGCTTTACAGAATTTTGTTGGTTTCTGCCAAACATCAAATAGTGGGTTTTAAACCATTGAATAAAATAAGAATCCATGAGTCCACACTGATATAAATAAGTAAATGAATCATTACATAAATGTAGCAAAAGTGAAAGTTTTTCTTTCAGTAGTTTGACAATGAATAAATATGAATGCTAAAACCAGTGAGTGAAAGTTTGTTGAGTAGCAGGATATTTACAAGGCAAAGTATCTTTCCATAAATTATTTAATAGTTACAAAGAAAGTGGAGGAACCTCATTAACACCACATTAACCAAGTCATCAAACCTACATCTCTGATATTGGAACAAATTGACTGCATGTACCTCTTAATAAGCACTGAGGACACAATATCACCTCCGTGGTAATCCTGCCAAAATGCACAAACTGAATCTAATCATGAGGAAATGTCAGACAAACCCAAATTGAGGGCCATTTTACAAAATAACTGGCCTGTACTCTTCAAAAATGTCAAGGTCAGGAAACAAAAAGAAAGGCTGAGGAACTGATCCATCCAGATTAAAACAGACAAAAGAGACAAAAGAGACATGACATGTAAATGCAGTGTATGACCCTTAGATTTAATCCCAAACCCGGAAAAAAAAATAGCCTCTACATAATGTTTTTAGGACAATTGACAAAATTGTCCATGGACTGTAAATTAGATAATAGTATTGTATTAGCATTAAATGTTCTCATTTTTATACACACGCACTGGTTACATAAGAGAATGACTTTGTTCCTAATAAATAACACACTTATGTATTTAGGGGTAAAAGTGTGTATTTCTAAGTCTCAAATGGTTTAGTAAAAAATACATGTATTTATAAGTCTATATGTAAAGAGAGAATAATACAGTAAATGGAAAAAATAGAAATAATTTAAAAATTTGGATAAAGGACTTAAGGGAGTTCCTTCTACTATACTTGAAATTTTTCTGCAAGTTTGAAATTACATTGCTTTATAACAATTGTCCCACCCTCACTTTGAAGATGAAAACTGAGATTTTGGAAGAAGACTGCTCAAGGTCACATAATAAGTTAGTGATAGAGTTAGGGCCCAACTCAGATATCCAGATGTCAGTCCTCTTTTTACACCCACTTAATTGTTTGGTATTTGTGTTGGATGACAAAGGTTGAACCACCCCTTTTTTACTTCTCTTTTTAGTTTCTTGGTTCCTTAGAGCTAGTTCCTTCTACTAGAGAACCAAAGTAACATAACTAAATGCTTCTTTCAGTTCCTTCATGATTAGGCAAGGATCAATCTGAAGTTTTTGAGCTGGGTTATCTCTCCTCTTGTAGGTTTAATATCTTTATTATTGCCAACTATTTTCTGTACATGGTAGGCTTCTTTTATGTGGTATTATTTTAATCCCCCTCCTCCATAGAGTGATGGTGTTTTATTGTTTAAACTTCTTTCCATAGGCCACTCCATTTCAAGGTCTCTTTAATATTGATGGTGGTGGTTTAGTTGCTAAGCTGTGTCTGACTCTTGCAACCCTGTAGACTGTAGTCCACCAGGCTTCTCTGTCCTTGGGCTTTTCCAGGCGAGAATACCAAAGTGGGTTGCCATTTCCTTCTCGAAGGGATCTTCCTGACTCAAGGAACCCATCTCCTGCATTGCAGGTGGATTCTTTACCAACTGAGCCACCAGGGAAGCCCTCTTTAAATCATGTGTTTTCATTTCTGTTGTTCTAAGACTCCGTTTCCTTAATTGGTGGAGAATTAAGACAATATGATGAAAAAAAGGGGAATATGTAGCATTCAGAATTATAAAATACAGAGATTAACCACAATTATAGACAGTGGGGGCCATTTACTAGTCTTACTAGTTATTGAGTAAATCAGCTTTATCAAAAAATTAAGAAATCAGATCTATCATTTTCCATGTGACTCAGTGTAAATCAGCTATTTGTCATCAGTTTGGGGATGCCTTGTCTCCAAGTGAGATAATGGAAAATATCAATTAACAAATGTCAACAATTTCCTATGGCTCAACCTGATGGCAAGTGTATTATTAAGAGAGTGATGTGTTTTCCCTTCTCTTAGGGAACTGGTAGAAAAATGGAGATAGTTCATGTGGTATCTGCTCTTGAATCTTTAACTTCTCACTTACTTTTCCTACCCTGGCTGTCCCTCTGTCTTGTCACTCTCTGTGAGACTCCTGCTAGTCTTCAGGTTCCTCCAGATTTCCATCTTGGCTTATATTAGTTTCTGCCACCTGGGGTCCATCCAGCAGTTCATAGAGCTGAAATATCAGAAGCAGTTGGTTCAGTCTCCTTATACTTGAGATGAGGAAACAGAGCTAATATCATAAAGCTGATACCTCAGAAGTATGGCATGAATGCAATATCCTGACTCCCAAGTGGTCTTTCTATCTCAGTATCCATCTTCTACCACGTTCTACCTTATATTTTCTACAGCCCAATTTTTGGATGTAGGCCTGTCAATCTCTCCCTCAGTTTCTCCTCCTCTTATCTTTTTCTTAGCTCTCAATTCTTGTCAGTCACCTGGATCTTCTTTATTTCCTGGTTTTTGCCTTTTTATCATTTAAGAGAAACTTTAGCTTGTGCATTCTATCTTTCTCTTTCCATTTTTACCATTGATGAATGGTGAAAAAATAATTGTATTTTCTTGATTTTTAGTTCCTGGAGTGATACCATGGGGAGTAACTGGGACAGTTTTAAGATAATGAAAGATATCCTTTTGTATTTGTGTGTCTAATGTGTATTATTTTATACTTATGAAATATTTTGAAAGTAATTTAAGAAAAACTGTGGTTGATAATACCTGTCTTTACAATAAAAATTACCATAGGCCAATGAAACAATCAAAAGGACTTAGAATATTTTTTTTAATGAATGTGTGATGTTTTGTTAAGTTTCACAGAGTAGAGTTTGAATTGCCTTTTGATTCTGCTGAAAATGTACCCTATCTTTTTTCCTAAAATATTGAATTCTTTATTTGAAAAGACCTTTGGGAATCATGTTCAAGGGAACAGAGTAAAATATCAAGAAAAAATTATTTAGTATGAGGGAAGTAGAAGACTTTAGGGTAAGAATAAGACTTTGGGTCCTAAGAATACTGTAGCAATTTTTAAAGAGCAGAGCAGACTCAATTGCTTTCTTATAATTCATATATTTTTAAGACAGTTCAGCTAGAGACTCAGCCAATAAGTAGAAAAACTTGGGAGTGAATGTACCTTAATACTCCTGGTACCTTAAGGAGTATCTCAGGTTTTTCTCTACCTTTAAAGACTTAGTTGTAGATAAGAAGTACGCTGTGAACACATTATTTATCCAGCATCTGCATCTTACAGCTCAGAAATTCGGTTTTGTGTACTTTACCTACTTTGGGACAAATTGGCCTTCTATTGGTAGGTATGGGCTTCCCTTGTGGCTCAGCTGGTAAAGGATTCACCTGCAATGCGGGAGACCTGGATTCGATCCCTGGGTTGGGAAGATTCCCTGGAGAAGGGAATGGCTACCCACTTCAGTATTCTGGACTGGAGAATTCCATGGACTATCCATGGGGTCACAAAGAGTCAGACACGACTAAGTGACTTTCACTTTTCATTGATAGGTATGCCTTATGTGAGATACTGTTTCATCCTAGAGACTGGATAAGCACTGACTGTTAGATGTAAGACATCAATGGACGCTTTACTCTCTTTTGTAAAAAACATTTTTATTTATTAGTTTTTGGCTGTGCTGAGTCTGTGTTGCTGTGAGGGCTTCTCGTTGCAGTGGCTTCTCTTGTTGCAGAGCATGGGCTCTAGGACACATGGGCTTCAGTAGTTGCAGCACCGGGGCTCAGTAGTTGTGGCTCCTGGGCTCTAGAGAGTATAAGGTCAGTAGTTGTGGTGCATGAGCTTAGTTGCTCCACAGCATGTGGGATCTTCCTGGACCAGGGATTGAACCAGAGTCTCCTGTGGTGGCAGGCAGATTCTTTATCACTGAGCCACCAGGGAAGCCCTGGAAGCTTTACTCTTAGAGAGGTGGGTGTTTACATTTTCTTCCTTCTGCCTTGTAGCTTTTCTAGAAATGATCTTTGGGTTTCTTTTATTAGTTAATCTCCTACTCCCACCCCCAAGCCATCTTTTTATGTGTAAACTAGAGTACATCATGAGAAACGCTGGGCTGAAAGAAGCACAAGCTGGAATCAAGATTGCTGGGAGAAATATCAATAACCTCAGATATGCAGATGACACCACCCTTATGGCAGAAAGTACAGAGGAACTAGAGCCTCTTGATGAAAGTGAAAGAGGAGAGTGAAAAAGTTGGCTTAAAGCTCAACATTCAGAAAACTAGGATCATGGCATCTGGTCCCATCACTTCATGAGAAATAGATGGGGAAACAGTAGAAACAGTGTCAGACTTTATTTTTTGGGCTCCAAAACCACTGCAGATAGTGATTGCAGCCATGTAATGAAAAGACGCTTACTCCTTGAAAGGAAAGTTATGACCAACCTAGATAGCATATTCAAAACAGAGACATTACTTTGCCATCAAAGGTCCGCCTAGTCAAGGCTATGGTTTTTCCAGTGGTCATGTATGGATGTGAGAGTTGGACTGTGAAGAAGGCTGAGCGCCCAAGAATTGATGCTTTTGAACTGTGGTGTTGGAGAAGACTCTTGAGAGTCCCTTGGACTGCAAGGAGATCCAACCAGTCCACCCTAAAGGAGATCAGTCCTGGGTGTTCATTGGAAGGACTGATGCTAAAGCTGAAACTCCAATACTTTGGTCTCCTCATGAGAAGAGTTGACTCATTGGAAAAGACTCTGATGCTGGGAGGGATTGGGGGCAGGAGGAGAAGGGGACGACAGAGGATGAGATGGCTGGATGGCATCACCGACTCGATGGACATGAGTTTGAGTAAACTCTGGGAGTTGGTGATGGACAGGGAGGCCTGGAGTGCTGTGATTCATGGGGTCTCAAAGAGTCAGACACGACTGAGCGACTGAACTGACTGACTGACTGAAGTCTTTGTTGAAAGCAATTTATGTCAAAGGTGTACAGTTTTCTTTGGAAAATAAAGATGGATATGTATCAGTGGTCTCTTTTCCTTTCATTGGCCTGTTATTTATATATTTGGAAAAACATAGAAGAGAAAGACCTCTTAATCTGGAGCTAAGGGAGTTACCATCGATAATTGTGAGTGAATTTTAGAGACTTAATGATTCTGTCTTAATAAAGTAACAACTCTAATTCTCTTATTTTATCCCTACAAACTTGCGGAGTGTTCTCCAACTATCAATTGTTCATATTGGATAGCCAGAACTGAAAAAATGTAGATTGATTTCAGGGTGTATTCACAATTATATAGTGAAGCTGAATGTGACACACACATTACCAAGTTTCTTATCAAATATGAAAGAGTCACTTTATCAAATATAAATCACTGTATCAAATATATTTTCAAATATAAAAGAATCATGCTTATTATTCATGCCTCTGTTCTGCAAGTATTTCCTATAAATACAGCGGCCAATACATTAAAAAGATTTCTCACTTTGGCCTTTTTTTATTAATAATTTTTTTTTTAGAAAGGCTAAAGTGAGAAAATTTTTTCTTTTATTTGTTGAATTTGCTCCAGGACTCCAGAAAAAAGGGTGTTACTGATAAACTTTAAAGTGACTCACCACTGACTACCCTTTCAGATTTCTTCTTTACTGAAGAGCTTAGTTGACGAGCTTGACTTAAAACCTACATCCATTTTACTTGGTCAGTACTTATCAATCTCTTAAAATGTGTTTCAAATGCTCTTCTCTTCATAAAAATGTCCTAATAAGATGGCCAAGATGCTCTTGTTCTTCTCTTCTAGTCATCCGTTAACACACAAAACATATCAGTGTTTCCCAAGCCAGCCGATTGCTTGAGATATTAGTAGGTGTTCCAGGTGAAATACATTTAATAAACACTGTATATTATATCCCTTACTTGGAGATGATTCATGTTATGAATAATTATGAATGAATATTAAAGTCTCTGAGAACATCTTCAGTAAAAGAAATCTGCTTAATTTTGTTTAGCCCATTGTACTCTGTAAATACTTTATGACTTGCAAGTTGTAATTCAAATGTTACTTTTCACATAAAGGCTTTCATGACTCCCACAGGCAGCAGCCAGTGTATCTACCACTGAATTCACATAGCTTGAAGTTATACTATAAAAGTGCTGTAAAAATTTAGTTTCTGTTAATACTATGATGTAATCTTTGGATTGTTAGCTTAAAGCTCATTCAAACTTAATCAAGGGAATTTACTAGTTATCAACCAATAAACCAAAGTTTGGTTCTCAGTGTTGAGGCTCAGTGATGTTACTAAAGACCTAGTTTTTTTCTATTTCTTCTTCTAAAATATTTGATTTTCCAAAGTTTCCTCTTTCATAATCTCAGTATGGATGTAGCAGTTTCTAAGAGGGCTGCATGTGCTTCCTTCATCTCTAGTGGGAAGAGGACATCTCTTACAGAAGCTCCTTCAGAATAACAAGGAAACATCTTTCCCAGAAGCCCCAGCAAAGGTTTTTCATATCTCATCGGCCTGAATCGAGATCACTTGCCCATCACTGAACTGATCAATGTCCATGGAGATAGCATGTGCTATGCTTAAGCCAAATAGTGTCTATCCTGGTTTTGAGTGTGAAGCTTCCTTTAGTGATTATACATAAGAGAATATGGGCACTCTTTCTAAGGAGAAGGAGGAGTAAGTGCTGGGCAGTCAAAGCCAGTAAAAATCCATTAAATGATGCTTAACACATTCCATTACTTCTCTATTAAGTTATACCTAATTAGTATAATCATTCTGTATTAACTTTGTTCACACAAAAACTTGTACAGAAATGTTCATAGTATCAATATTCAAATAGCCAAAAAATAGAAAAAACCCAAGTGTCTGTTAGCTAATGAATGGATCAACAAATATGGTATATCCATACAGTGGGATGATATTCAGAAATAAAAAAGAATGAAGTACCAGTACTTGCTATAACATGGATAAAACTTGAAAACATTATGCTAAGTTTAAGAAGCCAATCACAAAAGGCAATATAATGTATGGTTCCATTTATATGAAATGTCTAGAATTAGCAGAACCATAGGAACAGAAAGTAGATTAATGGCCACCAGAGACTAGAGGAAGGGGGAAAAGGGAAATGGTTGTTAATAGGTGCAAGATTTCCTTTGGGGATGATGACAATGTTCTGGAATTGGTGACTGCAGCCATGAAATTAAAAGACGCTGACTCCTTGAAAGGAAAGTTATGACCAACCTAGATAGCATATTCAAAAGCAGAGACATTACTTTGCCAACAAAGGTTTGTCTAGTCAAAGCTATGGTTTTTCCTATGGTCATGTATGGATGTGAGAGTTGGACTGTGAAGAAGGCTGAGTGCTGAAGAATTAATGCTTTTGAACTGTGGTGTTGGAGAAAACTCTTGAGAGTCCCTTGGACTGCAAGGAGATCCAACCAGTCCCTTCTGAAGGAGATCAGCCCTGAGATTTCTTTGAAAGGAATGAGGCTAAAGCTGAAACTCCAGTACTTTGGCCACCTCATGCGAATAGTTGACTCATTGGAAAAGACTCTGATGCTGGGAGGGATTGGGGGCAGGAAGGGAAGGGGACGACAGAGGATGAGATGGCTGAATGGCATCACTGACTCAATGGACGTGAGTCTGAGTGAACTCCGGGAGTTGGTGATGGAGAGGGAGGCCTGGTGTGCTGCGATTCATGGGGTCGCAAAGAGTCGGACACGACTGGGCGACTGAACTGAACTGAACTGAATTGAATGCTTGAACAACTTTGTGAATATATTCAAAAGCACCAAATTACACAGTTTACATTTAAACTGTCAATTTTTATGGTATGTGAATTATATACATTAAAAATATGTTTTCATATATACCTTAAATTTAGGAGCTCATTTTCCTATTTGTATTTTCAATGACCACCCACTACCAATCCCAGTGTCTTATACATAGCAGGTACTCAAAAAATATTTGAATCGTGATTCAATCGCTTAGTTGCTCTGACTTCTTGTGACCCCATAGACTGTAGCACACCAGATTTCCCTGTCCTTCACCATCTCCCGGAGCTTGTTCAAACTCGTGTCCATTGAATTGGTGATGTCATCCAACCATTTTATCCTCTGTCATCCCCTTCTCCTACCTTCAATCTTTCCCAGCATTAGGGTCATTTGCAATGAGTTGGCTCTTCGCATCAGGTGGCCACAGTATTGGAGGTTCAGCTTTAGCATCAGTTCTTCCAATGAATATTCAAGGTTGATTTCCTTTAGGGATTGGCTGGTTTGGTCTCTGGGGTCCAAGGGACCCTCAAGAGTCTTCTCCAACACCACAGTTTGAAAGCATCAATTCTTCGGTACTCAGCCTTCTTTATGGTCCAACTCTCACATCCATACATAACTACTAGAAAAACCATAGCTTTGACTATACAGACCTTTGTCAGCAAAGTGATGTCTCTGCTTTTTAATATGCTGTCTAGGTGTGTCATAGTTTTTCTTCCAGGGAGCAAGTGTCTTTTAATCACCATCCACAGTGATTTTGGAGCCCAAGAAAATAAAGTCGGTCACTGTTTCTGTTGTTTCCCCATCTATATGCCATGAAGTGATGGGACTGGATGCCATGATTCTAGTTTTTAGAATGTTGAGTTTTAAGTCAGCTTTTTCATTCTCCTCTTTCACCTTCATCAAGATGCTCTTTAGCTCCTCTTCACTTTCTGCCATAAGAGTGGTGTTATTTGCATATCTGAGATTATTGCTATTTCTCCTGGCAATCTAGATTCTGGCTTGTGATTCATCCAGCCTGGCATTTCATATGATGTACTCTGCATATAAGTTAAATAAGTGGGGTGACAATATACAGCCTTGACATTCTCCTTTCCCAATTTGGAACCAGTCAGTTGTTCCATGTCCGGTTCTAACTGTTGCTTCTTGACCTGCATACAGGTTTCTCAGGAGACAGGTAAGGTGGTCTGGTATTCCCATCTCTTTAAGAATTTTCCAGTTTGTTGTGATCCACACAGTAAAAGGCTTTAGGGTAGTCAATAAGGCAGAAGTAGATGTTTTTGTGGAATTTTTTGCTTTTCTATGATCCAGTGCATGTTGGTGATTTGATCTCTGGTTCCTCTGCCTTTTCTAAACTCAGCTTGTACATCTGGAAGTTCTCAGTTCATGTACTGTTGAAGCCTAGCTTGGAGAATTTTGAGCATTACCTTGCTAGCATGTGAAACAAGTGCAATTGTGCAGTAGGTTGAACATTCTTTGGCATTTCCCTTCTTTGGGATTGGAATGAAAACTGACCCTGAATGAGTGGAAAACTAAATTGAAATAACTGATTTTATTTTTGTCTTTAGGCTCCAGAAAGTTGCTTAGTTCTCTCCTTAAGTTAGCAATGCAGTTAGCATGAGTGCAGATCAATAACCTCACAATGAACAAGTATATTGTATTCAAAGATTTTTCTTCACTTTTGTTGCTTTACTTTGTGATTTGTCACCTTTAATAGATACTTTTTGGTTAAATACCATTACAGAATTGAGCTGCTTAGTCCATGTTCTCTTCACTTCCACAGTATTTATTTTCCTGATTTACTTGTAAAAATTGCTTTCATTAACTTTCAGCTTTGAGAGCAAAGAGTTTAACTGGGTCACTGAATTTGTTTTGCCTGAATATGGCTTATAATATTTATATTATTTTTAAAAATTATTGCCTTGAGTTTGTTTCCTCCTCAGAGAGCTTTACTCATATTAGCACCATTCAAGTTAATCGTCTTTGTACTTGACTCCATAAAGGTGGAATGTGGAGGAACCCATATGTACAGGTGGAATTATTTCTTCAGATCATGAATCTGAAGACAGGGAATATCACAAACAAATTTATTTCCAAGGTTCTTTCTGGTTTTACTTAAACTGGCTGCTCTACCTTTTCTGTCTCATCCCCGTTTATGTGATATATGGAGCCTGTTTATCTCTGCCATTTAGAAGCATTAGTTTTCATAGCTCTTTCATCTTGAGGGTTCAGTGGGGGATATCAGCCAGCAGATTTTGCTGGTTTTGAAGTAAGATTTCCAAGAAGCATTCTGAAATAATTGTCCTTCTACCCGTGAATACTGATTTGCTTTTAAACACTGACAGACCCATGGCCAGTAAATGTCTTTTTTTTTTTTTTCTTATTTAGCTAGAGAAGTACACTTTTATCATTTTCTCCAAATTTCTTTTTTTTTTTTTACAAATTTCAATTCTATATAAAAATGGAAAAAATAGTACAACATCCATGCCATCATTTAAATTTATGAATTGATAACATTAATATTTTGTCTTATTTGCTAAGATGTGTATATATGTATATATCTTAAAAATATATACATCCATACCTTAAAAAATATGATTTTATGATCCTTTCAGAAGTAAGTTGCACACTGTAGACATCATGGCATTTTCTTAGTTTTATTTTATTTCTTAAGTTCATTTATTTGGCTGTGTCACATCCTAGCTGCGGCTCACAGCTCGCAGGCTCAGTAGCTGCGGCGCACAGGTTTAGTTGCCCCACATGTGGGATCTTAGTTTCTAGACTAAGCGGCACACCTGCAATCCCCTGCATCGGAAGGCAGATTTTTAACCACTGAACCACCAGGAAACTCGAGCATTTTTCATTTCTTTAGTTCCCTTTATTCTAGAACAATTCCCCACCTTTTTTTTTTTTTTCACTTTATGACATTGCCATTTTTGGAGAGGTAAGGTCTCAATTGGATTAATCAGATTATTTCTTTATGATTAAAGTTAAACATTTTCTGCAAAAGTATTACATAAGTAGCCAGTGTTCTTTAAGAATCAGTGTGCTCAAGACGTGATCAGCACTTGCCCCAAGCCTGTTTTCCTTCCTAACTCTTCTTCCGTAGCCATTAGTTCATTCACAAGCATTTACTGAAACAGCCTGGTCTACTCTGTCTTTTCTTTAGTCCTTCCCCAACTTAATTTTTTTTTCCTTCTGTATACAGAAATAAAATTATTGGAGTGGAGAAGGTTAGATTCTTGAACATAATAGACTGAAAATTCCCATGCAGACCTTAGGAAATTATATTAAAGCCATCATTTCACTAATGATTCTGAGGCCTGGAAGCCACAACTATTGAAATGAAGGCTTTCAAAAGATCAAAGAAGTGGCTCAAATTATCAGTACCTATGGAATACCAGAAGTTTCACACTGTTATTAAATAAGCATATTTTAGGGGAAAAAAAAACTAGTTAATCTACTTGATGATTCATTTTTTGGGTAAAATTTTATTATTTTTATTTTGTTTCTTCTTTGGTCTTGGGCTACAGATACTTTTCTAAACACAGTAGATGTCTTCTCATTAGAGTTGAAGCAACTTTTAATGATATTTTTTTCTTTCCTCCTTCCTGCTTTGTATAATTGGTCATACTTCAACCTCTCTTTTTATTCCTCCTCAAAGAGCTACTATTAGTGTTCTGTGTGTTTTCTTCCTACTCTCTTCTTCTTGGGGAATATGGTTGAATGATGAAGATGGTTTCTTGATGAAGATGAAGGTGATTGGTGCTTGATAGCCTGTTTGGCCTCCCTGTCCTCCTTATCTTTCTTAAAAATATCTGCCAAAGATTGGTCCTTAGTTCTCAAAACATTTTGCCATTTCTCCCTTGGAGTGAAATTGGTTGCATTGGTTGATACGGGAATCCCTGAGGAATGCTCTGAATTTATAGTAATTGCTTAGATTCCTCATTCTTTAATTTTCATAGAAGACATAGAATCCAAAGACACATAAGTGAAAAAATAATTCCTATCTTGAAGGATAGAATAATTGCTCTGAAAAGGTTCTACACATTACAAAGAGCATACCGACGAAGGAATATCTGTCTTTGCACTTTTGTTTATTTTTTTTTCTTGTTTTTGAGATGAGGCAACAATCTGTTGTTCAGTCACTAAGACTCTGCAATCCCATGAATTATAGCACACCAGGCCTCCTTGTCCTTCACTATCTCCCTCAGTTTTCTCAAACTCATGTCCTTTGAGTCCGTAATGCCATTTAACCATCTCATCCTCTGTTGCCCCCTTCTCCTCCTGCCCTCAATCTTTCCCAGCATCAGGGTCTTTTCCAATGAGTCCGTTCTTCGCATCAGGTGGCCAAAGTATTGGAGCTTCAGTTTCAGCATATTCCAATGAATATTCATGGTTGATTTCCTTCAGGATTGACTGGTTGATCTCCTTGCTGTCCAAGGGACTGTTGAGATACTTGAAAAGAAATGGTAGTTTGTTTACTAGAATAGGAGGGGATGAAATCCTGACTAAGGGATAGCATATGAAAAAGCACAGGAATGTAACATAAGAGCATATATTTAGAGAACAGTAAATAATCCTCTTTGGAGGAAAATATCATCATTTTTGGGGGGGGTTGCTGCATAGCATGTGGAGTCTTAATTCCCCTGTGCTACACTGCTGTGCTTAGTTGATCAGTCATGTCCAACTCTTTGTGATTCCCATAGACTGTACCCCGCCAGGCTCTTCTGTCCATGGAGATTCTCCATGCAAGAGTACTGGAATGGGTTGCCATGCCCTCCTCCAGGGGATCTTCTCAACCCCAGGATTGAACTTAGGTATCCCAAATTGCAGGTGGATTCTCTACCATCTGAGCCGCCAGTTCAGTTCAGTTCAGTTCAGTCACCCAGTCATGTCCGACTCTTTGCGACCCCATGAATCGCAGCACGCCAGGCCT
>NW_011495069.1:8997028-8997132 GCF_000754665.1 Bison bison bison
TTAACCATCTCATCCGCTGTTGCCCCCTTCTCCTCCTGCCCTCAATCTTTCCCAGCATCAGGGTCTTTTCCAATGAGTCCGTTCTTCGCATCAGGTGGCCAAAG
>NW_011495069.1:8997232-9026668 GCF_000754665.1 Bison bison bison
GAGGTGGCCAAAGTACTGGAGTTTCAGCTTTAGCCTCATTCCTTCCAAAGAAATCCCAGGACTGATCTCCTTTAGGATGGACTGGTTGGATCTCCTTGCAGTCCAAGGGACTCTCAAGAGTCTTCTCCAACACCACAGTTCAAAAGCATCAATTTTTGGGCGCTCAGCTTTCTTCACAGTCCAACTCTCACATCCATACATGACCACTGGAAAAACCATAGCCTCGACTAGACGGACCTTTGTTGGCAAAGTAATATCTCTGCTTTTGAATATGCTATCTAGGTTGGTCATAACTTTTCTTCCAAGGAGTAAGCGTCTTTTAATTTCATGGCTGCAGTCACCATCTGCAGTGATTTTGGAGCCCCAAAAAATAAAGTCTGACACTGTTTCTACTGTTTCCCCATCTATTTCCCATGAAGTGATGGGACCAGATGCCATGATCTTCGTTTTCTGAATGTTGAGTTTTAAGCCAACTTTTTCACTCTCTTCTTTCACCTTCATCAAGAGGCTTTTTAGTTCCTCTTCACTTTCTGCCATAAGGGTGGTGTCATCTGCATATCTGAGGTTATTGATATTTCTCCCAGCAATTCTGATTCCAGCTTGTGCTTCTTCCAACCCAGCGTTTCTCATGATGTACTCTGCATAGAAGTTAAATAAGCAGGGTGACAATATACAGCCTTGACGTACTCCTTTTCCTATTTGGAACCAGTCTGTTGTTCCATGTCCAGTTCTAACTGTTGCTTCCTGACCTGCATACAAATTTCTCAAGAGGCAGGTCAGGTAGTCTGGTATTCCCATCTCTTTCATAATTTTCCACAGTTTATTGTGATCCACACAGTCAAAGGCTTTGGCATAGTCAATAAAGCAGAAATAGATGTTTTTCTGGAACTCTCTTGCTTTTTCCATGATGCAGCGGATGTTGGCAATTTGATCTCTGGTTCCTCTGCCTTTTCTAAAACCAGCTTGAACATCTGGAAGTTCATGGTTCACATATTGCTGAAGCCTGGCTTGGACAATTTTGAGCATTACTTTACTAGCATGTGCTGCTGCTGCTAAGTTGCTTCAGTCGTGTCCGACTCTGTGCGACCCCATAGACGGCAGCCCACTAGGCCCCGCCGTCCCTGGGATTCTCCAGGCAAGAACACTGGAGTGGGTTGCCATTTCCTTCTCCAATGCATGAAAGTGAAAAGTGAAAGTGAAGTTGCTCAGTCATGTCCGACTCTTAGCGACCCCATGGACTGCAGCCTACCAGGCTCCGCTGTCCGTGGGATTTTCCAGGCAAGAGTACTGGAGTGGGGTGTGAGATGAGTGCAATTGTGCGGTAGTTTGAGCATTCTTTGGCATTGCCTTTCTTTGGGATTGGAATGAAAACTGACCTTTTCCAGTCTTGTGGCCACTGCTGAGTTTTCCAAATTTGCTGGCATGTTGAGTGCAGCACTTTCACAGCATCATCTTTCAGGATTTGAAATAGCTCAACTGGAATTCCATCACCTCCACTAGCTTTGTTCAGGGAAGCCCCTTAATTCCCCTGAAGTGAAGTGAAAGTCACTCAGTCATGTCTGCCTCTTTGTGACCCTGTGGACTATACAGTCCATGGAATTCTCTAAGCCAGAATACTGGAGTGGGTTGCCATTTCCTTCTCCAGGGGATCTTCCCAACTGAGGGATCGAACCTAAGTCTCTCACATTGCAGGCAGATTCTTTACCAGCTGAGCCACAAGAGAAGCCCCTTAATTCCTCTATCAGGGATTAAATCTGTGCCCCTGGCCAATGCCCCCTACAGTAGAAGCATGGCATAGAGTCCTAACCATTGAATCACCAGGGAATTCCCAATTTTTTTTTTTTTTTTTTCAAATACAGTGGCCAGCACAAAGATAACCAGGCACATGAGGAGAATAGATACTATGAGGAAGGAGAGAAATGATAGATAATAGAAACAGACCCAAAGGAACTCTGATGTTACAATCAGTGGGCAGACACTATAAAACAACTCTGTTTACTATGTTCTAGGAGATAACAAGTTATACTTGAACAATTTGGCAGAGAACTAGAAACTATAAAAAGTGACATTAGCAGATTTGTAAATGAACAAAGTAGAAACTCTAGACTAAGACATGGTGAGCACTTAAATTTGTAGGATCAGAGAGATTCAAGTCTGGTGACCTTGATGGTCCTGTAAGTCCAAGAAGACATACAGAGAGAAAGAGAGAAGAGAAAGCATGTGACCCCAGGGAAACAAAGATGCATGGAGAGAAAGCTACCTGACTATTTTCCAATTTGACCTCTTCCCACTACAACTGATGCCACAATAAGTATCTTTGTACACATAGGTACTGGCATTTTTATGTACTGGCATTTTTATTTCTATAAAAAAAGATCCCATATATTGTGTTAAAAGGATATATTACATTTTAAAAGATCCTGCCACATTACTTTCCCAACTTGTTATTTCCCCCAGCAATGTATGAGAGTTCTCATCTCCCCATATTCTTTCCAGTACTGAATGCTATCAATGTTTTGATATATTACCAATCTGAAGAGTTAAAAATAGTATATTAAAAGTCTATTTTTTTTTGTTTTTATAGTTGTTTTTTTTTTTTTTGCTTCGCCATGCAGCATGTGAGATCTTAGTTTTATGGACTTCCAGGAAAGTCAATAAAAGTCTATTTTCCATAAAGAAAAACATGACCAATGGAATAGAATAGAGTCCAGAAATAAATCTTTGCATAGATGTTCAAACGGTTTTCAATAAGGATGTCAAGATCTTTCAATGGAGAAAATGGTCTTTTCAACAAAGAGTTTTGGGGAAACTGGATACCCTTGTGCAACAGACTCTTACCTAATAACATATACAAAAATTAACTTAAAATGGATCAAAGACCTAAATGAAAGAACTAAAACTATAAAACTCTCAGGAGAAAAAAGTAGAGGAAAAATTTCATGTCACTGGATTTGGCAACAATATTTTGGATATGACAAGAAAGGGGAGAAAAGGGAACTCTCTTACGCTGTTAATGGGAATGTAAATTGATACAGCCACTATGGAGAATGGTATGGAGATTTCTTTAAAAACTAAGAATAAAGCTGCTATATGACCCAGCAATCCCACTACTGGGCATATACCCTGAGAAAACCACAATTCTAGAAGACACATGTACCACAATGTTCATTGTAGCACTATTTACAAGAGCCAGAACATGGAAGCAACCTAGATGTCCATAGACAGATGAATGGATAAAGAAGTTGTGGTACATATATACAGTGGAATATTGCTCAGCCATTAAAAGGAATGAATTTGAGTCCGTTCTAGTGAGGTGGATGAACCTAGACCCTGTTATACAGAGTGAATTAAGTCAGAAAGAGAGAAACAAATATTGTATATTAATACACATATATATGACTATGCCAAAGCCTTTGACTGTGTGGATCACAATAAACTGTGGAAAATTCTGAAAGAGATGGGAATACCAGACCACCTGATCTGCCTCTTGAGAAATTTGTATGCAGGTCAGGAAGCAACAGTTAGAACTGGACATGGAACAACAGACTGGTTCCAAATAGGAAAAGGAGTAAGTACATCAAGGCTGTATATTGTCACCCTGCTTATTCAACTTACATGCAGAGTACATCATGAGAAACGACAGGCTGGAAGAAGCACAAGCTGGAATCAAGATTGCCGGGAGAAATATCAATAACCTCAGATATGCAGATGACACCACCCTTATGACAGAAAGTGAAGAGGATCTCAAAAGCCTCTTGATGAAAGTGAAAGTGGAGAGTGAAAAAGTTGGCTTAAAGCTCAACATTCAGAAAACGAAGATCATGGCATCTGGTCCCACCACTTCATGGGAAATAGATGGGGAAACAGTGGAAACAGTGTCAGACTTTATTTTTTGGGGCTCCAAAATCACTGCAGATGGTGATTGCAGCCATGAAATGAAAAGACGCTTACTCCTTGAAAGGAAAGTTATGACCAACCTAGATAGCATATTTAAAACAGAGACATTACTTTGCCAACAAAGGTCCGTCTAGTCAAGGCTATGGTTTTTCCAGTGGTCATGTATGGATCTGAGAGTTGGACTGTGAAGAAAGCTGAGCGCCCAAGAATTGATGCTTTTGAACTGTGGTGTTGGAGAAGACTCTTGAGAGTCCCTTGGACTGCAAGGAGATCGAACTAGTCCATCCTAAAGGAGATCAGTCCTGGGTGTTCATTGGAAGGACTGATGCTGAAGCTGAAATTCCAATACATTGGCCACCTGATGCAAAGAGTTGACTCATTGGAAAAGACTCTGATGCTGGGAGGGATTGGGGGCAGGAGGAGAAGGGGACGACAGAGGATGAGATGGCTGGATGGCATCACCGACTCAATGGACATGAGTTTGAACTCCAGGAGTTGGTGATGGACAGGGAGGCCTGGCGTGCTGTGATTCATGGGGTTGCAAAGAGTCGGACATGGCTGAGCGACTAAACTGAACTGACATATATATATGGAATCTAGAAAGAGTACTGATGAGCCTATTTGTAGGGCAGCAGTAGAGTCATAGACAGATAGAACAGACTTGACACAGCAGGGGAGGGAAAGGACAGGACAAATTGAGAAAGCACATGACCAAATATAAAATAGATAGCCAGTGGGAATTTGCTGTATGACACAGGGAGCTGCTCAGTGTGGTCAAAATAATAATCATAATACTTTTAAAAAATAAATCTATTTTGTTTTTCTCTGACTATAAGTTGACCATCTTCTGTTTTCTGTTGTTTTGTTTTTTTAACATTTGCATTTTATCTTTAATAAACCACCTGTTCTTATTTTTTGCCCAGTTTTTTCCTGTTTATCACTTCGTTATTAATTCATAGGAGTTATTTTTACATTAATAATATTAACCTTCTGTCCAAGGGGATTTTCCTTACATTTTATTTAGTTTGTGGTGTCTTTGGTATTCAAAAATCTCACAAAATGGTACCGTGGCCCCACTACCATCATACGGTGAATTTAGTATGGTGGGGCTTCCCTCATAGCTCAGTTGGTAAAGAATCTGCCTGCAATGCAAGAGACCCAGGTTTGATTCCTAGTTCGGGAAGATCCCCTGGAGAAGGAAATGGCAACCCACTCCAGTATTCTTACCTAGAGAATCCCCATAGACAGAGGAGCCTGGCGAGCTACAGTCCATGGGATCGCAAGAGTCAGACACGACTTAGCAACTAACCCACCACCACCACAGTGTGGTGGGAGGTGGGGAAAGCAGTTCACAGAAAATGTAATGCTGGCTGGAAAACTTAATGGGTGTCTACTGTATGAAACGTTATAAAGATATGGCCTTTCTAGCAAACAACTGCAAGGAAATGACAGAAGGCACTGGATATGGGTGCTGTTATTTACCTCAGTCATGGTTTACTTGTTACCATTCACCATAATTTCCCCTAACTGTTTATTTATTCAACAAACTTTTATTAAGCAGCTATAATGTACCAAGCTCTGTATTTTATAACAGAATACAAAAATAACTAAGATGTGGGTCCTACTTTTGAGAGGCTCATGCTGTATTTGGGGAGGTAGAAATGTTAAATTATCAGTAGTTGCAAAAAAATGTAAAATTACCATGAGCATCACACTAGAAAGATGATCATGCCTCAGGCTAAGAAGCTGTAGACAGAAGAAGTGAATGGGAGACTTCGCTGGTGGTCCAGTGGTTAAGAATCTGCCTTGTAATGCAGGCACCGTGGGTTCAGTCCCTGGTCTGGGAAGATCCCACATGCTGTGGGGTAAAGCCTGTGCACCTCAGCTAGACAGTTCACGTGGCCAACAAAAGATCCCACGTGACTCAAAGGAGATTCCTTGTGACTAAAAGTGAGCGAGTGGATCTGTGTTACATTTTCAAGGTAAAACTGAAAGAACTTATTGATCATTGGATATAGGTGTCAGGAAAAGAGGGATCAGAGATGATCCTAGGTTTTGGGCCTGAATAATTGTGAATAATATCCAGAAGAGTCTTCATATGTGTGTGTGTGTGTGTATATATATATATATTTATTATGTTTGGCTGCGCTGGGGTCTTTGTTGCTGTGTGCAGGCTTTCTCCACTTGTCGAGAGTGGGGGCCACTCTCTAGTTGGGGTGCTTGGACTTTTGTTGCAGTGGCTTCTTTTGTTTCGGAGCATAGGCTGTATGGCACATGGGCTTAGTTGCCCCATGGCATGTGGAAGCATCCCATACCTGGGATCGAACCAGTGTCCCCTGCATTGCAAGGCAGATTCTTAACCACTGGGCCACCAGGGAAGCCCCAAGAAGAGTCTTTTACTGAGTTGGAGGAGACTGAAGTAGATAGAGGTTTTAGGGAGAAGTCAAGAGTTCTTTTGTTGGCCACGCCAGGAACTTGAAGATGGAACCTGGCCCAGCAGTGAAAGCACCAACTCTGACCACTGGACCAGCAGGGAAGTCCCAAGAGTTCTATTTTAGATATGTTAAATCTGAGATGTCTGCTAGACATCCAGTGAATTTTCAAGTGTATATTTACTATATGAACTGGAAGGTTGGGGAGACAGGCAAGACTGGATTATAAATCAAGTGGTGAATGGTAGTATTTTAAGCTATCAGACTGATAGCTATCAGACTGATAGGGCAGAGTGTGGGTAGAGTAGAAAAGAGCCAAAGAGAGAGCCAATCTTTAGAAATTACATGGAGGATCCAACCAAGATGATTGAGGCGTGGCCATGGAGGCAAGAAGAAAACTAGGAGAATGAAGTGTCCTAGAAGTCAACAAAAGAAATTACTTCAAGCAGGGAGTAATCAACAGTGTTGAACAGTGTTGAGAGGCTAAGATGAAGGTAGAGAATGCAGGTTATAATGACCTGAACAAGGCAGCTTCAGTAGAATGGTGGGGATAAAACCTAGGTTTGAATGGATTGGAGAGAAAATAAAGATGAGAAAGTAAAGATAGCAAATAGACAAACCCTTTGAGTGGTTCTGTAAAGAATTAGGATAGCTGGGAGGGGAGGTAGGTCAGGGGAAACTTTGGAAAAAACTTAAAAAAAAAAAAGAAACAACTTTTGAATAGGTTGCACTAGGTACAAAATTATAAAGACACAAAAGGGTGAACAGTGAAAAGTCTCACTCCCACACCTTGTCCCCAGCACAGCCTTTCCCTTCCTCATTCCAATGTTTCCATTCTCTTTGGAATCCTTCTGGAGATATTCTGTGTTTGTACAAGCAAATATACATATCTTCTTCCACTTTCCCTCCTTTTAAACAAGTTCACAAATGGTAGCTCATTCTACACACAGTTTCTGTCTCTTGCTTTTCTATTTCTCAGCATATCTTGGAGATCGTTCCATTTAGGTGTACAAAAAGGTCTTCCACTTACTTTGCTTGTGGTTGCATTGTGTTGTTATACCATAATTTATTTATTCAACCCCCTAGTGATTCCTGTTGATGAATATTTAGATTGCTTTTAATCTTTTGCTATTACAAAACTGCAATGAATAATTTTATATATAAGTCTTTTCACATGTGTGGCAATATATCTATAGGGTAAAATTATTTAGAGGAATTGTTGAGTCAAAGGATAAGTACATTTGTGAGTTTGATAGATATGGTTCCAAAAGACTTCAATATAATTTGTATCAGTATCTCTACCACCAGCAATGATAAGAGTATTTGTTTCCCTATATCATGTTATTAATTTTTTTTATGTTTGCCAATCTAGTTAATGAAACATGGTTTCTTAGTGTATTTTAAATTTTCATTTATTTCTTTTAAGTGAGGTTGAATATATTCTCAAAAATTTTAAAGCTATTTGTATTTCTTTTTCCTTGAATTGTCTCTTCTTATCCTTTTTATCTTTTTTTAATCCTTCTAAAGGATTATTGGTCTTATTAATTTGTTGGAGCTCTGAATATATTAGGCACATTAGCCTTCTCTTTGTGATATGAACTGCAAATATGTCTTTTCAATTTATGTTGATTTTTCTCTGAAGAAATTTTTTTTTACACAGCTGAATTTTTCTGAGTTTTGTGTCATACTTTGAAAACCATCCCCACCCCCAGAGTTTTTGTTTGTTTTGTTTTAATTTCCCAGGACAGTTTTTTAAGTATGGGGAAGGAAATTCTAGAGCGTGTTCACATGATTTCAATAGAAAGGTAGAAATTGATAATGCAGGAGAGATTAAGGAAAATTTCAGGAGCAAAGTCTATAACTAGGCTAAAGGAAATGTGAAACAAAGCCTAAATGGGACAGTTGGTCTTTAATAAGAACAGGACGCTCCTGAGAATATGGGTGCTAACGCAGATATAGGTTGGTGGATTTGGTGGTGAGAGGATGAGAAAGTTCTTATCTGGTTGCCATATTTTCCCAGTGGCATAAAGGCAAATTTATTAGGTAGGCGCAGAGCAGAAAAGGATGTTAGGGCTTGAGGGCAGTTGAATATTTAGAAGGTTCAGAGGCCTTACTGGATTAGATGTTCTAGTTCATGTTCATTTTCCCCACCTTGGAACAAAAAGATAATTTATTTAAAAATTTTGTTGGTATAATGATTCAATCTGATGGAATGACTTTGTTTCTCTTTGTAACCTTTACATTTGGAGAATGCTTCATATAATTACATTAGTATAATTAACTTGGCACCAATGTGTTACACGAGGGTTCCTAGCGGTGTGGGCTTGTCTTCAAGAGGTGTTTGGGCTCATTCTTTGGACAACAACTGAAAACTCTTCACAAATAATTCATTTTCTATACTTACCACATAGCTGCTAAAAGCTTAACAACTTGGGCTTGAGTTATTTGCCTTGTTTTGTTCACTTGGCATATGTCCCTAAAGAGATCATTTGATTGGGTTGATTTGCCATTACTCAGTACTGAGTTGTGCGTTTTTGTTTTTTGTTTTTAGTTCTACCTCTGTTTATTGGAGAAGGAAATGGCAACACACTCCAGTATTCTTGCCTGGAGAATCCCAGGGATGGAGGAGCCTGGTGGGCTGCCATCTATGGGGTCGCACAGAGTTGGACACGACTGAAGTGACTTAGCAGCAGCAGCAGCACATCTATTTATTGCTATCAACCCATCTCCCTCCTCCCAGCTCACACTTGCATGCTCAGTCGTGTGACCCCATAGACTGCAGCCCACTAGGCTCTTCTGTCCATGGGATTTCCCAAGCAAGAATACTGGAGAGGGTTGCCGCTCCCTTCTCCAGTGAATTCTGCTTTTGAACGCTAAGCTACTGCTACTGCCTCAGTGGCAGTTGACTAGCCTGTATATAGCTGCCTTGGACTTGTGTCTTGGCCTCTGGTTAATCAGTTGTGATAGCAGAGTATATTTCATTCAAAACAGATTGTATGAGTCATATCATTTGAGCAGGAAAGAACAGTTTGGATCATTTTGCTTAGAAAGGGTCCAAGGACCTGGCAAGCCCAAATGGCTGCATGGACTCCTTCAGCCCTCCCAATAAATTGTTCAGATCCTTTGTTTCAGTAATTAATTCTACAAGGAATCTAACTTAAGAAAATAATCCTTAGCAGGCAGTATAGCAAAATGGTTAAGAGTCAGATAAACTTAGAATTGGATCCCGAACAGTGATGAGTAAGTATCTCCTAGAGTTTTATTTCTGTGGCTTTCATCACCACTGTGCAATTAAAAAACGAAAGAACCTGGGACTTCCCTGGTAGCCCAGTGAGTAAGAGTCTGCCTGCCAATGCAGAGGACATGGGTTCGGTCCCTGGACTGGGAAGATTCCACATCTCGCAGAAGGACTAAGCCCATGTGCTACCACTATTGAACCCGAGCTCTAGAGTCAGCAAATCACCACTGCTGAAACTATGCTCCGCAGCTACTGAAGCCTACACGCTCTAGGGCCCGTGCTCCACGACAAGAGAAGCCACCACAATGAGAAGCCTGAGCACTGCAGTTAGAGAGTCGTCTCTGCACCCTGCAACTAGAGGAAAGCCTGTGCGCAGCAACGAAGACCTAGCACAGTCAAAAACAAATAAATAAGTAATTTAAAAAACAAACAGAAAACCCAAAAAACCCTACCACATCTCCATGGGGATGTAATTCACATACCGTAAAATTCACTCATTTAAAGTGTAAAATTTAATGATTTTAAGATATTCACAGACTTGAGCAACAAGAAGCACTTTCTCATCTTCCACAAAACAACCCCTAGTCCATTAATCACTCCCATCCAATAAAACCCTATACAATCACTAATCTTTTTGTCTTTATGGACTTGTCTATTCTGGACGTTTCATATAGAGGAATTATGCTACGTGATCTTTTTTGACTGGATTCTCTCATTTAACACAATGTTTTGAAGTTCATCCAGGTTGTAGCATACACCAGTACTTGAGTCCTTTGAATTGTTCAATTATAATTCCATTGCTTGAATATACCACTTTCATTGATCCACTTATCAGTTGATGAACATTTTCAAATTGTTTCCACTTTTTGGCTATTATGAATAATCCTGCTGTGAACATCCATGTACATCATCTTATGATATAAGTATTTGTGTGGATATATACTTTTGTTTCTCTTGGATATATCTTTGGAAGTGAAATTGCTAAGCCATAGGGTAATCCTATGTTTGGCTTTTTGAAGAATTGCCAAACTATTTTCCAAAATTCTGAACCATTTTGTATTCCCGCCCGCAATATATGAGGGTTCCAATTTCTTAAACCCTCACCAACACTTGTAAATATTTGTCTTTTATATTATAGGCATGTTAGTGGGTGCGAAGTGGTATCTCATTGTGGTTTTGATTTGCATTTCTCTAATGGCTAACGATTCTTGAGTACCTTTTTATGTTTTTTTAAAGAAATTTTATATATTTTTAAAATTTATTTATTTTTTAATCGATGGATAATTGCTTTACAGAATTTTTCTGTTTTCTGTCAAACCTCAACATGAATCAGCCATAGGTAATTTTATTTTGTTTTATTTTATACATTTACTTATTTACTGGCTGCATGGCACAGCATGTAGGATCCCCAACCAGGGATCAAACCAACGTCCCCTGCATTGAAAGTGCAGAGCTTTAACCACTGAGCCATCAGGGAAGTCCCACCTTTTTACATTCTTACTGACCATTTACATATCTTCCTGGGAGAAATGACTATTCAAGTCCTTTGTCCATTTGGAAAAAATGGGCTTTTTTTTTTTACTATTGAGTTATAAAGCTTTTAAAAATAGATATTCTGGATACAAGTCTCTTATCAGATTTATAAAAAATTTTCTCCCATATGGTAGGTTGTCTTTTTGTTTTCTTGATGGTATCATTTGCAGCTAAAGGTTTTTAATTGTGATACAGTCCGATTTATCTGTTTTTTTTTTTTTTGCTGTTTGTCTTCTCAATATTTTGAATCCTCTCCTCTCAGTCTCTCTTGCTGCTGCTGCTGCTGCTAAGTCGCTTCAGTCGTGTCCGACTCTGTGCAACCCCATAGACGGCAGCCCACCAGGCTCCCCTGTCCCTGGGATTCTCCAGGCAAGAACACTGGAGTGGGTTGCCATCTCTTTCTCCATGCATGAAAGTGAAAAGTGAAAGTGAAGTCGCTCAGTCGTGTTTGACTCTTAGTGACCCATGGACTGCAGCCCACCAGGCTCCTCCGTCCATGGGATTCTCCAGGCAAGAGTACTGGAGTGGGGTGCCATTGCCTTCTCCGCAGTCTCTCTTGAACCTACTCCAAAACCAGGCTTTTGCCCTTACCACTCCACCAAAATTGCTCTTGGTCAGGCCACCTGTGACCTCCATGTTGTTAATCCAACAGTCAAAACTCAGCCTTCATTCTTGATGACAAAGCTCTTGCCTCCTCCTTCTTGAAATATCTATGTTTTATCCACTAGACTTCCAGGTCACTACACTGTCTTGGTTTTCTCCTACCGCACTCACTGACTGCTCCTTTCAGTCTAGGATTCAGACCTTGGCTTCTGTATTTTTACTCTATTGGTGATTTCATCCAGGCTGATGGCTTCAAATATCATCTATATGCTGACAACTCCTTGACTGGTATCTTTGTCCCAAACTCTCTGCCTAAAACATTCTTCCCCCAGGGGGCTCAGTTCGGTGCTCTGTGATGATCTAGAGGGGTCATCTGATGGGGGAGAAGGTGGCAGGGAGGCTCAAGAGGGAAGGGATACATGTACGCATATAGATGATTCACTCTGGTGCACAGCAGAAATTAACACAACATTGTGAAGCAATTATGTGCTATGCTGTGCTTAGTCGCTTCAGTCCGGCTCTTTGCAATCCTACAAACTGTAGCCCACCAGGCTCCTCTGTCCATGGAATTCTCCAGGCAAGAATACTGGAGTGGGTTGCCATGCCCTCCTTCAGGAGATCTTCCCAACCCAGGGATCGAACTCAGTCTCCCCCATTGCAGGCAGATTCTTTACTGTCTGAGCCACCAGGGAGGTCCAAGAATACTCAAGTGGGTAGCTATCCCTTCTCCAGGAGATTTTGCTGACCCAGGAATTGAACCTGCATTGCAGGTGGACTCTTTACCAGCTGAGCTACCAGGGAAGCCCGAAGCAATTATACTCCTATTTAAAAACAAAACATCCTTCCCCCAGATATACACATTACTGATAACCTGCAATGGACTGAATTATGTTGTCCCCCGACCCGTATTTATATGTTGAAGCTTTAGCCCCCAGTATACTATTTGGAGATAGGGCCTTAATGAAGGTAATTAAGGTTGAATGAGGTCATAAAGGTGGACCCCGATATAACAGTTAATGTCCACATGAGAAGAGATACCTGAGCACAGCCTCCCTCCCTCTCTCTCTCCTCCCCTCTCTGTCTCCGTGTGCACACAGAACAAGAAGGCTACCTTCCACAGGCCAGGAAGAGCTCTCCTCAGAACTGAACCATGCTAACTCCCTGATCTCTGATTTCCAGCCTCCAGAACTCGAAAAAAATGAATGTCTATTGTTTAAGCCACCCAACCTATGGTGTTTTTTTATGGCAGCCTGAATTGATTAACACACACCACTCTCTCCAGGTTTTTGCTCAGATGTTGCTTTCTCAGTGAGGCGTTTCCTCACCATTCTGTTTAAAGTTACAATCCCATCTAACCCCAGCTATCTTTCCCTCTTTCCTGCTTTATTTTTCTCCAATGAATCATTTGGCATATTATACCTATACTTTAATTATTTTTTATTGTCTAGCTCCCATCACTAAAATGTCAGTTTTTAACAGTAGAGACTTTTGTCCATTTTGTTCACCCCTATTTCCTTAATACTGAAACTAGGGCTAGGCAAATCATAGGCTTTTAAAAAATAAATGAATGTTAAAAAAAGATACAAGTCAAGACACTTAAAAAAATGAAATAAAATCTTTTCTATCACCAAAATTAATGTGTAGTAAAATAAATACCTGATGAATGACCAAAGAAGGGAAATATGGATGAATGATTGCCATCATAGTTTGAGAATATATAATGAAATTCAGTATATTAAATAGGGATAACATCAAATTGGCTACTTCTGTGAAAATTAGCATTCAGGCCTTCATGGTTATGTCTTCGGAACTGTTAATTAACAGCTTCATCAGTTAACAAAAGTCCTTCCCTCATGACCCTTGCAAGCCAGAGTTGGAGCTGAGATGGTGTTTACACCAACACTGTATAAACATAGCCGTCTCCTAGAACATTGCACTTTTATATTTCATTAAACACCAAGTGTACATTGGTGGCTTTGTTGGGAGATCCTCTTCAAAGCTGTGTGATCCATTGCTGGCATTACTGTGCCCTCCTGTTTTTTTACTAAATATCCAAATGAAAGTGTTTGAATATGGGAGTACCAGCTTAAATGTTATCTTTGTTTTGTTTTGTTTTCCTTTAGTCAAGATATCTGTGTTTCATGTCGGTCATTATACTTTGGCAATATAAGATAGATTTGTTTTTGCTATTGCTTTATGGCAATTCTTTGTATATGGGATGAGAAGGTCATCAACAGTTAGAAAGATCACCAGTGAAAGACATGACCTCATTTTGATGATGGAACTCTGCATGGATGCATTAGTATGAATACATTATACTAGTAGTCATTGCAGTAGGAACTGTAAGTAACAGAAAAAAAGTAACTGATTCAACTCTCAGTCATTCCTAAATCAATGGATACCCTGGCTAACTTCATTAGAGTGTATACTTATTACATAATTTGTACAAGCAGCTTTGGTTGCAGTCAGATAGATAGTGTTTGATACCTTCTAGTATAACATGGTACTTTATTTACATTTTTAAATTAACTTTTATTGGAACTCAGTTGTTTTACAATGTTGCATTAGTTTCTGTTGTACAGCAAAGTGAATCAGCAATAGGTATCTCCTTCTTTTGGATTATATAACATATATCTCCTCTTTTTTGGATTTCCTTCCCATTTAGGTCATTATAGAGCATCAGTTAGAGTTCCCTGTGCTATACAGTAAATTCTCATTAGTTATCTATTTTATACATAATAGTGTACACATGTCAACTCCATTCTCCCAAATCATGGTGGCCCCTCCCCCGCTCTATATCTTTACGTTCATTCTCTACATCTGTGTCTCTACTTCTGCTTTGCAAAAAAGTTAATCTATATCATTTTTCTAGATTCCACATATAAGTGACATTATACAGTATTTAACATGATACTTTAGATGTTTTGTTTTCACTGAGAATGACTTTAACAGTTCTATTATAAATTTCCACAGTGCTGCTACTGCTAAGTTGCTTCAGTCGTGTCCGACTCTGTGTGACCCCATAGACGGCAGCCCACCAGGCTCCCCTGTTCCTGGGATTCTCCAGGCAAGGACACTGGAATGGGTTGCCATTTCCTTCTCCAATGCATGAAAGTGAAAATTCAAAGTGAAGTCGTTCAGTCGTGTCTGACTCCTAGCAACCCCATGGACAGGAGCCCACCAGGCTCCTCCATCCATGGGATTTTCCAGGCAAGAATACTGGAGTGGGTTGCCATTGCCTTCTCTGAAATTTCCACAGTAAGATAAAATAAAAATTTGTTCAAAAAGAATCTGCTGACTTGTTGACATCATAATAATGGTATTTGTACCCATAGCCCTCTGAGTATTAAATAAATACTATACAGTTTCAGGTATTTTGCTCTGGGTTTTACTATTCTATGTATCATGTATCACCCAACTCCTCTGTTACCACTTGGACTTTCTAATGTTTTGAATGACAGTCTCTCTCAAGGGGGCCCTTAAGTATTTATTTACTTATGGCTGCACTGGGTCTCGTTGCTGTGCACGGGTTTTCTCTAGTTGCAGTGAGTGAGGGCTACTCTTTGTTGTGTCGTGTGGGCCTGTCATTGCAGTGGCTTCTCCTGTTGCAGAGCACAAACTTTAGAGCTCCCAGGCTTTGGTAGTTGTGAATGGAGTCTTCCCGGACCAAGGACCGAACTGGTGTCCTCTGCTTTGGCAGGTGGATTCTGAACCACTGGACCACCAGGCAAGACCCAAGGGAGCCCTTCTAATTATAGAATCTGTGCCTTGCATTCTTGGGTTTGCTGGTTCAGTATGAACATGAAGTGACTAGTCTATGGATCTACTTGTCTCATGGAATGTATATTTCCTGTGTTCTCCATCTGCCAAACTGGACCAGAAGATGCTACTATCCTTCCTCTTGTTTATTGTCTTTCTGAGTAGAACCTCTTGCTTAAATTTGGTTTGATCAATGGGCATTATTAGAAGGGTTTTTTTAGAAGGGTTTTTTTTTTTTTTAATTCAGTATAACTGATGATTCCATAGCAAAGAAAAGAATCCTCCAAACTGCAGAGAATGAGATAGCATACCTTCAAGTCTTGAATAATAAGTATCATGAGAAGTCCATCTTTAGTCATTCCGCAGATTGATCACTTCTCTTAATTTGTCACTCACTAGCATTTACTGATGGCACCCCACTCCAGTACTCTTGCCTGGAAAATCCCATGGACGGAGGAGCCTGGTAGGCTGCAGTCCATGGGGTCGCTAAGAGTCAGACACGACTGAGCAACTTCACTTTCATGCATTGGAGAAGGAAATGGCAACCCACTCCAGTGTTCTTGCCTGGAGAATCCCAGGGACGGGGGAGCCTGGTGGGCTTCTGTTTATGGGGTCGCACAGAGTCAGACACGACTGAATCGACTTAGCAGCAGCAGCAGCAGCATTTACTGAACACCTTTGTGGTGGCTACTTGCAAATGCTGGAATGCCAAGTCAATAAGCTAAGATCCTTGCCCTCATGGAGCTCACAGAGTGCCAACTATTACTGTGTGTGATAATGCTATAATAGAGGCACACATATGTTTTAATATTATGTGAAAAATGATTTAGGGAATGACATCACTATAATATTTTTAGAGATATAAAATGTTGGGAAGAAATCATTCTTGGGTTTAGGATTCTTCATTTTGTTTGTTATTAGATATTTACTAAAACAGAGGAGCCTGGTAGGCTGCAGTCCATGGGGTCGCTAGGAATCAGACACGACTGAGTGACTTCACTTTCACTTTTCACTTTCATGCATTGGAGAAGGAAATGGCAACCCACTCCAGTGTTCTCACCTGGAGAATCCCAGGGACAGGGGAGCCTGGTGGGCTGCCGTCTATGGGGTCGCACAGAGTCGGACACGACTGAAGCGACTTAGCAGCAGCAGCAACAAAACATATTTTAATGCCTTTTTAATGCTAGGAGTTGTCCTTGAAGAAAAATTAGATGTGGTTTCTGCCTCCATTGAAGGAGATAGACAGACATTAAACAAATAGAGAATTCAAAACTAAGAAGAGAAGTTCAAGGTGCTTGCAAAACTATAGGGAATTTAGATAGAAGGAAAGCCACTAAGTCTATTGTATGTTATCTATTGCTATATAACAAATAATTTCCAAAATTAGAAACTTCAGACAAAAATTAACATTTATTATTCCATAGAATTTATATGGATGAGGAGTTCAGGAGTGTCTGAACTCCTGGCTCTGAGACTGTCATGAGTTTATAGGCAACATGTCAGAACTGCAGTCATCTGAGACTTAACTGAGGCAAAAAGAGCCAATTCTAAGATGGCTCGTTCAGCTGGTTGTTGGCAGGAGGCCTCAGTTCTTTGCCTCATGGATTACTTTATAGAGTTGCTCGTCTCCAAGACATAGCCATTAGTATTTTTTTCTGGGAAGAGTGATCCAAGAGAGAGTAACGCAGAAGCCACAAGTCTCTTCTGACTTGCCTCAGAAATCCTGTACCTTTATTTCCACACTATCCTACTGGTTCCAGAGGTCATCTCTGTCAGCATGGGAGGGGGCATGGCAATCGGGAGGTAAGACTATTAAAGAGCATCATGGAGGCTGACTGCCACCTGTATGAATCTCCAAATGCAAGCTTGCTGAAATCAGACTTTCAGAAGAACCCCATGCAACCATTTCATAAACAGCCTCTGTTTGTTTTACTCGAGTAAGGTCTTATTCAACTGCATATCAGTAGAGGACTCGCATGACCCTGCTCCCTACCTTCCCTGGTGGGTAAAGATTCTGCCTGCAATGCGGGAGACCCGGGTTTGATCCCTGAGTGAGGAAGATCCCCTGGAGAAGGAAATGGCAACCCACTCCAGTATTCTTGCCTAGGAAATCCCATGGACAGAGGACCCTGGTGGGCTACAGTCCATGGGTTCGCAAAGAGTTGAACACGACTAAGCAACTAACACACACCTCTTCCTGCCTTTCTGCCCCACTATCTTCCAGAAATGTTTATAGAGTACCTACAATCACTAGAAGCTGTTTTGCACAGTTCAGAAAGATGTAAAGACAGAATATTTACTCTCAAGATACTCATGTTCTAGTGGAAATAAACTCACAGTACAAATGTGATAATGGAAGCATGAACAATTAGGTTGAAAAATAAATATCTGAGTCAGGACTTCCCTAGTGGTCCAGTGGTTAGGACACCATGCTCTCCCAGTGCAGGGGACCCGGGTTCAATCCCTGGTCAAGAAACTATATCCATCATGTCACAACTAAGACCTGATGCAGCCAAATAAAAAATAAATGTTAAAAGAAAATGTATCTGAGTAGAATAGAGGTCAACAAACCATGGGCTTAATTTAGTCTATTGGCTTTTTCTGTAAGTAAAATTTTGTTGCAGTACAACCCTTCCCATTTGTCTATTGTTTATGGTTGCTTTTGCACTGCAATAGTAGGATTGTTTCATTGGGACAGAGACCTTATATAGCTCTCTCTTTTCCCTTGGCCTGTAAAACCTAAAATATTTACTATCTGATTCTTTATAGAAAATATTTGCCAACCCTAAGTTAGAGAAATTAGAGGCTGCTTCCTAAGGAGGTGATATTTGAGATGAGGCTTGGGGGAGCCACAGGAGTCCTTCCGCTGAAGGGAGCAGCATGAAATAAGTTATGAAAGGATATTTCCTAATACATTGGAGAGGAGTCTTTATTAGAGCAAGACCACACTAGCTTAACCCCCGTCTCAATCACTGCAGCTTCCGACCATAGGAACGGAAGGAACGAGACACTGACAGGGAAACATGAGGCCCAGCACCAAGGTGGCACCATAGCTCACAGCCTCACATGTCCTTCGTCCTCCTCATGTACAGGCGTGAAGCAAAGCTTCTAACAGTGAATCGTAGGCCTCTCTTTACTTTCAGTTAAACTGAGTTTTGATCACACTGAGTTTTGGCCCCAACTTAGACGGAATAGAGGGGTCTGAAGAAAGGAGAACTCCTAGAATCCAAATCCTGTTGACCACAATGAAGATGAGATGTTTCACATCTCCTAGGTAGAAAGACAGTAGGTATACAGAAGGCAAAGAAGTGAAGAAGTGAAGTCGCTTAGTCGTGTCCGACTCTTTTCGACCCCATGGACTGTAGCCTACCGGGCTCCTCTGTCCATGGGATTTTCCAGGCAAGAATACTGGAGTGGGTTGCCATTTCCTTCTCCAGGGGATCTTCCTGAACCAGGGATCAAATCCGGGTCTCCCGCATTGTAGTCAGAAGCTTTACTGTCTGAGCCACAAAGGAAGCCTCTGTAGAAGGCAAAGTAACAGACAAAACTATACATCTGAAAATCTTAAGGCAAAAAAAAAAGTCATGGGACTTCCCTGGTGGTCCCATAGTTAAGAATCCTCCTGCCAGTGAGGAAACATGAGTTTGATCCCTGGTCAGTTTGATCCCTAAGATCCCACATGGCACAGGGCAACTAAGCCCATGAGCCACAATTAGGCCTCTGCACGCCCTAGAGTCTGTGCTCTGCCAAAGAGAGTCACTACCGTGAGAAACCCTCACACCGAAACTAGAGAGTATCCCCGATTGCCACAACTAGAGAAAACGTGACATAGATATAAATATATCTAGATATAAATATATAGACAACTAATTAAAGCAGAAACAGAAAGTGGAAGAAAGACCAAGAATTGAGACACACTAGAATTGGTGTTTATCACAATTAGAGGGAAAAAAGGAAGAAAAGATAAAGAATTAAACACTTTAAAAGTTGCTGTAAATATTAAATAAGAACTCAGAAAACACAGTTCTCACCGTCATTCATTCATTAGAGGGCTACGCCACTGTCTGAACAAAGCTTGTAAGTGGCACTTATGATTCAAATCATCCCAGGCCATCGCAGAAGACCTTGTCTCTTTTAAGGAAGGGTAACCTCTCTGTATATCTTTCAATAACAGGTGTTTTAGAAAATTGCCTAAGATTTCCTCTTACTGAACTATGCCTGTGCTCGTTCGCACCAGTCTCAATGCTATACTATCTTAATTCAACTTTGCCTTTGCACTCTGGATGGGGTGTTCACACCCCTTGTTGCTGCTCAGTTGCTCAGTCATGTCCGACTCCTTGAGACCCCATGGACTGCAGCATGCTAGGCTTCCCTGTCCTTCTCCATCTCCCAGAGTTTGCTCAAATTCATGTCCACTGAGTCAGGATGTTCATATCCCTGATTGCCTAGTGTTTGGCCATTTGGCTTTCATCAGATGGCTTTAGATTTGCTCTTCTGGAACCCAATCCTAGCCTTTAAGCCAGTTGGCCTTTGGCCCTAGCTGGGCTAGTCCAAGGCACTCCTGACCCCTCCCTCAGAGGGAGAGTCTAGCAACTGGGAAGAACCACTTCTACTTTATCTTCTAATGATAACTGCCAATTACAAACACAGGTTTGTTACATTTATTACCAGTAGGTCCATGGGCAAGTTGGTCTCAATTATACTGCTGAAAACATGCTGAACATTCTTTTATTACCTCTCAGCAATAGCAGAAGGAAGACAACTTGACTTAATAGAAAGCATGCAGACTTTGAGAGTAGCTTTCTAGGTCTGGGTACCAGAGACAGGGAGATGGGCAACCCCAGTCTTTAAGACTCCTCATTTATCCAGGGGCACCCAGACTCCCTCACCCTCTTCTCCCTCAACATACAGGACTTGAAGGGTCCCTTACCCATTCCAGTCTGACCTCCACCATTCCAGAGCAAGCTGGACCAGATGTGCCTGTGAGTGAGTTCTGACCATGCCACTGAGGTGATATCCTTAAGAGAGGGCAAAGCAACAATAGGAAAGGAACCCATCTCTGACTGACCAGGGACAGCAAAGCTGCCTGCTGTTCAGCATCTTCCAGACTGCTATTTGAGAAATAAACTCTGTTTTCTGTTTTTTAAAAAGAAAAAAGAATGTAGACTCTTGATTTAGGGTGGAATTTGAATATTAGCTCTTACATTTAATACTCCTGTGAACTGATTAAATCCCTTTAATGTCTATTAGCTTCATAAGTGTAGAGTAAGATTATTATATACTTCACAGCACTGTTCCAAGTAAAGAAACTAGGTATACCTGGCATATAGTGGACAATCAGTTTTAAATAATAGCCATTACATTTCTAAAATTGAATACATTGGTTTTAAATTAAAATTACAACTTGGGTCTTTTTCCTGTCTCTCTCTCTCTCTCTCACACACACACACATACAAATCCAAAACCAAAACTGTGTTTAGAGCATTCCCTGTGATCTATAAGAAGATCAGGTTTCTAAGTTACTGAGGTTTTCTGTATGCCCATATTGGAGGGACTAACAGTTTGAAATCAGAAGAACTGAAAAGAAAAGAAATAAAGAAGAACTTTTGATGGGAAAAAGCATATCTGGCTGAATTGTGTTAACAGAAAAGTACTAAGGTAATTCAGTTTTCAACGAAGGTAATTTATCCAACAATTTAGGGCATCTGTAGGGAAACTGAGGATACAGGAGCTAGTGAAAAGGAACATTGAACTGCCTTTAAAAAGCCAATACAACTCACTTCCAGGAAAAACTCTCAGATTAACCTATTTGCTCCTACTTTACACACAATGCTAATAAACATAGTTATCTGGTTTCCTAGGACACAGATTAGGAAAAGGACTGCCAAAGCCAGGCGCCTAGGAAGTAGCAAGAGGTACTATCTAACAATTTAACAAAGGAAGGCGGAGAAGCCAGAAAGAAAATTATTAGAAGTACATCAAAGAACACAAAGACACACCAGCCTTGGGTCACTTGGGGTAGAGCAAAGAGCCTGGCGTTTTTTAATATTTCCCAAGACGGCTCAGTGGTAAAGAATCCACCTGCCAATACAGAAGAAGCAAGAGATGCGGGTTTGACCAGTGGGGGAGGAGGAAATGGCAACCCTCTCCAGTATTCTTGCCTGGAGAATTCCACCCAGAGGAGCCTGGTGGGCTGCTTTCCATGGGGCTACAAAGAGTCGGACCCAACTGAGCACAGTAGCACAAGATGCTTTACTTCGAACTCTACTTCTTAATGCTAACGTTGACCATGAGAAGAGCTTGGAGTGTATTTGCTGTGTGTTTCAAGAAGGCAAGCATCTATTTTATTTAAAATAATATTTTATTAAAGGCAGATTTTTTAACATCTTGTACTGAAAAGGATTCATTTAGTTAATTAAGTTATTTAGAAAACTAATTCAGAATTTTCACATTCTCTAAAGGTGTTAGATAAATGAAGCTTTTCTAAATTGTAACAGCAGGGCTCCCTATTGGCTTGGTGGTAAAGAATCTGCCTGCCAATGCAGGAGACACAGCTTTGATCCCTCATCTGGAAAGATTCCACATGCCTTGGAGTGACTAAGTCCATACACCACAACTACTGAACCTGTTCTCTTTGGAGCCCGAGAGCCACAACTACGGAGCCCACGAGCCGCAACTACTGAAGCCCGTGCGCCCTAGAGCCCATGCTCTGCAACAAGAGACGCCACCACGATGAGAAGCCCACTCATCACACTAGACAGTGGTGCCCACCACAGCTAGAGAAAAGCCTGCACAGCAATGAAGACCCAGCCAAATATAAATAAATTTAAAAAAATTTTAACTGTTAAAAAAAATACATTGTAATAGCAAAGTCAGAGTAAATACACATCTGTTTACATTGACAGGTCTTCTAAATGTGTCTTTAGATCTGGTTGGTTGCTTTGACCGCCCCCCCCAAACCCACCACCCCAAGCAAGAGAGAATAAATAATGCATTCCTTTACAAGCTGACTAACAGTAAAAGTGTAACAAGTTCCCATTGGTATGCCCAGCCCTGTAGAAGAGAAAAAGAGTAGAAAATAGGAAAGTTATGAGACACCAAGTTCTGAGTTCCCGAGGATTAAAGGATGATCATACAAACAAACCCACAATGTAAATTATTTGTACTGCTAAATAACATGAATCTATACAAATTAGCAAAGATTATATACAAGAACAATTTCTAAGCCTAATGTGGTTTAGTTGCTAATTTGTGTCCGACTCTTGCGACCCCATGGACTGTAGCCTACCAGACTCTTTTGTTCATGGGATTTTCCAGACAAGAATACTGGAGTGGAATAATGGAATGGTTGCCATTTCCTCCAGAGGATCTTCCCAATCCAGGGATCAAACCTGAGTGTCCTGCATTGCAGGCAATTTCTTTACCAACTGAGCCACCAGGGAAGCCCTCTAAACCTAATAAGCTATTGCTTAAGAACACAGTAATATTATGAAGTCCATTACTGCTCTTGTTCTCACCCTCTGAGATACCTCTGTGGCTTTTAGGGTTGTTATTCAAGGCTCAAAAGGAGGTTGAAAGCAGAAGGTTCTGCAAGGCTACCAGCCAGGAACTCATGAGTATATCTGCTTTTCTTCCTTGCTGTCCAAGACCTCAGGGTCTTTCTTTCCTGCTTCACTCAGGAAGAGCAGGACTCTTCAAGACACAGTGAGGGAATCACCCAAGCACATGGCAGGTCGGTCAGGGCTGCAGTCTGTTACCTGTCCTCCCTTCCCACCCACTCCAGGGCAAAACCCGATGAGAGCTGGTACCTTGTGTGCCTTGCGTACAGCACTGGGCTGGCATGTAGTACTATCCAAGCATTTCCTGAATGAACATGATAGAGTGGCAAAGAGACCTTGAGGTACCTGAAGCCTTCTTTTGGAAAGCTTTTCCCAGGAATAAGGGCATGACCTGGGGATGTATAGGCTATTCAGGGAGTACTAAGCAATATACAAAATCCGTAATGGAACTGTACACCCCCAAATGAACTCAGACAAGTTTCCAAACCCAGGAAAAGGCAGCTAGGGAAAATGCTTTTGTTATCATGCTAGTTTTTCTTTGGGACTGATCATTTACGTTTCATAACAAAAATTTGGCTTTGGGCAGCTTCATTCATTAAAGAAGAACATCTTGATTTTGGAGAACAGAAAACCGTTTCCTTGTTTTGCTGTTCAGTAGGGCAGAATGTTTAGACTGGCTGTCTTTTTTATAGAAGTAACTTAGCATACCCAAATGTCTATGTACACAACTGTTATGCTGCTGGAAGTGACAAGAGAAAACAATCCAGGTAGAAATGAACAGGAAAAGATGTTTAGGTTCCCTATTCTGTGGAGAGTAACGTAGGGAAATGAAAGTGAATTGAGGAGAGGAAGAGAAATGGGAGCTGAAGAAACAGCCAAGAATCAGGAAGAGAGATTGCAAAACATGCCCCCTTTAGCCTGAAGTGCATCTGCATTTGCTTCTTTCTCTGGCTTTTGGCTGTTTGGAGGTGCCAGGCATGCATGGCCACACAGCACACCCTCGACCTCTCCTGGTCACACTCTGTCATGAGTCACACCCTTGAGTGCTGAGCAAAAAGCAAAGACCTGGGCTCTCGGGGAGGAAGACAGTGCCTGCCCCAGTGTCCACTACTTCAAGGAATGGGCATAAGGTGGCAGCACTGGTAGTGCCTGCAGGTGCTGTGGAGAGAAACTTGGCCTAGGGCCAGCTGTACTTGAGCTGCTTAGTCCCAGCGAAAAGATGGAAAAGGAGAACTCTGCAAAAGGCCTCCTTAGTAGGGTAGTTAGCGATGGAAGGAAAAAGCCTTCTTTTAGAGGAGCGGTGGCACCCAGGAGCTCCCCTGGAAGGAATGGGGGAGAAGGTCACATTGCTTGACACCCACACATCTGTTAAAAGAACAACTGCCACTTCAGAGGAAGGAGCAAGACGGATCGATGAACAACATGGACGGACCTTGCAAACATGGGAAGAGAAACAAGCCAATCACGAAAGACCTATATTGTACAATTTCACCTATATGAAATGTCCAACATAGACAAATCTACAGAGACAGAAGGTAGATTAGTGGTTACCTAGGACCTGAGGCTGGGGGCAAAGAGAATGGTGCTGGTGATTTAGTCACTAAGTCGTGTCTGACTCTTGTGACCCCATGGACTATAGCCTGCCAGGCTCCTCTGTCCCAGGCAAGAATACTGGAGTAGGTTGCCGTTTCCTTCTCCAGGGGATCTTTCCAACCCAGGGGTCTACCCTGGGTCTCCTGCATTGCAGGTGGTCTCTGGTATTGCAGGCGGACAAAGAGGGGGTGACCGCTAAAGGGTATGGGATTTCTTCTTAGGGTGATGAAATGTTCTAAAATTGATTGTGGTGATGGTTGTGCAACTTTGAATAAGCTAAAAGCCATTGAATCGTGTGCTTCAATGGATGAACTGTAATGAAACCTCAATAATGCTGTTACTAAAAAAAAAAAAGAAGAAGACTATTTAGTTAAAAACCAGAGAGGAAATCTGAGTGCATTTTTAACCATTCTCTCCCTCCCTGGTCTTTGAATACGGAAGACTTCAGTAGGGATGAGAGAAATTCCTTTACCTGGAATACCCCATCTCTAAGCCAGTGCCTCTTAAACTTTAATTTGCATACAAATCACGTGGGGATCTTGTCAAATTGCAGATTCTGTTTCAGAAGGTCTGAAGTGGAGCCCAAGACTGTGTATTTCTAAGAAGCTCCTAGGTATCCAAAAGCTGCTGACTTGGAATTATACTTTAAATTCTTGTTGTTGTTTAGTCACTAAGTCCTTTGTAAGTCACCATTTCCTTTTCCAGGGCATCTTCCCAATCCAGGGATCAACCCCCATCTCCTGCTGGCAGGTGGATTCTTTACCACTGAGCCACCAGGGAAGCCCCACACTTTGAATAGAGAGACTCTAAGAGACTTAATGAAATTATATTTACTCTTTGATTGGGATCAGTGGTATGTCTGCTCTGTATGAAGTTAAAATGCCAGGTAAATTTTTTATTTTGACCTTATTTTTACTTGTTAGAGGCAAAATATATATATGATGCTTCTAACAACAATTAATACAGGTATGTTGAATAAAGTACATTACCAACATTATGGGGTTTATTATCTTTTTCTTTATGGGCTTCCCTGGTGGCTCAGTGGTAAAGAACCCACTTGCCAATGCAGGAGACACAGGGGAGACCCAGGTTTGATCCCTGGATCAGGAAGATCCCCTGGAGAAGGAAATGGCAACCCACTCCAATATTCTTGCCTGGGAAATCCCATGGACAAAGGATCCTGGCGGGCTACAGTCCATGAGTTGCAAAGAGTTGGACACAACTTAGCAAGTGACCACAAGCATGATCTGTTTTTCATTGATAAGTTCAGGATTTGGAATTTGTAAGAGAGCTGGGTTTGAATCCTGGCTCTATCATTTACCAATGTCATGGCCTTGGACTATCTGTGTTTCAGTTTCTTTGTTTATAGAATGGAAATACTAATACCTATCTCAGCGGATTTTTGTGAGTCACTCTTGAGATAACCACTATTATTGTCATCAAAGCTGTGTGAGGCGAGATCTACCCCACTTTCCTTTTCACATCTACATACTCTGTATTTTCTTTTAAATCTCCTAAATCTTGAAATTTTAGTTGTGTGGGAGATGCTTCTCTAGGATTATTTTTCTTTATCTGCTTGAAGAAGGTGTTGTTTAGAACTCTAGTAAAATCCATATGGAAAATAATTTTTAATACATAGATGTGTGCTTTCTTTTTTGTATGGGGGCGATTATTGGTTCTGATATTAAGAGATTCAAAGTAAAAGTTCAGGATACTTAATTTAATAAGGAATTTTGGTCTCCCCATTTCTCAAGTGCAAAGCTGAAATAATTCAACCACAATGGCTTTTGTTTTTGGTGAAAGGAATTTTCAAGCTGTTACTCAATTTCACTTTAGGGGTTCTATTGTTTTCCTTTTCCTTTACAGGTACAGCAGGCAAGTTCTTCTAATGCCTGGTCCTCAGGGAAGCCTATAGAGAGAGGCAATTCGGAAAACCCTGTTTTAGAGCAGAGCTGCTCCTTAGTAGCTCCCTATGGAAGAGGGATTCCTGCAAATGACATGACATCACAACTTGGGCTAGAATGAGGACTGCTTCTCCCTCTTGCAGTACTCTGATCTGGGAGGTCCATGGACTACAGTATTAGGTGAGCGCCCGGGTGCCTTGTTCTCCCACGTTATACTTGGGCTACTATCTGAATGTTGGTAGTAGGAGGCTGCCTAGTGAATTTGCTTCCTTTTGTTTTTATATTCTTTTGACTTTTAGGCTGACTTTATCTCCTTGATTTTCCTGGTTTTTGGAAGAATATGTAGCAGATACTAATTGTCACTGGGAAGTTCCTGGTATGCAGCATTAGTGAATTCATTTCTTAGTGATAAATCATTCTTTTTTTTTTTTTTTGTAAATTTAGCCTCTTGCCGACACCTACTATCACTGTGTACTCAGCATTACCTATATGAAGACCTAAGCAGTATGGAGACTTAAAAATATGTTTCCTTCTCTGTTTTTTCAATTATAGAAGACTCTAATGGTGTCAGCTGGTAAATGTTTAGAGTTTAAGATAAACAGCACTCTAACTTTTGTAAATACTGTAATAGAGAACTGGTTTTGGAGATGTCAAAAACAAATTAAAAATTTTGTTTTATGGAGAATTATGTTGAAAACATAGTTTCAAATTTGGAGAAGGAAACAAGGGGTTCTGCCTCTTCAGTGCAGCTTTGAATATTTAGGATTTCTTCTGTTAACTGTTCTGCTTTATGTCACTGTTGCATGAGGGGCTCAGAAAGGCTGAACTAGAAACACCAGCCCCCTGGAAGGGACAGTCACGTGTTCATGGAGTGAGGAAGTGCTAGCTGCTGGCTGGGGATTTCCCAGGTCACTAATTTTGAAAAACCCCCTAAACATTGATCTTAATGACCAAATTCTTCTCTTCAATAGCAAGGATCAAAAGGTTGGAAGTCTGCATCCTGTTTCCTCATCTAGCACCAGGGTTCTGGTGAAGAGTTACCCTGGGGTGGACTCTAAGTCGACCTGTTCTTTCCTTTCTCATCTGGCCAATTAAGGACATTATTTGGTTTGGTGCATCTTAGCCATTCATTTTGGTGGACAGTTGTTTCTCTTGTTAAAGGCCAAAGGCCAGTCTAAACCCAGAGTCAGCCAAATTGGTAAAACAAAAATATCTCATAAGTCCACATACCGGCCTTAGGAGGACTGGACTCCAATCTATACAGGAATCACAGGCATAAGTGCTGTGACGTCCAGGAGCCTGAGCGCTGAGTGTAGCCAGTATGGCACAGACTGCGCCTTGTGGACATTTCTGTGCCATTTAGTCCAAGTACAATTACCCATTGTGAGAGCCTATGCGACACTGAAACAAAAAGACAGGAGAGGAGGCGCAGGAGAGAAATTATCTCAATTCTCTTCTCCTCTGGGAGAAAAATGACTAAAATATAACCTGAGTGTAAGAGCATTAGTAATATTAATATCTTTGATAATTAGGCCAGTGATCTCAAAGTACTTTTAAAATCCACTATTTTCTTTGTATTCATCAAAGTCTCTTTAAGGTCCCACAGAATGGGAATTGCCATGTCTTAAGTTTTTCCCTGTTTGTCTTGATTCATCAACGTTCTTGCAAAATGAGGGATTTTGCTCTGAGTGTTAGAAGCTCATAAATTTTGAAGGAAAAAGGTATATACTGTTTTGGAGGTATATAGTATCTTTCCTGTTAGAGATCATCCTACACTGTATTTATGGGATGTACAAAAGTAGTGTATATTACAGTGTTGTACATCACAGCAGGGTAACTGTCAGAGAACCTTCCACTTACTGTAAACTGAATGAGAGGATTGGCATCCAAAATCAAAAAGTGGAAAGTTCCAGACTGGTTTCAAAGCATCACAGTGAAAAGACAGTCATTTGACTCATGGAAAACCTGTGCTCTGATGCTTCAGAGTGTACATAGTCCACATGATTAGATTTTGTGAGTCTGAAATCTTGATCATTGCTGTCTATAAATGGATACAGCCTTTTGGAAATCTGACTTAGAATGAAAGTCTGGACCTTTATCTCCAATGATGAGATACTTTCAAACTGTAGGTAGGCTCTTTGCCTTGAATATTAGGTGGTTTGTTCTCCTTTAACTTTTTGTCTTCCCTTTCCACCCTCAATCACTCCTAAGAATTACACTTCTAAGAGAGTTTTTGTTGTCTTTGTAGTACCTCATTCCTGTAAATTCCTTCTTATCCATGTTTTTGTTCTGTTTCAAGAAGTTTGGGAAATGGCAGTGTAGAATGTGTTTGATATAACTCTAGTCCTGATCAGGATTTGTGTATATATATGTTTATACAGGGAAAGACTAGGTTAGATAGTACAGTGTATACAATAGTGAAGCATTTACTAAATTAATATCCAATTAGCAGATCACTCACAGGCCATTAAAAAGTGATGTCAGTGAACAGTTATGGCTCAACATGATTGCTTCTGTTTGCTATTGCATTTAGTCCTGGCACCATTGCTACGGCAGGGCTCTCCTCTGAATTTTATTGTCGGACTTTAGAAATGTCTACTGCCAACAATAGCATAAGTAAGTATTCTAGGAGACAGTTAAAGCAAGGAACAAGTTACTTAGTGTGGTTTTATATTGATATTATTAGCAATAATAATAGTCATAATTTCTAGTTGAAAAAATAAAATGCTTACAGGAATTTAGAGCCTAAATAGAAGACCCATTTGGGTGGAAATTGGGTCAGAACAGCACATGCAACTCAAGGATTGCTGAAGAAGGGCAAGCGCGTAGAGTGAAGTTGCTTCATCATGAAAGGTGAATATTCATTGCAGAGACTGTGTGTCCTTGGTGAAGTTTATACAATGGTTTCTACCTAAACT
>NW_011495069.1:9026768-9032756 GCF_000754665.1 Bison bison bison
TAGTTACCACTTGTGCTCATAATGGATTACTAAAAATTTCAGTAGCCAATTAGGTTGTGACCTCCTTAGCTCTAAGCTTCTTCCTAGAAAATATCTTTCTTTAAAAAATAATTGTATTTATTTACTTATTTATTTTTGGTTGCACTGGGTCTTCATTGCTGCACATGGACTTTCTCTAGTTGTGACAAGCAGGGGCTACCCTTTGTTGCGGTGCGTGAGCTTCTCATCTCGGTGGCTTTTCTTGTGGCCGAGCACAGGCTCCAGGCCCAGAGGCTTTAGTGGTTGCAGAACATGGGCTCAGTCATTGCGGTACATGGGCTTAGTCGCTCTGAGGCTTGTGGAATATTCACGGACTTGCATTGGCAGGTGGATTCTTATCCACTGTACCACTAGGGAAGTCCTAGAGAATATCTTAGGAAGGTTATGTAGTATCTCAGTTCTCCTATGTTTTCATCTTGAAAACACTGGCTGCTAGTCGTAAAAAACCAGAGTACATGCGAGTTGACTAGAATCCTTTTCTAAGAAGTTACGTTGGGCTTCCAACTTTAGCTGGGCTAAAGCAGAACAACATCAGTCATGAACTCCCAAGTTTTGTAGAACGGACTGCCATATTTTCAGGTAACTGTGATCGCCTGGGGAAAAAAATACTTAAATGAGCTCTTGGACTTTGTTCTGAGGTCAAAAGTGACCTCACATTAAAAAATGGGTATTTTATACCATCATCTTGGTGTTTGGAGCAAAAATCGTACCTAATGTTGTGTGATATAATGTATTCTTTTGCTTGAACATAGTTTGTGGATGGATTCTATTAAACAAAATACATTGTGGTGGATAGGAACGTGCGTGAGTGTGTGACGTGCTTGAGTGTGTGTGTGTGTATATGTCTGTGTTTCAGTTTTTAAATGGCCTTTTGGGTAGGCTTGATGCAGTGTGTTAGGTTGTTTTACTTTTGTCTCCTGTTCTCTCTACAGCAAGACTGGAAGAACAACACACTTATACCCCAGCCAATTGGAACCAACCTACTCGTCTCCACCCCCAGCCCCTCTGTAGATTCCTTTCAATGTTGTTAAATTTCAGGGCAGAAAGTGATAATTTGGAAAAGTGCCAAAACTGACTGTAATTTTTCCTGGCAGCTTTCCCCTGGTGTCACTGGTAAGTTCTGCATTTCACTGGAGTACCACACCACGGCTACTACAATATCCCACAGCAGACTCTCTCAATTGGTCCACTTTCATCTTCAGAAGAAGCCATTTTTTCAGTAGGGATAGATGGATTTACACTCTCTTAAAGCTAGTCGGAATGCTTTCCCTTAAGGGCCATTCACTTCCTGCCTTTTGCCTTGTAAGTTTCTTTGGCTTTTCCTTGATGCTTACATAAAAAGCCTGGGATGATCATGCTGGAGTATTCTCTTGAGGTGGCTGAGTTGCACACTTGCTGCTTTAGCCTCCCTTCATGTTTCAAAGGACTGTATGCCATGCCTCCTTCCATTCTGTCCGTGCTCATTGGGGTTTTCTTTTACTTTCCACCTCTCTTCTACAGATTTGTGTTGGAGCGAAAGACTCCATTCCAGATCCATTCCAGAGTTGCTATGAAAAACTTCCCCACTGACTTTTTTTTCTCCTATCTCAGTAAAATGGCAGTGTAAGAAAGCTCTGTGCAATCAGGGTTGAAATAAATACCCACCTAGAATATTTGATTTTCTTTCTGATATTCTTCTCCATTCTCAACTTTCAAAAATTTCCCTTACAATCATTTTACATGTGTGAAATGTTCTAGACTGGTTTTTAAAGAATAAAGCAGAACAAAAGCAGCCTGTATTGGTTTAATATGGGAAGTCAAAGAAAACAGACTTTTCCTGTTCCTGAGCAATACCTTCAGTATTAAAACTGGTGACCTTATCTTTCTTTGGTAGTGTTGTGAGTGTGTTGTTAGTGTTTAGTTCTCCAAATCTAAAAACAGCTTTGTGTAATAAGTGCTAAATACAAAATTGTCCTGTGTCTTCTGATGAACTATAAAGTGGCTTTCAAACTTCTTTGTAAGTAGATTTTTCATATATGCACTGTTTCTGTGTCAGTTGGTGAATACAAACCTTCAAGGAGGCTCAGTAGGAATTCCCAAATTCTTGATATGCTCAGTGGTTTTATAAAACTCCAGTCTGCAATGGTTTGTCTTAAAATAGTATTAATACTTTTATACTATCTTCTGCAAAAGAAACATCAGCAAGCTCACCAATGAGACAGGTAGATAAGGAGAATGCATATATTAGTGTGAGATAATTGATGCCTTTCTCCTCTTGTTAGATTGACTCTGAGTCCTTGCTTTGTTTGAAATCTACCACAATCCAGATCAGCCTGGACCTTTATCTTATTTTACATTTCAGTTTTGGGGTAGATGATGGTGAGGCTAATTCTTTTTTATAGTGGTACAAAAAAAGTAAGTTGACTTATACCTAAGGTTTTTTTTTTGCAGGGCTCCTGGTGAAAAAAAAAGGCTCATTCAGAAATTAACATTTCTCCAAATGTGTTCTTTCTTTTTGTGAAAGATAAATTCCTTCAAGTTGTTTATTTTAAAACTTTACAATGAATGGCAAAAGGATCGAGACAAGCAGTTGTTGAGCCACCACCATGCTTGATACCTCTGGACTTGCTCCTTTGGAATTCTAGGTGCTGGGCAAGCGCAATTTTACCAGGGTCTGTTGAGAGCGCCACTCGGACTCCGTTCCATTTTTCTTGGTGGCGATCCAGTTCGTATCTTACAGCTCCCGCCTGGAAGCCGGCAATATAATGAATTGCCTTGACTCTTGCTTCAATCCACTTTCCTCGCTTAATATGCAGCCCAAAGTTTTGCAGCTCGCTGTCAGATGGTAGTGCTAGACTTTCACACTGCTCCCAAAGCCTCCGCTGGGGCTGTTTCAGAACACGGAGTTACAAACTTTAAGAAACAGACAGCTCCAGACGGAAATCCACGCCAGGCTTTGAGCTCTGCTTCTGGCTTCCGTCAACTGACATAGTTGCCCTTTTGCTCAAACTCGCAGCTCCAGTTCTCACTCGGGAGAGCTCTGTTGGGTGTCTGCTTGCTTCGCCGCGGCGGAGACGCGTGCAGGGCCACCACCCGGCGCTCCATCCGATTTCCCCGCGTCTTAGTTCAGAACCTAGACAAACCCTCACTTGGGTCCCTGGACTTAAACGTTTTCCTTCAAAAAAAAAAAAAAGTGTAGAAAAGAGGGAGCCGGGCCCGATCTTTTGTTTATTGAATTTTGTATTTCGGACACTTAGGGGAAGCAAATAGCCAGAAAGAAAAGGCGGTCCACCTTGCAAACGCTTCCATCTCTTAGCAAACCCTCCAGGCCTGGGTTCCACATTTTGCAGTTGACTGCGTGGATTTTAATAGGTTGCTCCCTTACTCTCAGGCCCAATCCATGCACACCGTGCAGCCAGATTAAATGAGAGCACATCCTCTGCCATTTTCAGTCGGTTTGTCCTGGCAGCCCTGCCCCCCTTCCTTGGCTGCAGCAGCCGCGGGAGTTAATGCTGCGCGCAGGAAACTCCGCCTGATTCTCCGGGCGGGAGATCCAGTCCATGTTTGCCGAGTGCCGTGCGGTCGGGGACGGCGATAAGAACTCTCTCGTGAGGGAGCCAGCGAGACTTTAGTCCGGTTTCCATGTCAACGATTCAGTCCATATTTGCCATCAGGCTGTTGGTGGCACTGGAGCTTTCGTGCGGGGAGCGCTGTCCTAGTCCTAGTTCTCCAGTCTGCGCCGGGATTCCTGAGCTGCCAGGGTGTGGGGTTAAAAGGCAGGGACCGTGGGGGAGAAAACTCCACCAACGGGAGGACCCACAGTCCCAAACCCGGGTCTTGTAACTCGGGCCAGCCACGTGCCCAGCTCCTCCCCTCCCCCCCTTTCCCGCTGCCATTGCGCCTAGGGAAAGCTAATGGGCCAGTTTCTAAGAAAGTTCCCGTCCACTCGGCTGTCCCTGGGACAGTGATGTGGGCTCTAGAGGTAGCCGTGGAAGAGGATCCTAAAGGATTTGAAATTAAAAAAAAAAAAAAAAGGTGGGAAAGGAGAAATCCTACATTACCTCCTTCAACCCAAGTGGATAGATTTTTGTGCACTTTATTGCTAGATAAAGATGGTGGCTGTTTTCAAAACAGCATGCCCACGTGTCAGAAAGGGATTTTGGCATTTTCCAAATTTCACAACCATTGAAGAAGGGGGATGAGGGCTTTCTCTGGAGACAAATTCATTCTGGCTTCCAGATTTTCACTGGGCTCCAGGTTTCTCCTTACACTCCAGCTCTGAGGGAAATGGCAGGGTAATTGCATGTAAAAAATTCTTCATTTGTGTGCAGGACTCAGGACTGTTTGCCAGCTCAGAGGCAGTTGATTAAATAGCCAAGCTCCATTTCTGAGGCAGCCTATAATTTGGTTTCTAGGACCTGATGCACCAGGAGAGTTGTTGCCCCTGAGGACTGTGAATGAAAGGAGGGCACTGGTCCATTCCAGTCAGTCAGATCCTGGTAGGATGGTTTGGTTCTTGGCTTGAGGGGAAGAAAACACCACTCTTAATAGTCATAAGAAGTTTGTGCCTTTTTAGTGTAAGATATTAGGTTTTCTGGGGGGTTAAGAATGAGTTCAGGTTTGGGGAATTATTCAGTGACCAGTGAGTGGTACAGCCAAAAAACTCCAGGGGCCTGCAGAATCTGGAAATTCTAAGGTAATAGTTCTGTGGCCTGAAGTGTCTATTTACAGCATTTAAGGGGGGATGAAGCCTTGGTGTCTAATGCCTAGCTGACCTAGCATCTCTCAAGGCAGCCCTGGGCTTGGTGAGGAGCTGGTATCCCCTCTGGCCTGTGTAGCCTGTCATGTCAGAGCATTCTAAGTCAGTCAGAGGACAAGGCTGCTGCTGAGATGTGGTGGAGCCTGTGAATCTAGATTTTCTGTGTATACCTCCAGTTCACTCAGCATCTCTTAGAATGTAACAGTAAACTTTAATGATTCTTTACAATGAAGGACAGAAAAACAAATTTAGGTTGCATCTGTTTTCTGAGTGAGGTGTTAGACTGCACCTTTTCTCTCTTTTTAAGGAGAAAATGGTTCCCTCTATTTGGTCATCCCTCTTAGGCAGTGGTTCCTTTGAACACTCAGGTTCCACCAGTCCCTGGAGTCTCTTCTGTGGTCTGTTACAGTCTTACAGGTACTGTCTTTGGAGACTGGGACCCTTGGTCATTGTGGGCAAAGGTGGGGCTTGTGTCTTCCTGCGAGAAGGCTGTCATATGTCCCCAAAATATCTTCAGGGGTGACCATTTTATATCAGTTGAGATGACCAGCTTTGATCTCAAACCCATTCTGATGTTCTGATCCCACTGTTGTATGTAGCACCACTTTTCTTTTTATTACTATTATTTCTAATGCCAAGTAGGTAGACAGGGGCAGCACTGGGGACTCTACTACTTTTTAAAGTCACCCTCCACTGCCCTCGTCTTTGTAAGTGATAGGCTAAGCGATAGGACAGTACCCTACGCTGTCTTATAACTGTAAAATGGGGATAATGGACTTCATACTCCTTATAAATAATAGGCCGGTCCCCTACGCTGTCTTATGACTCTGTAAAATGGGGATCAGGGACTTCATGCCCCCCAGGGCCTGTGAGGACCAGCTAATGAGGGCAGAGAGTGGGAAAACGGAAAGTCTGAAACAATGATCTGTCATTCCATGCAGCTTGCAAAGAGGATACAACGTAAAGCTCAGCTGGGTCTTTGGAGCAGGTCTGCAAAAAGCTTTGAAGAAGGAAAAGTGCCGCGGAGATGCTAAGTAGCGGCCAAGAGACCAGGCCCGCTGCCAGGGGGGGTCAGGCCTGGGCCGAGGCGGCCGCGGTCTCGGGCTCAGGCCAATTTTGCAGCCGCGAGTAAAGTTCACGCTGCCCGCGGCGCGGAGGGGACCGACCTGGATAGGGAGGCCAGGAGGGAGGCGGCGCGCAGGCTCCGGAGA
>NW_011495069.1:9034887-9100061 GCF_000754665.1 Bison bison bison
CCAGTCTGGGGCCCCCACTGCTGGGGAGCTGCCATTGTCTCGCTCTTTCTCTCTTAAAATGGCTGCCCGTCTGCCTTCCTCTCTTTCCCTCCTTCAGCCTTTGTGTGGGGCTTTCCTTGAGGTGTCTGCTCCCCTCCTCCTCCCCCCCGGGTCCCTTCCAGCTCCGGGGGGTCTTCAGAGGGGTGCGGAGCCGGGTGTGCGGGAAAAGGGCCCGGCCCGGGGTGAGGGGGTGTTGGGGGCTCAGGTTAGGGGTGTAGGCAGCCCTCGGAGGTCGGGAGTTGAGTGGACAGTTTTCTGCTCACCTGCCGCTCCTCTCTGCCCTCCCTACCTTCCTCTAGGCCGGTCCCCATCTGTGCTTTCAAGGAGGGGGCCCCTCGGGCTCGGGGGGACCTCGAGGGAGGGCAGGGGCCTGCTTGGGAGCAGCTAGAGGCCGGCTTCGGTTCACCCTGGGCAGCCCGGGTCGTCTCCTGTCTTAGTCTCCGTCGGCCCAGTGGCCTGGGCTTCTCCCTGGAAGTGCTGGTAAACAGCTGAGTGATTGGAGTAGTAAGTGCAGATTGCTTTGGTTTGGGATTTGAATTATGGAGGTAAAATCCTTCTGTCAAAGCCAGGAGACAGTTGGTCTTAGGTTGACATCCTATCTGTGATCTGATTGGCTCCCCATCTCCTGCTCTTGGCCATTTATAATTGCCTCTGATGTAATGGTACAACAATCCTGATGAGCTCATAAACTTTTACACTCTGCTTTTCTGCCAGTGATAACCCAAACCATCGCTGCCACTATCTGCCTTTTATTCCAGAGCTGAAATTGGCTGTGACCTTGAGGAGGGAGGTTTAAGCAGCAATACTGTATCAGCAGGAGCAGAGCCCCAGACAGGCTGCCCTTGTTACATTGTGCCCGGAACAAAAGAGGAGGCAGTGGCATTTTGCTTGTACCTTGGATTTATTTTGCTTGTTATGTTTTATGCAGCCTGAAATAGATTCTGTGTTGTCCGAACAGTAGCTGAGTTTTTCTCTACAATGGGTTTGCTGTTTGTTTTGGTTTTGTGACTTTCCTGATGGTATAAATGACTTCTTTGATGGCTCTGAAGATGCGTTTGTCTTGAGTAATTTTGACCCTGTTCGCTTTGCAGAATTGAAATTATTTTACTGAGCTTTTTATTGAGTGGCAAATGTGGGATCTTTATCAGAGGGGGTAAGAGAAAACTGAGAACTGGAGGCTTTCTGAGAGAGAATTTCACATTAAAGTGTTCTAAGGAAGGCTGGCGTCATTCTTTGTTTACATGTTGAATCTTGTTAACACTTTTCTTTTGTTAATTAAACTTTGGGAGAGCAACTCAATTTAAAGGGAAGGACATCTTTCATGATCTTGAGAGGTACCGTTTCTTAAAGGCTTGGTTTGGTGAAATTTATCATTTGTTCCTGGAATATAAAAAAACCAAGTTTTCTATTTTGTCATCATTTTACAGCTTTGAAATACAGGTCAGTTTTTTTCTCTGCACTTTAAGTTCCATTTATTTCTGTCTTCCAAGATAATAAAAATATGACCTACAATGATACTTAAGATTTGCTTAGAAATTACAACTTTTAGGTATGTTTCTGTGCATTCTGCTTTATTTTGCTCTTCCTTCTTCATCGTGTTCTGTCTTCAATGCTTTGGTCAGGAATATTGGGTGTTCTATGGAGTCATCTTTTCAAAGCAGGGGAAAAGGCTTGATCCTTTTTCATGTCTGTCCCTCTCTCAGCAGTACCCAGTTGTACCTTTGTCCTGTGAGATTTTATTCACTTAGGTGGCCTAATTATATATATATACCTTCCCCATTCTAGAGCTGCTTTTCCACTGTTACTTGGAGCTGGGATTTTTTTTAAAGTAGTTGTGTCAGATAGCAGGTTTAGAGGTCTATGCCTTGACTCCATGTCTTCCATGATGTCCTATATCTGGGCAAGAAATAGGGAAATTTTAAATTGGATTCCTAGTGTCTGGAGGATAAATTTTGTTTTAGAACATCCTCTTGTCTCTGGGTAATTCTATAGTTTATATCTCTTTCCTCTCATTTCCCTCTTTATTTGTGGAGGAGGGGGAAAGAGGGCTGAGAAATTTACCTTTCTTAAATCATTGGAGAAAAAATTTGGGGTAAGTCAAGGCTCATTTAAAAACAAAAATTAATTTGAATTCTTTAAGTTTGGGGATATTCAGGCAAATTTTTTTTTTTAAAATAACGTTTACCGTATAGCATTTTCAGCTTTTCAGTCATTAAATATTTGAGCATTCTGTATGTACTTGGTACTATGTTCTATGCGGGGTAAAAGGTCGGAAAATAGATACAATCCTTGTCTGTGCTGCCTTTGGGCAACTTTTCTGACTCCCTTTTAACATTACCAGGCTTAGCACCTCACACAACATAGATTCCTGTTGGATTTCAGTTCATTTGCCTATTCTCCTGAGACCCACAGCCATGGGCTGGAGAGCATTCACTCTTAGGAGAGACAGTGCAACTTCCAGTTTTGTAGGTTGCTTCAGATATGTCATCTAGATGAAGGTTGTAGGTGGATAGATTTCATACTGAATTCCTTTTTGCTACTTAAGGATAAATTTCTTGTCAGACCATGATGGCCTATTCTTAACATTCTTAAATAATAAGATATTGCTCTGTTCTTTTCTTTCCCTCAGTCTTGAATTAACAGTTTTTTGTAGATATTTGATTAACACATCTAAGATAGTAATGCTCTCCTTTGACTCTGCCTTTTTGAAAGAAAGATTAGATAAGTGTGTGTATTGTGGCTGTGTCTTTTCACAGGAGCTGGAAAGATCCCAGCAAACAGACATTTCCTTTAAGCCTTTCCATAAGTAAAATTGTATCTCAAAGAGTTGTATCCTGCTAGTAATGAAATACTTTTCAGTCACCAATGTGACTGAACCTCACTTAAAGCTTTTTACTTGGGATGCTTTTAGCTATAGTACCTTGAGAGTAGTACCAGCTCATCAAAGTAAAAAAAATCCAATAGAATATGTAGTCCAGGATCAAAGTGAATTTGATTGTAGAAGCTTGGTTGGTGGTTCCTGCTATGGAAATATCAAACGGTACTTCCGACTCCTGGGAAACAAACACAGGAATCCTAGGCTTATTATGGGAATGCCTACTGGCAGAAATTCTGGGCTGGCTGAAACACAGGACTCTTGGAGTTCTCTCAAGTAGGAGGGATCAGGGTAACCACATTGAGACAGCACTTAGTTGTAAGGGCTTCATGTGTCTCTGCTCTCCACGAGAGAACTGGGGGTAATGGAGTGGGGTTGATGGTGAGAGAAGAGAGAAAGCCGTCAGGACCAAAGCTGGCTTCTTTGTTATGGGCCCTGTGGGGACTTTTTAAGGTTCCTTCCTTTGTGTGTGACACAGAGTTACCATGACAAGTGGCACCTGCTGTAACAAGATGTCCTGGATTGCATTAAACATTCATATGTTAGATTGACTCCTGTAGTGTGTGACGTCTCTAGCAAGCCTTTTACGAAGTTAGTGAACCTTTTTTGAAATGTGGAAATCAGCTAACAAAGTAATGGTCAGGGGCTTTTCCCATCCCCGTCCCTCAAAAGGTGGTATTGATTGGCTACAAATCCCAAAATTCTAGAAGGATCTGAAGCATGCAAATATGGTATTCAGAATAAATTGGCACTGAACAATTCTTTTCTGCCTGTGAGCTGGAGTGATACCTTGATCTCTGATATGGAGTCCTAGATTCCCTTTGCTTTTCTCTTGAGTTTTTTCCTGGTTAGATTGGTCATTATCGTTACTGTTGTGCATCGAGTTGCGTGTGGCGCAGTAGTGAGGGGTGACGAGCACAGGAGTTGGGAAGAGAAGCTTTGGCTCCATATGTAGCCCTGGATTAAGCTGTGTGACTTTGGACAGGGCATTTGCCTTCTCTGGTTCATTTTCTCTTCATCGGACTGCATGACCTTCTTCTCTGATGCTGTGTATCTGTCTGTGCTTCCATACCTGGCTTGTTAGGAGGGCAGCCTCTTCCTGTACCTTTTTCGATAGGGATCCAGAGACCATCTTTCTTCCCCTGGGCTCATGGAACTCGAGGCTGTTTTCTCTTGAGGATTTACAGAATCAGGCTCTAAATAGTTGGGTACCACTGTGTCTGTGGCCCTTCGCAGAACCCTACCAGACTCCTTTGCTTTGAGACTGTTAATCTGTTTGTCATTAGTCATTCCACCTGGCTTGTGGTATTAAAACACTAAGTAGTAATTGAAAAAATTAGGCAGACTTCATTAAAGCAAGACTTGAAAAATAGTTCCTTCAAAATCTCCACAAGACGATTTTGGAGGTAGATTAGGAATGGAGTGAGGAGTGGATGTTCATAAATTGAATGTTAACACCGTATCTTTTCTGGGGCAGGATAGGAAGGTGGGGAGAGGCAGCATTAAGCTCTCCAGCTTCTTCTGGTGTTTGGGCAGGTCTAGGTCTGGTTTGGGCAGTTGGTTGTAATCTGAGTGCCTGAACTTGCCCTGTAAGTTTTGCTGAGAGAGGAGTAAAAGTTCCTGAGACTGGAACAGGAACAGGAAAAGCTTAAGTGTTTCAGGGTCAGCTTTGTAGGTGTACTGCTTTCTCATAGCCCTGGTTTTGCTGTTGTCGTTGTTGTTTTTAAACCAGGTGGTGTGGTTTGCAATTGGTCCTGGAAATGCTGTTCTCTCAGGTGTTCTCCAGTGCCCCTGAATTTCCGGTCTTTCTCCTCTTGGTTTAGCAGTTAAAAAGTGTAATTTAGGCATCTTAGAGGGGTGCTAGAAGGAAGCTTCCCTTTATGAATGAGGGAAAGGTGTTTGATAATTCTCTGCTTGACACAGCAGCTTCTTCTCTCGGAAGGAACCAAATGTTTCAGAGCTTTGTGTAAATACTTGCTGAGCTGTCAATATGTACCCAGGAGGTTTCTGTAGTAAGATGTAAACGGCTCTATAGAATGTTTGACAGGCAAATTAATAAACAGTTTTCAAGCAAAGATAATGCTAGTTTCTTTTCACGTGGTGGAATAAAATAACATTGAAGAAAAAGACCTGGGGATAGAGAAGAGAGAGTGATGTGGGGCGTGGGGGTGGAGGTGAGGGCAGGGAGCATGGAGATAAGAGATGATCTAAAAGAGTTTGAAGTGAAAAGATGATGCCATGGAAGAGAAGCCTCCTGGCTCCGTGCTAAGTTCAGGACACGTGGAGCCCTGTTTAAAATCGATTGCAGTTCAGAGTGAAAATAAACAGAAGTTTGGAAAGAAGGACCTAAGTTTCAGTCAGTGAATTAAGTGTGCTTCTTAAACTTTGTTTATGAGACTGTGAGTTTTAAATTTAAAGCCTTGTTCTTTCAGAAAGGTTTTGTAGTTTGGTGAGATGTTTTTAGGGCTGGGGTTTGCATTTTTAGAATACTATAAAGAGAAAAAAAGATACTACAACTTAGGTGTTGTCTGTCCCAAGCCTCTGTTGTGCTTTGGCTCTCAGGATTATAAGCCCACTCCAAGGGCTGTGTTTATTTATGTAGTTTTTACTGGACTCCTATGCATCACTTATTTATATATGAAAATTAATGCCCCAGGTTTCAGTACAGTGTTTGGGGACTCAACAAATCTTGCCTGAAGGGTTATGTGGGTAGATTCAATTTTTGTTTTTAAAATTGCCATTTTAGGATTAAACACGTTTCTGGGTTGTTTTAGTGAAACATCCTTTTTATGGAGGAGGAAGTATTTTAGAATTGTTTGAACTGTCTTCTGATCGTAATCTCCCTTGGTGGTCTTGTGGGATGACTGGATTTACTTTCTCAAAGTCCCTTTTCAAACGTAATCCACTGGCTCTGACACCAGTTTTCTTCTCAAGAAGTGTTTTTTAGACCAGATTCCTGGAAGTGCCTTTTTGACCCAACATAGTATCGATAGTAGGGAGTATGAATGTAATTATGGCTCTGACCATAATTTTTAGTTAGGTTCAGCTCACTTACCAAAGACTATCAGCTTGTTTTAAAACAAGATACAAAAACTTGGGTTGACACTGACATTGGTTATCCAGGCCTTTCCCAGTATGGTGGTAGGGAGGGTCTTAGAACTTCAGGTTTGTTGCTAAGAGCCTGATTTCTAGCTCAGGGAGGTCTGGAGTTTCAGATGAGAGTGGGAAGTAGCTCTGTCTGAACATATCTACTAGATACTAGGGAGGGACTTGAGAGATAGAGGCAATATCTGCTTCAGAGGAATTTAGTTTTCTTGGGAAGCATGCTTATGTGCACACATTTGGAAAACTTGCAGAGCAAGGTTTTATAAATGGATATAGACCAAACTAAGTGTATGGCCTGAAGGAATCTGGGAATAAGGAGTAATGAGATTTGGGCAGGGTAAACCTGGGACAGCTTTTCAGAGGCAGTGATTTATGAAGTTAAATGTCCAAAAAAGGGAAAGTTAAATTACTAATTTGCTTTTTCATAGTGCTACTCTGAGTTTCACGGGCTTTACAGAATCCAAATTACACATCCATCCCCAGACCTGTAGTTGTGTCATTCTGGTGACTTTGGGGATTTGGACTGTAACCAATTCCATGAAAGAGAGTGGTTTCAGGGTCTTAGTGGTTCCTGTGGTTACATGGGGCCTTTAGTACAACCTGCCAAGTTCTTGGCCAGTTCAGGGCCTCTTTTGTAGTAATTTTGGGTTTGGAAGGTTGTGTCACCTTCAGAGTTGTGTGCCCTGGATGCTTCAGTGTCCGTGGTTCAACTTTGGTTAGAGAACCTGAGTTTTTTCTTTTTTGGCAGAGGTAATTGACCTTTCTTAAAACAGGAGCCATGAGGTACCTGTCCAGATCTTAGACTGCTGCTGTTTTTGAAGATTTGGGAGCCATGCTCAAGCTGAGTTGCTTGGATCAGACCTTATATTGAGGGTTGTTGGACGGGTAAACCTGCATATACGCAGTTTGCCCATCTGTTCACAGAAATGGCCTTCAATATTGTTTTTGACTAGGTTGGCTATGGCCAAGAAGCTCCTAAATGCTGCAAACACATGCTTATTCCTTATAGGAGCCTCTTTAATGTAGTAATTTTGGTTTCTCTTTACCTGCTGGTCCATGTGTGATTGGATCACAAGCAATTTTTGGCACTTCTCAAAGGGCTCTAAGTAGATGCTTAACAGCTAAAGGTGCATGGAGGATCCAGTGCCAGGTTACTACAGGGCTTCCACCTGGAGGAGGAGGGTGGGTTATGCTGTTCCCATGTAAAGTTGTATGGAGTCTTGAATACAGATTCTAGTTTGGAAATATCTCTTTCACCACCTTTTCCTGGCCGTTCTGGCATTTTGCAAAAATGAGTTTCCAGCAACTTGGAAATGGGCACAGTGGTTCAGCAGCAAGTTTGTAGGGGCTGAGATGAACTTCTCAGTCAATCTAGGTTTTAGAAGAATCCAAGTTAGGGTGAATATTGGCTTAACTGTCCTGAGTATTCTTCCTTGAACTCACTCTTCCCCCTGTTTAAATGGATGGCATTAGTGAATTTGAAGGGACATCTGAGTGAACTTTTGTTTATTTTTGTTAGTCATTTGTGCATACTAGAAGATGGTCTTGGGACAGGTTGAATCTTTATTTCCCAGTGGCGTCTGCATTTTCTAAGGGTGGACTGCAGTGGGAGGAAGTCTGATGCCAAGAATGCATTCCAACATGCAGCCAAGTAGGAAATTTGATCCCTGAAATGTTGACTTAGTGTTGGTTATGGTACATATTAGAAATCACTCAGTAATCCAGGACAGATTTTTGTCGCCCTCCAGGAAGTTAATGTTGATATGAAATACTAAGGGGCTTTTGGGCACTGGGCTATGTGCTCTTCAGGCCCAGAGTTGCTGCTTGAATATGAAGAGGAAATGTGCCATGTGCTTCCCCCTTGCCTTTTTTGCATTTGGGCTTCCTTATGGCTTCATTGCTTCTGGGTTCCCAAGTCTGCAGTGTTAGATATTAGACTTCCTCTTCCCTTGGCACTGGCGCATTCATGATTTTTTTGTGGCTCTTCACCAGCAGCCAAGAATTTTGTATGCGTTTCCCTCTTAAACTTGTTAGCTTTCAGCTTGCTTGTTTATAGACATCTCTGTTAAAAGGAACTCCCCCTTCAAGATCTAGCAGCAGCATGACAGCAGCAGGGGAGATGAGGGACTGGTGTGATGTCAGTCGTTTGAAAACCCATTTGCTGTGTGCTTAGTGTTTTTTATTTTGCCTCCTGTTTTCCTTGAGGTCACAACTTGCATGAGTGCATCTGGATCCAGCTGTTTATTCTCAACTGACTGGTGCCTGGTGTACTTTGACTTTAAGAAGAGTGTGAGTTCAGCCACGTGGTAGAGGATTAAAGGCTACCTCGTGCTGGGTGCTTCCTTTTAGAGGAAACAGATACGTCTTTGGGCTCTTCTTGCCCAGTGATTTCCCCTGTCTCTTGGGTAGACCTTATTACTGCTTTCTGCTGTTCTTAAAGAAGTCACCTGAGCAGAAATGCTGGAAATAGGTTACTGTTTGTTACTGCATCTTCTCTGGTGAATACAGATGGCATTCTCTTTTGCATTTTGGACAAGATTCTGTTCTGGCCACAAAGTGATGGAGTTTCATGAGCATTAGCCTGCCTTTTGTTTCTAGACTTCTAACTTTTTTGCTTGTTTAGGAGTCTGGGCTGCCAAAGTTATAAAAGATTTGGGGATCACTTCAGTAGTTAATGTGTCCACAATTTTGTCCTGGGCCAGGGATATACCAGGGACCTCACTGAGTTCCGTGTTTTCTACTGATGGCATGTCAGAGGTGACTGTTACTGACAACTGCCATGTCTTTGAGTACTTACTGTGTGCCAAGCACTATGCTTGTGTGTCTCCATGAATTTCTTCATTTAATCTTCAAAACCCTGAAAGGCGGGTTCTACTGTTACTCCTCCCACTTTACAGACGAGAAAGTAGAGTAAGAATGAGAAATTTGCCCTAGGGCAAAAAAACCTAGTAAAAGGTAGAGTTCAGATTTGAATCTAGGTTTGTCTGATTCTCCAGAACTATGTAACATTATAAAATACTAAGTTTGCTTATCCAAAATAAATTATTCAAGCACTGGAGCTTGTTGGGACATTATTTTTGCAATAGTCTAGAACTCTTACATGGGGTGAAAGACTGAAAAGCCTTTAGTTACAGTTGACATTATGCCAAGATTTCTGTCCCATCCATCTCTTCCATTTAGATTTTTATTTAGGTTTCTGATGAATGGCTGTATGATACCAGTGGTAAGAATTGGCAGCATTTGGTCCTGAGGCCCTGTTCTCTTTGACAGTGGGGGTGGAGGTAGGATTCAGACTCAAAGATAGAAACCTTCACTTTGATCTAAGTGAATATAACTTGCATTATGAAAATGTTTGCCGAGTGATTTTACTTTCTAGAACTTGGGGCACTCACTGGAGAGATGAGGATTTTTGTCTTAATTTTCCACTTCAAGAGAGTGAACACATAAAGGTTAAGTGCCTCGCGGTTTCATGTTAGAGTCAGTTCTGAAATTGAGGTTTAAAGTTCCCTTAGGCTGTGTGACTTTATGCAGGTCACTTAACTTCTCTGAATCTGTATCCTCAACTGTGTAAGGAGGAAAACTACCTGCCTTGCAACTGTAGTCAATGTTAAATAACATATATGAAAGTATTATTATTTTTTTTTTGAAAGTATTATTTTTTATCAACTGAAATTTGAACACAACTCCTAGTTGGTAGAGGCCTCTGCTTGAGAAGGGGATAGAATTGAGTGCTTAAACACAGCATTGGTCTTTGCTAAATTAAAAGCTGCCCTGTAGTATTTAGCTACATCTGAGTTGTATTAATGCTAAAACAACAAAACCCCAACAAGTTTTGTTAAGCATCTGTTCTAGTTTGATAGGTACATTAGTACAGTGGTTCTCAGTGTCATCCCTAACCGTCCGTCATCACCCAGCACTACCTGGGTCCTGTTTCGAAGTGCAAAGACTCATCCAGACCTGCTGAATCTGAAGCTGTGACAGTGTGTTTCAGTGAGACCTCCAGGCCACTGTAGTGCATACTCAAGCTTGAGAACTGAATTTATGCTCATCTAGGCTACAGAGTATATCTGAATTACCTGAGGGGCTTCCAAATTGTACCAAAGGCTAAAATGTTTCAGATGTATCTGCCCCTCACATTGTGTTCAAAGTGTGTTATTAGTTAGAGAAAAGTTTAAAAGTGCTTGGAGTTGGGGGAGAAAAAAGGAAATACTTTTTTTTTTTTTTTAAGAAAATACTTTTGATGTACATAGTATATTTTCTACTATGCAGTAAGGACACACTCTGTTTATAGGACCTAGGGACTCCCTGCCTTCCATTTCTTTCTCTTCTAGCTCTTTGGTGGCATAGCATGAGGATAATCTGAACCTGTGGTCTGGTTGGTTGATGAAGGTGGAAAAGCTCATTTTAGGATGGTGACCTATGGTGGTCTCCAAGTATGACCAGTTAAGAAAACTGATTCTTGAAAACGCTGCTCAGAGGCTAGTATGGGAGCCTTAATTAAATGCTACGATAACCTTTCAGCTTGTTGATGGCCAGCCGATCTGAGAATCTGGTGGTCCCTGAGTAGATCATTCTTAATAACTTCCCTCTATCTCTCATTCCGGCCCCTTGTCCCAGTGGCCATCTTGAGTTTTGTTGTTTTTCCTTTCCTTGTGTAACTTGTTGTCAAGTCCTAGTAAATAAACCCTCTAAGAAGACTCCTGACAAGTTACCAAGTGGATGAGGTCTCTTTGAGTAATGGACATTTGAGCCACAACCTGTCCCTCGTTGTATGTCTTAAGGATTGTGCTTGGCACAGAAATGGTCAGATAATAAACATTAATAATGGAAAGACCAAGTGGAGAACCAGTGTTTAGTTCATGTGGGCTTTCTGAAAACCCTATGTGGTTTCTGAATCCTTCCCATTAAAAATAAGTTTCCTGTACCAGACCACTTTTCCCTCCTGCCTGAGTAGGGAAACTGTGATCGCTGTGACCCGGCTGCGATGAAGGCAGAGGCTTCCAGGAGGCAGTATGTTGACAGTTTGATCTGTGAGTTGGTATTTGTATGTACAGATGAATACTCTGGCAGGGAGTCATGTGCTCCGTGTGTGTTTCTGTGTTCTAGACTCACTGTATCATCCCTCTGCCATTTAGCTTTATTTTCTCTCTGTTCTTGCTTTCTTGCTTTTTCATTCTCTCCTTTGGTGTCTAACTCTGTTAGTAGAATGCAGAGCACATTGGGAGACATCAGTAACTTTAATACATCAGAGCTGGTAAAACGTCTTACAAGAACTGGAGAGGCAATTTGTACCACTTTCAGGTCAACATCGTTTCAGTGAAGATTCCTGGTGTCTGCTCACCTCTGTTGGAATGGCCTGGCTAACTGGAGGCAGGACGTGCCTTTGTCTAATTAACTAATAAACCAGAGTTCCCTAGGTGATCTCTGCCTGTTCTCCTTTCCCACTTTATTTCCTTTGGTCTAGGGATTGTTTCTCAGCCCTCAGTCTGTTTTGGGGGTTCTGTTGGTCTAGGACAGATTTGTAACATTCTTGTTTTTCTTTCTAGTCTGTGATTTCGATCTTCTGCTTTCCCAGTGCAGCTTTGAATTGGCTTCTTTAAAACCCCTACATAAAACCTCAAGTGACCAATATGTGGTCTCATTATGGTATTTTGGGTTAAAATAAAATGAGATTGAGATAGCTGTGTTCACCCACCCAGACATATTTACCAAAGGGAAATTCTGTGTGCCTTGAATAAGACAGTCTCAAAAGAGTCTGTGAGCCAAAACAGACTTGGGGGTGGGGGTATGGATAAATATTAGCTAGATTTCCATAGCTTAGCATGCCAAGTAGCCATCCCAATTTGATTATACTGGCCAGAGATAGCAAGAAAGACAGCTGGTATCTTTGGTCTGTTCTCATGTATTTCTGGTATAAATGATGAAGCTAGGCTCTTTACACATTTGTGTGGACAGTGGTATAGAGGAGGTTGGTACCCAGGTACTTTGGGAGCTCTGAAGAGAGAATTGGAGAATCTATAGGAAGGACTCTGGTTTTTCATTTGGGGAACTAATGACCTTTAAAAAGCCTGATTTGGAAGCATCTCAGAGTATTCTTGCCTGGAGAATCCCAGGGACGGGGGAGCCTCGTGGGCTGCAGTCCAAGGGGTCGGTGAGAGTCGGACATGACCAAGTGACTTCCTACTTTCACTTTCCACTTTTCATGCATTGGAGAAGGAAATGGCAACCCACTCCAGCGTTCTTGCCTGGAGAATCCCAGGGACGGGGGAGCCTGGTGGGCTGCCGTCTATGGGGTCGCACAGAGTCGGACACGACTGAAGCGACTTAGCAGCAGCAGCAGCAGCAGGGAATGAAATGGCTGGATGGCATCACCGATGTAATGGACATGAACTTGGGCAAACTTCGGGAGATGGTGAGGGACAGGGAGGCCTGGCGTGCTGCAGTCCATGGGGTCGCAAAGAGTCAGACACGACTGGGTGACTGAACAACAGCATAATCTTAGTAAGGTTGGCTGTTCCCTCAGCCAGTCTTTAATTTATTTTATTGTACCTGTTGTAGTCCCAGTGGACGTAGGGGGACCAAGGGAAAGGCTGGCATTTTTGAAGAGTGGTCCAAGGCAGCCCTAGGAATTAATGAAATAGTGATATGGCTGCCTTTTCTCAGTATCTTTATCAAAAACATAGTACTTGGTTGGATTGATGACAGTCAAAGCATGATGACATACAGAATCCCCTGCTGCGTGTAAGTCATGTTCCTACAGCTAAGTGATGTATCACAGATATCTTTTTTAGTAAAGAAGAAAAAACTGGCAGAATGTAGAACTGTGTACTCAGAGAAGTTTAGGATCTTTTTATATAACCCATGCCAGATCAGTCCAACTTTGGAGATAAAAGGAATAGAGGGTAGGGAGGGGGCAAGAGAGCTTTTTAAAAGAGAAGGCAAGAAGGCCTTAATGTTTTTTGGTTAAGAACAGTTTTTGCCTTTTTTTCTTTGTTTCTGAGCAGTTACCCGCAGAGCAATTTAATACATGGAAGAAAGAGTAGTATTTTAGAAACCAGGTCAAAAGAACTAGGTGTGATTTAGAAGTGTTGTCCTTACTGAAAAGTTGATAGGTACTCTCCTGGGTAAAGCTCCGTTTGTAAGGTTATGTGACCCTTGTCTCTCCAGGTATCCCTTAAGTGTACCGTATCAATTCATGATGAATGACAAATAGGTAGGGAAGAAAATGTCTTAAAAAACTGCCCCTCTTGTTTGGGCTTGTGGTCCATCTACACTAAGGTCCTTTCCTGAGTAGAAGTACCAAATGATGGCTTGCAGGAGGAAATATATTTTTTCTGATGTCAACTCATAACACTTAGTGTGGGTAGCAAAATCTGTACATTAAGTTTTTAATTATTAAGCATGTACTGGGGATACAGTATACCACTCTGTCTTCCTTGTATATCATCAAGATTTCTTAGGCTTTGATCATGCTTCATTTCTCAAGAATTTTCAGGATAAGAACTTTTTTTTTAGCTGATTTAATTGTCCAGTCCTGTTACTGAAATTGTCTCATTTAAAGCATACAATAGTTGGGACTTGCCAGTATAAGAAGTCTTGTGGCAAAACTTTTTTTGAAAAACCTGTATCTACCTGCCATTCAGCACTTGCTTACAGTAATGCAGCAAATATTTAATGAGCTTCTACAGTGCATCAGGCACCAGGATTCTAATGCCATGGAGTACTTTCTAGTAGGGAAAGATGTATATATATAAATAACCACAAATAACTGTATAATTGTGATTAACACACTGGGAAAGTACCACCTTCAATAAATTATCTTCCAACTATTTCATAAAGTAAATATTTAATTTATGATTATCTTGGCTAGTGGGTGACTTTGTACTTGGGATGAGTACCAGTCAGTTCTGATTCCCTTTCCCTCCATTGCTCCCGAGTCAAGCGTTACAGGAAATTCTCCGTCTCAGGTTCGGCTTGTAATGGGCCGGAGTCCATTGTTTCTGAGGCTCTTCTTTGTGTGGCAGTGCATTGCAGGACAGTTGGCATCCTGCTCCCCAGGTAACAAACGCCAGTAATGCCACAGAACTGCTGTGATAACCAAAGAGGCACTTTCATACATTTGTTTCCAAACGCTGCTCAGGGGCTCGTGTTGTCCTGGTTGAAAACTGTTGGACTTTACTGTCAGGATTCTTGGAAGGAGCTATTGAGAAATTCCTTTGGAAGAACACACTGAAAGTAGGTGGAGCTTGAGAATTGGACTGGTCAACGCTTTTGGTGTCTGGCTTGTGTGCTTTTGTTTTTTAAGTAGGTATTTTGAAACCACTTTCAGCTCCATTCTGCTTTTTCTCCTGTTGAGGGTGTAGAGAAGGAAGTAATTTGTTAACTTCTAGTTGACCACTTTGGGTTTCTGGTCTTGAGTGTGTGGGACTGGACCTTAACTATTCTGGTTTCTAAGCTTTATTGCTAGAAATTTGGGATTTGTGTAGATGATAATAGCTAAAGTTAAGTTTTGGAGGATACAGCTATCATTTAAACACAGATACATGCTTTATATTCTAGCCTTGTAGCTTATATATTCTAGTCTAGGGTATAGACATTAAACAAGATAAATAAGTAAACTTTAGCATATAGTATGCTTAGTGATATGTGCTTAGAAGCAAAGTTAATCAGGGGTCAGCTGCGAGAAGTGTGCTGGATTGAAATTTTAAATAGGTGCACCAGGGAGGTCAGTTTGAAGTGATATTTTACGTGAGAGAGCTGTGCTAATACCTGGAAGGAGAAAGAGTATTCCAAGTGGAGAGATGAGTGAGTACAAAGACTCTGAGGCTGGAGCATGTCCAGCTGGTTTAAAGAACAGTGTCTTGTGTTGTTTTGTTTTAATAACTTATTTCATTCAACCCTGAGGGTGCTATTACTGTCATCTCTATTCTGTTGATATAGAAACTGAAGGACAGAGACGTTGGAGGCAGAGCTCTTAGGATTGACCTAATGTTTAGCCAAAGCATTTCCTCTCAACATGAATGCTGGTAGGAATTGCCAGACCTACAGAATCCCACTTTCTCTTTCACAGTCTCCTTTCTTTTCCTCTTAAAGTGGGTAAGTGTGTTTTACATACAGGTGTCTTATGTTCCTTCCCAGAGCTTATGTTCTACTCTAGGGTATAGACAGTGAACAAGATAAATAAGTAAAGCTTGTAGTAATTGTTAGTAATAGGTGCTTAGGTGGACAAGACAGTCAGGGATTGAGTATTAACAATTTGGGGAAATCTTAGCTTTGAGAGTGCTGCTTACTTGGGAATCTGAGTTCCATTCCTGGTTTTGCTCGATTGGCCGGGCACTGCCCTCTTCAGACCATTGTTTGGCTAAGGAAAACCGAACGTGCATCTGAGTTCTCGAGGTGCTCTGCGCTGGAGATGGAGGCAATTTGGAAGGAGGCCATGGAGCCCAAATGCTTCCAGACTGGACCTGAGAATCGCCTGAAGAGATTCCTGGCCCCATCCCAGAGCTGCTGATTCAGAATCTGGAGGGCAGGATTCTAGTATGCAGCTGGGGAGGTTAAGGTGCGACCTGGCTAGCACCTGCCCCTCTCTCCCAGCTGGTCAGAGAGCTGGGGTGGAAACCCAGTCGTTCTCTCAGTCTGGTGTACTCTTCTCACCACGTTGTACTGCTGCCTCACTCTTCAGATTAAAAAGTTGTAAAGAAGGGGATGTTTAATTTTATCAAATGGCATTTCATTCTTGTTTAGTTACTGTCTTGGGGCCTTGTGTGCCTACATGCTCAGTCGTGTCTGACTCTTTGTGACTCTATGGATTGTAGCCCACCAGGCTGTTCTCTCCGTGGGATTTTCCAGGCGACGACACTGGAGGGGTTGCTATTCCTCCCGGGGACCTTGCCAACCCAACCCAGGGGTCAGACGCGTAACTCCTGTGTCTCTTGCATTGGAGGTGGGTTCTTTACCACTGAGCCTCAGGGAAGTCTTGTCTTGGGGCCTCACTGGTTTATATATTTTATCCCTGTTTTAATAGTACCTTTCTCAAGAGGGTGTGTGTGTGTCTTAGAGGTTTTTGTAATTCATTGGAAATTGGGAGAATTTGGTTTGCTAAGTTTGGTGTTTCAAAAAAGTGATCATTTTTGGAAGACCACTTTACTTTCTCTGTGAAAGGTGGCTAATGAAAGTGCTCTGAATGAGAAGAACTTTATCATTTGTTGGGGAATTTATTACTTTGATGCTCTAGCTGCTTTATTTGAAGACCCTTTCAGGAACCAACGAAGAAATAAAGATTTATCAGCCACCTGGTTGTGGTTTTTCTGTCATATGCCTCTTTTGGATGGACAGCTGTGAGGTGGTTATTACAGTTGGCTCTCATGATCTGAAGATTCAATGACTTTCCCGCTCTGGTCTCTCTTTTCTGCCTTGAGTGAGGTTGTTTCTTTTAATCCCCTGATCTTCTGGTTTGGAAGGATGGAGCACAACAGCCTAAATACCTCTGAGCCTGGACAAGCCAAGCCTCGTGTCACTTTCGAGACAGTGTGGGTTGGAAGGTCTCTGAGTCTGTCCTCTGGTTGCAGCCCCTCCTAGGGGTTCCTTGAGGTTGATGCTTCAGGTGATGTCTTTCAAATGCGCTCTTACTTAAGGCTGCAAAGAGGAATGTGCCCTCATCTTCAGGAATCACTTCCGGTAAACAGAATGGGGGTAGGTAGAACTTTTCATTGACTTTGGATTTTTTATTTATATTGTGAACATGTACAGAACTTTGAAAGAATTTTTTTTTTTAAACTGTCTCTTTGGAGTGGTAGTTGTAAACTAGTGGTTGGTAATTCCTCTCACACCACAGGCGTATGACCAGTTTGTTGAGAACTTGAATGAACTAGAACTAAACTGAAAGAATTTTCACTCTCTTGTGAAGTAGAAAAATGGGGTGTGATTCTCAGGTTATGAATGATAAGACATATAGGCTAAGTGGGTTGATTTCCTGGGTTAGGTATGGGTAGATTTGATGAGAGATTTTTATTATCAATTTAGATTCAGGAAATCATCAGTGAATGCTGCTGGTGAGACCAGATAGGAAGTAAAGAATCTCTTACTGCCCTGGGTCACATTATCGGTGGGGAAATGACTGCTTAACTGCAAGACAAAACGAAAAGGAAGGAATCTCATTGTTGGAGGCAGGATCTGGGATAGAACTAAATAAGCAGGTTTCTGGGCAGTTTCTCCGTGATTGGGGTTGGGCTCCTAGACCAGTCTTCAAAGCCTTGAAGTGTGCTGGAGGAGTGAGAAAAGACTGAATGAGGATACAGATGTCTGTATGGCTGGGGAGGGGAGCACAACGAGAATGATTTATGCTGGTCAACACGTGTATCTCGGGGTGCAAAGGGTGGTTCTGTTTATGGAAGTCTGCTCAGTCCTTCCTTAGATCTGAGTGGGGCCATGTGGAGCTTGTGGGGAAGCCGAGAGACCTTAACTTTTTCTACTTGTCCCTGCCTGGAATGCTGCTCAGTAGGGGAGGGTCCCACCCGGGAACTGGATCAACAGCTGCGGCCCGTCCCTATAATCACAGGAAGCTGAGGCCGGGTGCCTTTGTATGGGAGCTCCGCAGCCAGACAATAGTTTGTGCTGGCGGGGCCATGTGGCGCGTCACGTGACCTGGGGCTGTTTTCTGCCGGGGTCCTTACCCATCTGTTCTCTCGGCTCTTTCTGGGTTATCAGGCGCCAGTCCAAGTCCTCCCAGGCAGCCAGCTTCATGGCCAGAGATTACGAGCACTAACCTTCCTGGCAGGGGCGGTATGGCTTCGCGTTTATGCAGATTAGCCATGTGTTTCTCACTTCAAGGCGTTCCACAGGAAAAGCCTTTTCCTGTGTTTGGCTCTCAGTGGGCGGTTCCCAGCTTACTGTACTGGGACTCAGCAAGCAGCAGGCGTGCACGAGAGGGATCACAGTACACTGGCCCCCTCCCATTCCACCTCCAGTGCTACGTCACCACAACACAACCGCTCGCGCTCTCGTACTGTTGGTGTCATTCATTCGGTGCCAAGATTGCTTTAAAAAATTCCCTTGGCCCCAGTTCAAACAGGAGTACAGCTGGGATGTGTTAGATTTTAGGCAGTCTGCCCTCAATTTGAGATGAGTTATAAATAGCAGTGCCGACTTCCTTAACTACCGCTCTCTGAGGTAAAATGCAGGTTAATTACTGTGGGAATCAATTAGGGGGTTCTTTCGGTTAAAGAGCCAGGGATGCTTTTTTTTATTGTTATTATTAAAAGTCATACAACAGATCTGGCCAGGAATAAATTTGAAAGCACAAGGAGTAAGAAATGATATTCTAGGTTTCTGCCGGCCCCAACTAGTTGGCATTTAGGGTGACAGGTCGAGTGGCAGTCAAGACTTCTGCCTGCTGATGGACGCATTTTGTGGCAGCCCCCGGCCCATCCCTCTCTGATCACGTTCTTGCTGGTCCTTGGGTACTAAATCTGGCTCCTTTGGTTTGCTGCCTGGTCACTTCCTTTCTGCATCTTCGGATTGGGACTGAAACCTGGAGCTTTTCTGAGTGGAGCTTTTATTTCAAGAAAATTAAGAAATTTCTCTTTCCTTTTGCCCCTGCCATGTGGTACGGTGTGTTTTGATGAATTGTATATCGCTTGGTAGTTGGGTCCTTGGTCATGCCCTCTCTACTCCCTTCTGAATCAGTCGTGATCACAAGAGAATTTGGAAGTCAAGTGTGTTATATCTCAGCAACCCCTTAGGTTGTTATGGCTTCCCTTGGTGCAGTAAGAAGTTGTAAGGGATTCCGTTAGCCCTCTGATCTGGTGGGGCTTTTAATTCCATTTGCTTAGAGCAGGGGGACTCTATGCAAGTGGTGAGTCTGTAAGTGGTTTGTTCTGAATATATTCAAAGGGTCTAGCCTGCCAGGCATGCCTTTCCTTTTGATGCCCCTAAACAGCATCTTTTGATGCACTTCATTTGGCAGGCAGTTTGTAACACGTCCAGTGATCTGGAAAGAGATAAATGGTGAATGGAGATGGGGGTTTTCTTATGGCTCTTTTCCTCTGTTTTATTTTTATTTTTATGAATGCAGGAGAGTATATAGCAGGGGGCCCCGACTTCCCTGATCAAGGGGGCAGTATTTTCCTCTCAATTATGTGTCTTTGTGGCAGAGCCTTTGCTTTTGAAGTGTAATCACAGTAATCTACCCCCGTGGTTTCCCATTGAAAGGATTTCCTCTCCGTCTCTCCCAGAGTGGAACCTCTGGCTCTTTGGTATTTCCCATCCTCTGCCTCTTCCTGGGTGCCTGCAGACTGCTGATACTGGTTTTTCTGTCTTGCATGTAGTAGGGATTTTTTCTGGTCTGCAATTGCTACTTTCCAATAAAACTGATTAGTGAAGATTTAAGGCCCCCTTCTCTGTTACAAAAGATTGGAAGATGACATTTCATCTATAACTGCAAGTCACAAATCTTTAACAATGGTTTTAAATGTCAGAGGTGTGAGTTCAGTCTCTGCCCACCTCCCCTCCTCATGTGAGCAGATATTTAACTTTCACATGAGACCAGAGTAATCTGATTGAACTGAATACATTTTAGTTTGCTAAGCTGCATATTCTGTTGAATGGAGGGGGTCAGAAATCTCATGTCCAGGAAAGGGAAATGTCTTCATTTCATTTTTTTTTAAGAGTAAGAATTTCTTTAACTTGCATTTATTTTTAGTCTGCAAGAAATTTCTTAATGGAAGAATCCTTGAACCCTTTATTAACTAGCCCCTACATTAGTAGCTGTCCTTAATTGGGAGTGCAGTCCCGCTGATGTGAGAGAGAGAGGAAAAAGTAAGTTGCCTTTAGCCTTTTTGTTTGTGGACGCCTGTGTAGTTTGATGGCCTCTCTGGTTATAGGGTGGCACCCAAGATTGTCCTCAGAAATGTGCTCATTCTCTTTGACTGCTTGTTCTCCCCCCCCCTGCTTTTTCAGTGCCATCCCCATTTTCTTCTGCCCTCAGAGTTGTAACCTGGTTTAGGGTTTAGCAGTGCCCCTGGCCCTTTGACTCGATGGTTAAATCTAGGCGTTCCACCCATGGTATCCCCTACCACTTCCTAAAGACAGCCTGGCACATTGAAGTTCCTGAACCCTAGTTCTGCAGATGGGGTCTTGGGGGGACTTTGAAGATAAAATACCCGGTCTCTGACTTCCAAGAACTTAGTCTTGAGAGGTGCCGCCGGTTAGCTGGACAACTAAGTGCTGCAGCCTGTGCTTCTGACTGATTTTACAGCAGAACCTTTAGAAATGTGAAAGAGCAGGATGTGCTGAAGAATTGGGAAGTGGCTTCATGTTTAAGGGTTGAGTTTCTGCTGGTGGAAGCCATTGTGGGCAGGAGGGCGGGGCAGGGAACAGTTTCGTGGAGCTGAACAGTGGAAAGTTTGGCATGAGGAGCCTGAAAAATGCAAAGAAGTGGAGCACACTGTGGCGGACTTTAGAGCCAGGCAGAAGCACTATTTATCATTACTGATAATAGCTACTATTCATCAGGTGTTTTAAGTACCAGGCACTGTGTGAAGTGTGTTATGTGCATTTTAGATAAAGAACTGATGTATTCAGGGTCAGACAGTGATAGAGTTAGGATTTGAACGCAAGTCTATCGATTTACTATGTTCTTTGCTCTTTCCGTTTGATACTGTACATGATGTAGTAGGTAGGAAGATTGGAGCTGTTGTTGAGCAGGGAGAGGTGCAAATGATTTGTGAGTGTTGTTCTAGAACTGTGCAGTCCGATATGATAGCCACCAGCTACATGTGGTTATTTGAATTTAATTAAAAGTAAATAAAAATAATTCAGTTCCTCAGTCACTCTAGGCATATTTGAAGTACTTAATAGTTATATAACACAGAAAATTTTATTGGGCATGCTTCTCTAGATCAGTGGTTCTCAGCTAGTAATATACATTAGAACTGGGGAATTTCCTGGCGGTCCAGTGATGAGGACTTGGCACTTTCACTGCTGTGGCCTGGGTCCAATCCCTGGCTAAGGAACTAAGACTAAGGTCACTCGAGCTGTGCATCTCAGCGTGCGTGTGCAGTCCAGTGTGCACACACTGGAATCATCCAGGGATCTTGGGGTTTGAGGGGAGGGAGCCCAAGGCTTTCTGGACCCACTAAGTTGAAATCTTTAGGGAGAGGCCCAGGCATTTGTGAAGCTTCCCAGAAAACTCCAATCTGTAGCCCTGGTTAATAGCTGCTGCTCTAGAAGCTCCGTAGTAACCATGGTAGTGACTGCCCCTTGTGTGCTGGGGAGACCTAGACTGACAGGGATGCCCAGAGTGGGCTGGTCTCTGTTCAGCACACGTAGTCTCTTCACCTGGGGGCCGCATGGAAAGCAGCTGCAGTCTAGGATAAATGAGAATCTCCTTGTCATCTGCAGCGTGTTGTGGCTATTAAGCCCCTGAGCTCCTTGTAAGAGAGAACGGTGATATTTTGGCTCCATTGCCAGGTGTGTCTGGGGAAGATCACATGATATTTATTACTCACTGGTGCAGTTGTTGAATTTGAACTTCCCAAAAGAATGCATGGAGCTCCAAAATTATGATCGGAAATGTTGTTGGAGCTTCTGATACCAAGGCTGGACTGGGCAAAATTGTTCAGTTATGGTTGTTGGAAAGAGCACTTTAATAATACTGATAATGTAATAGTGATTTGGGGCATGGTTTACTATGATTCTTATAATAGTTTAGAAACTTGGAGAGTATTCTCATGATCCGTGTTACCTTTAAGGCTGAGATTTGAGAGAGCTTTGCTTCCACTTTTTCTGTTGATATTTAGAGGAATAGTCTCTGTGGCTTTTTAATCTTAGCCATTTTCTTCAAGACAGCTCAACTTCCTCTAACATAAAACACTTAGATGTAGTATGCCACCAAAAAAAAAAAGGGATATGTACAGAGAACCAATTACTTGAGTGCCCCCCTCCCCTTATTTTGGAGGGTTTTTGTTTTTGTTTTTAAGGCTAAAGTAATATATGAATTAGAGAGTAATAGAACCAGAAGGGACCCTTGGTGTAATCTCGGTCAGTAGTTCTAAAGTGTGGTAGTCCCTGGACCAGCAACATCAGCGTCACCTGAGCGCTCTCATAAATGCATATCCTAGGCCCAGCCCCAAACTCCAAATCAGACTCAGGGAGTAGGTTCCAGCAGCGTGCGTTTTAACCAGTCCTCCAGGTCATTCTGAAGTATTCTAAAGTTTGAGAGCCTCTGAATTCCTTAATTTGAAGTTACTGATATTCAGGTCATGGTATTAATATCTGCTCCCCACCCCCAATTTAAGATTCAGCTTTCAAGTTTTATGTCACGTCCAGGCCTGCTCTGCAGCCAGGGTGTACCTAGTTAAGTGCTTGGAGACACTCCCTCCTCACTTTCTCACCACCAGTAGATATGGGTGAGTGTCTTGGGGAGGGGAAAATGTGCCGGGGCTCTGTTCTATGCAGCTCCAGTAAGATAAAAGTTAGGTCAGAAAATGAATGAGTTGATTGATCATATTGTACCGTAAAGAGCTGAAAGTTATGTCTGTAGCCAAATACCTATGAATTGGACTCTCGTTATCGGTACCTCTGTGTCTTGCTCTTTAAGGAGACGTAAGTTCTACCCACCTTGCCACTCTCAAGGAGGTGAACTTTTCAGTTGAGTTGTACAAGGCTCTTAAGTAAATTCATGGTCACAATTCCCTCAACAACGGTAACTTAGCTGTGTTACCCATTTGGAAGAAAGCATAAATTTAAGTGCTTGTGCCATAGTACAAATGGGCTACTGATATGCAAGGAAATAAGATTTCACTATTTAAAGAATAAAAATATCTAGATGCTTGTATATTTAAATTCCCAACCACAGTTGTTGAAGCATCAGTTTTGGTATTACTGAACAAGATCATGGGAGAGTATAGTGACACCAACCCCTCCCAACTACAGGGCCCATGTTCTTGTTTTCTGTACCATAGAGTCCGTGTGTTCATTGCTCCACACCTGGCCTGTTCCTTGGGTCTCAAGTAGTACCACAGTTATAAAGTAGAATATAGCTTATAAGATGCTTTCATAAACTGATGGTGTTTCTCTTTTACATATGACAAAATCCAGTTCTGAAGAAGGTTAAATGACTTGTCCAAGGGTTACTGGGTATATACCATTACTTTTTCATAGTAACTGTTTTCCTCTGTGGCACACAGACTTGTATGCCTAGGTTGTGTTCATACTGGCAAGAGGCCATCAAAGCTTCAGGTTAATGAAATGCTCTTTATTTTGTAGCCATCCAGTCCAATGGATCAGATGGGCAAGATGAGACCTCAGCCATATGGCGGGACTAACCCATACTCGCAACAACAGGGACCTCCATCAGGACCGCAGCAAGGACATGGGTACCCAGGGCAGCCATATGGGTCCCAGACCCCACAGCGGTACCCGATGACCATGCAGGGCCGAGCGCAGAGTACCATGGGCGGCCTCTCTTATGCACAGCAGGTAGATGGTGACTCCAATGACCTTAATCCTTCTTGTTGTCCAAGATCTGGTCTTGAGCTGTAGGATCAGAAGGTGTCTTTGGCTTCTAAACCCCTTGAAAGGAGCATAGGCCAGCCGACTCAATTTCAGTGTGCTTACGTACAAGGCCAAGGTTGCGGTCATCATAGCATGTATACTTGAAGGAAAACTGCTCCCTGGCCACTGGCTATACATAACTGTCTTCTTTGACCTGGCTGGCCTGCTTGTATCCACTGAGTGGTTATCTCTGAAGGAGGTTTAAAGAAAGAAAAAGGCAGTAGCTGAACACCAATCCACTGCTACCAAGGAAAACCACTCATACCATGTGTCCTGGGGAGGGAAGTGTTAGTTGCTCAGTTGTGTCCAACTCTTTGCAGCCCCATGGACTGTGGCCCACCAGGCTCCCCTGTCCATGGAATTCTCCACGCGAGAATACAGAGTGGGTTGCTGTTTCCTCTCCAGGGGCTCTTCCTGACCCAGGGAGCTCAGGTCTCCGGCATTGCAGGCAGATTCTTTACCATCTGAGCCATCAGGGAAGCCCGAGGAGAGAAGAGGCCTTTTGTATTTCTCAAGGCCTTCAACATATATAGCTGTCTGGTTTACAGTGAATACGTAGAAGGGACTGGGAGTAGCGGGCAAAGGGAAGATTGAACAGTAAAGGTGCCAATGGTGCCATTACAGACGCTAAGATTTTACTCGTCTCCTTTTGTCTGAGCATCCGCACCATCATCTTTTTATCGCCACTCTTTTTTGTTTGTTTTGATAGCATTTTCTATCATTTATATATGCGTGATACTCATATTGAAAATGGTGTGAGGAATAGAATATTGAACCTAACTTTACTTCTAAGACTGTGATGCAAAGTATGCCCTTAAATATAATTGCCTTTCCTCCCCAACCCGCACTGAGAAAATAGAGGATATTTGGGGTGAATTTTATTGGTCTTTTTTCTTTCCTAGTTGGCCAAATGTATCCCTTGTGCCTAGAATAGTGCCTGGTACAAGTAAACAAGTAGGCTCTCAGATACTTTATGAATAAAGACAAAGTGAAAAAGAGAACCAGAGTAGTTTAGTCATTGGCATACCATCTAGACTACGAAACCCTAGGTTTTCAGTTGACTGAGCCAGTGACTTTTCATTGTGGCTAGGATATAGATTCCTAGCGCTTATAAAAAGTCTAGGCCATGATAAAAAAGAGTAGTCTCATTGGTGAAGACAGCTGTTCTTGAACTCTTGTAAGTTGCCCAAATTTTTATTAAACAGTGTAAATTTTCCATGGATGAATGTCGTCCATCTGTAAACAAACCAACCTAGTAACCCAGCTTGGCTGACCCTCCTGGCTCAGTTTAACAGGGTTGGTAGAAAAACCCTGGGCCTTCCAAGTGTGAGGCTTGGCTTGCCTGCTTTCAGTACCCATTTTCAGGGCATAGCTTCTAACAGAATACCTCACGTTTCTTCATTCAGAAGTGTCAGTGCTAAAAGTGTCCTTTCCTTTTACAGATTCCTCCTTATGGACAGCAAGGCCCCAGCGGGTATGGTCAGCAGGGCCAGACTCCATATTACAACCAGCAAAGTCCTCACCCCCAGCAACAGCAGCCACCCTACTCCCAGCAGCCACCATCCCAGACCCCCCATGCCCAACCTTCGTATCAGCAGCAGCCTCAGTCTCAGCCACCGCAGCTCCAGTCCTCTCAACCTCCGTACTCCCAGCAGCCGTCCCAGCCTCCCCATCAGCCGTCCCCGACTCCATACCCCTCCCAGCAGTCCGGCACCCAGCAGCACCCCCAGAGCCAGCCCCCCTACTCGCAGCCGCAGGCACAGTCTCCTTACCAGCAGCAGCAACCTCAGCAGCCAGCATCCTCGACGCTTTCCCAGCAGGCTGCGTACCCTCAGCCCCAGTCTCAGCAGTCACAGCAAACTGCCTACTCCCAGCAGCGCTTCCCTCCACCGCAGGTAAGATGCGCCCTCCCTCCACGTGACCGCAGACTTTGGGGGCTGGTGTCATGAGAACTTTGCCACTGAATTGGTTCTCTAACTGAACTAGCTGCATAAAAATTTGTAGCTCTCTTTATTAATAGGGCAGTGGAAAGTTGCATAGACAGACAAGAAAAAAAGATAATGGACTAGTTTTTATTTTTTTTTTAAACTGAGCATTGAGAACTTGAGCATCCAAGTGAGTTTGGTCTTTTTTAAAACAGTCACTTTGGGAGACTGTACTGTACTTCCATGCAATTGCCATTCTGTTCTGCTATTGCTCAAAATATTTTGGACCCCTTCATTTGAAATTGCTATCAGGGCTGATATAACATTCTTTAGAATATTCTTAGTGGTGGAAGTGAAGGTAAGCTCAGTAATGTCCAAGTCTTTGCTATCCCATGGACTGTAGCCTGCCAGGCTCCTCTGTCCATGGAATTCTCCAGGCAAGAAAACTGGAGTGGGTAGCCATTCCCTTCTCCAGGAGATCTTCCCAACCCAGGGATTGAATCTAGGTCTCCTGGCACATTGCAGGCAGATTCTTTACCAGGGAAGCCCGTTCTCAGTTGTAGCAAATACTTTTATTTGAGAGTGGATTTTGGGAAATAGCTAAAATTCATTTGTAGCCATGTCTCTGAACAAGTTAGGTGATAAAGTCTGAAAATAACAATTTGGGCTTTATTCTCTAAAGAACAAAAAGAGGAGAAATGCCTGAATGATGACAAGTCCACTAGAGATTTTGTGCATTGGAGGCATTGTTGGAGTCTCATCCCAGGCCAGTGCCTTTAAAGGAAGCAGTACTCATTTTAATACAGAGGTTCTATTATGAGTTTTTTGTTGGTGTTTTGAAATCGGTTGGTCTCTTTCCTTGATAGATAAAATTTGTAGTTAGCTAGATTTGAACGTTTGTTCCAAAGAACAGTTTTCTTCTGTTGGTGATGATAAATGGTCAACAGTGCCATCTGAGAGTCTTATGTCCACTGTTGACATTCTTAAGAGCCACAGTTTGTATTTTTCTGCCTTTGAATAGTATTGTGTGCGAGTGGTCAGTCTCTCAAACGCAGTTTCCCCCTGTGTGATAGAGTCCCATAGCCCTTTTCACCATGAAGCACGCTGGCCTGGTTTATCAATAACCAGGCTCTCACAGCTTTTGTTTCTCTTGTTTTAGGAGTTATCTCAAGATTCATTTGGGTCTCAGGCATCCTCAGCCCCCTCAATGACCTCCAGTAAGGGAGGGCAAGAAGATATGAACCTGAGTCTTCAGTCAAGACCTTCAAGCTTGCCTGTGAGTATTTCTGCCACCCTCTAAAAGCTGATGGGGGCAGAGAGAAAAGCAAGGAAGACCAGTTTCTGATTGGATGTTTTGGTAGTATTGAGCTAAATGAATGATGAACTATTCCTTAAATTCAAGCTCAGAATTCTGAATAGGCATTTGTGGACTGACTTTATAGAATGTCCTTTTTGGTTGCCTGCCCAGGGAAGAATATATTTGTGATCTCTGTTCAGAGATCTAAACATTGTTTAAATGAGTTTTTTTTTGTTGTTGTTTGTTTTAAATCTTGGGCTCTTAGGCATAGACGCAACTGAGGGACAGAGAAGATGGAAATGATAGAAGCACTGTCTGCTTTCCATCAAAGCTGAGAAAAAGTTCAGTGTTTTTTGCTTTTTTCTATATCTTACTTTTGAAAGCTAAATTTTTAGGTATTTGTCTTAACTTTTAGCTAGGAGGTAGAATCTGGAGTGCGTTCAGCATGGATTGTCACGTTTGAGCATGGAGGAGTAAAAGCAGATTTTCTAGTTGTTTTATGTGAATAGATGCTTTTGTCTAGTAGAGTTTTTGGTGCCAGATGCTTGATGCAGTGTTTATAGAATGGACAGACAGTATCCTGAAAAAGACAGTATGGTCTGCTGATGAAGAGCTTGGGCTCTAGAGCCCTGGATCTGCATTTTGACTCTGCCATTAACTGTAACCTTGAGCAAGTCACTTAATCTGTCCATGCCTTAGCTTTTGCATCTGTAAAATGAAACTAAAAGTACCCACTTCATAGAGGTTAATATTAGTATAAAGAGAGCGTTGGTGCTTGTTAGGCCTTCATAAACATTGGCTGTAATGACCATCATCTTCAAGGAACTATACTCAATACTCAAAGGCAGGTAACACCAACTATTTAATAGTAGGCTGGTCCTGGGAGCATTTTCCCTTGGTCTTAGCTCTGTTACTACATGTCGGCAAGTCCCTCAGGCTGGGCACAGGAATAAAATGGACTGTCCTGAGAAGACTGTAGGTAGCAAACCTTTCCTTAACAAATCTGGCTTCAGTTAGGAGATGGAAATTCAGCCGCAGGTAAGAATAAGATTCTTGTGAAATTTTTATTCTACTTGGATTTGAAGCTTGTCTCTTCCATTATTCTGACTTGTAAGAAAATGGTTTTCTGGATCTTTAAGGTAGGAGATGGGAACTCACTTTATCATGAAGGCCCCATGGCTTCCCCTGAAGATCTCTAAGCCGTAACCTTAGTAGGACAAGGTCTGTGGAGTCCCTCAGCACCTGTAATTCCGGCATTCCAGGCCAGGATGAATCGCTATTGTCAGCTAGGCCTTCGGAGACTGTTGACTATTTCAGCTGAGGGGTTGAGGGAGGAAGTGTCTGAATAAGGCAATCACTCTTGTTCCCTTCTCATTAACGTCTGTTGCAATCCTGTTTTGCATCCTAAACTTCACTGGAATGTGCTTTTTAACCTGATTCAGTCAGAACTGTGTAACCACTCCCTCATCACCTATCCGGGTGAGGTACTACTGTAGCAAGAACCCAAATCGGTAGATTTCTGCCCATGCTGTAAGTTGTGCCTCATCAGAAAGTTTCTGCTTGTTTCTGGTGACATTTTGGTTGAACTGCATTTGGTAGTTTTAGTCCTGAGAAACCTAGCATACAAACACATTGTCTGTTAAAGCTTGAGAGCCTTATGCTGTTGAATACAAGAGCTTGATATGACCTACTGAAGTGAAGACACCAGTAGCCTGTAGCCTCTTGGACCCAGGAGAGAGCTGTTCCTGGGTAGCCCATCCCAAGGAGCGTTCCCAGGTTCAGGCTTCTGCCCTGGGTTCATCCAAACAGGTCATTTGTTCTGTAGTAGTAGAAGCTCCATGTGGGAGGCAAACTGGCCGGGTTATTGGCATCTTGTTTGTTGAATTGCTTTTTATCCCTCTGCTACTTAGACAAAGAAACAAACGGTGGTTTATTCTTTGAAATTTTTTCTGGTTTGATGCCAGATTTGCCTAGCCAGGCTGGGGAAATAGTCACATCTGAAGAAAGGAGAAGGCGGGATTCCCTGCAAGGAGCCCGCTCCTTTCTTAAGCAGCTGTGTTAAGGGGGCCCTAGGTTCACCAGTGTATCCCTCCACTCAGCACGTGTTTGTGTTTGGCTACAGAGCAGATGCTCTGCTGACTGGAGGGCAGCCCCTTCAGTTTTTCATATCCCTCTTCCCACTCAGGCACCCTTTCAGCTTAGCCCTAAAGGCATTATGATTGTGACCCTTGATTTAAAGACTCAGTATGGTTTCTGATCCTGATTATTACAAAAATTAGATTTTGAGGGGTTTTTGCTGAGCTATTAACGCCAGACCATTTAGTTACTGTTATCCTGATTATGTTATTCCTCTATTTAAAACCTCTCAATTATTTTTGATTAAGAATAAAATCCAAAATCCACCCCGCCTCCCCACCTCTTTCTGATTTAGTAAGTCTGGAGTGAGACCTGAGAATTTGCATTTCTAACAAATTTTTGATGCTGCTAGACCAAGAATGGCACTCTCAGAACCTTTGTATGTGTACTTAGTCACTCAGTGGTGTCTGACACTTTGCAACCCCCGTGGACTGTAGCCCACCAGGCTCCTCTGTCTATGGGGGTTCTCCAAGCAAGAATACTGGAGTGGGTTGCCTTGCCCTCCTCCAAGGGATCTTCCCAACCCAGGGATCGAACCCAGGTCTCCTGCATTGCAGGTGGATTCTTTACTGTCTGAGCCACCAGGGAAGCCCCTAAGAACCTCTGCTTCATCCTTTTTTTTGCTTTCTGCCTTCTCTCAGTTTCTGTGGGGCCCCATGCCTTTTCCACTTCCAGCTCCTGCATACAGTTTTCCCTTTGCCTAAGGTACTTTTCCTTCTGACTTTTTCTGTTTATATTTCAGACTACATCTTCAGAATCATTTCCTCAGAAAACCCCTTAAGCTTCAAAATTCAGCTTAAATAATTTCCATGTTGCCTTCACTGACTAAAGGCATTTTTTATTTTTACTTTTTTAAAAGCCTGCAATATTTAAGATGTATGAAAAGGTATAAAGAATAATTAGGTGCCTGAGCCAAACCTTGCTGCCACAGGTAAAAGCACCTTATATAATCCATTGTGATCACTTCCCCATCCTGTGCCCAGAGAAGCATCATGCTGGATCTGAGGGTTTTTTGCTCCGTGTTGCTAGAGCATTTTGCTAATACCTCTGGGTTGTTGGGTCTTTCCCACTAGATAGAAATCTCCTGGAGGGCAGGCATTGTCTTAGTGACCTCTGTACCCCAAACCGTGTCTCACCATACCCAAGACCAGTAGTTCTCTACCTTGCCTGCATGTTAGAATTACCTGGGGGAACAAATGATTTTTAAAACCCATGGCCAGGGTTCACAGAATTCTGGTTTGTTTGGCGCGGGGTACGGCTTGGGCGTTGGCCTGTGAGAAGCTGTGCGGGTGCTTCTGGTTGGCAGCCCTGGTAGACATCCTCTCAAGTCCACACTGTGTCGGGTTCCTCGACTACAGCAGACCGGCTCAGCACCATGCTTCTCGTCAGTGCTCATCTCAAGGGTAATTTCTGTTACTTACTTCAAGCTCACTGAGGGTCAGACTTGCTCTGTCTTGCTCATTGCTGTTATAGAGCTTGTCATATAATAGTTCCAACTCATCGAATAGGTACACCTGAGCAGATTCATTGCTCATCCAAAAAGTGTATGACTGACAGGGTACAACTTGACCATATTACCAAATTGTTGTTTTCCCTGCTAGTGCAAGACAGTCATCACAGACTGTTATGGGACCGCCCAAACTTCATTTTAGAGGATGAATTAATTTATTTGTGCTTCCTGACAGTGGCCTTAGGAAGAAGTGGGGTTAGAATTTGTCATTATCTTGTGAAATAGTCTCACTTCACCCCATGTTAAGAAGGTTCCTGGGACTTCCCTGCTGTAGTCCAGGGTCTAGAATCCACACTTCCATTGCAGGGGGCACAGGTTCAGTCGCTGGTCAGGAAAACATAAGATCCCACATGCCACACAGTGCGGCTCCCGGCCCGCCCAAAAAAAAAAATGTTCTTGTAAGGGGTAGGTGAGCAAATCTCATGGTGTTTCATTAAGTCTTTAGTTTTCTTTATTTAGGGGCGAAATCTGTAAGGGACTCATCTGAAAATTGGTTTCTGACTTTTGATTATAGTCATTTCTGAGAATGACTTGGAATAGTTGCGTCTTGAAAAGCTTCTGTTTAAGTGATTCATTCAAGTGTATGTGGTTTCCTTAAGAGTAATGATGGCTTCCCGAGTTTTTCTTACTGAGGCACATTTGTAAATTTACATGTTAGTCTTGCAAGTGTACCTGGAATAGAGTTTCCATTTAGTGGTGCAAAATGGATATAGGATTAAAAGCTTTGATCTGGGGAAGTTAGCTATATCACTGCTTCTCAAACTTAGGCATGCATTAGGAATCATCTGGAGATTAATTAAAACACAGATTACTGACATCCAGCCAGAGATTCTGATTCAGTAGTTGTGGGGTAGAACCCAAGAATTTGCATTTCTAGCAAACTCTCAAGTGGTGCTGTAGATCTTAAGACCATACTTGAATGAATAGCAGTGAGCTTTGGTGGTCCTTTAAAAAGGGAAGAAAAAACTACTGGGCTGGGAAGCCACAATGGCAACGTGAGTAATAGTGGTGACTTACGCTGTAGTTTGACTCTTGATCTGAAGGGAAGACTGGGTTGAAAATGGGTGAAGGAAGAGAGACCTGGGAGAGACCCGACTGACCCGACTGCCTGCAGCTGGGACCCCTGCAGTTTATTCCTGTGTTAGGGCACCTCTTGCGTTGCCAGCTCCACCCTGGGGACTCTTTGCTCTCTGGCACTCATCACTGGATCCCTTGTCCTTCCTCATTGCCTTTCTGTTGGGCTCCCATTATCTCTTACCTGGTGTTTGTTTGTTGCAGAGTCCTGAGCTGTTTCTTTTCTTTCCAAGTCCATCTTCAACATAATCACCAGGGTGGTCATCTTAAAAAAATCAAACTTCACAAGTTACACTACCTCTGACTACTTGATTCCTGTAGGTCTAAGCCCAAGTGTGACATACAGATTCCTTTGTGATCTGGAGGATTGAGGATATTTCAGAAAGAAAAGTAGGTAAACTGCCTGTCTTTGGAGTAAATTCTGGCGCCCCATTTGCTCTGGTTGTTGTATAGAAGACCTAGACGCATCAGGGAAGGGTTGAACTCCTATGACTTACGAGGTAACCTGAACTCTTAAGTGGGTGATTCTGACTACGATATGGTTGTAACCCTCAGGGATCCTCCTCTGTTTCATTGGTAAAATAGAAGAATGTGTGCCTGAATGTTACAGTGAGTGCTATCAGGGTTTGGTGAAATCAGTGATCCATTTATGTCTAAAGAGTAGAGTGGGAGGGAGATTTACAAGGGAGGGAACGTGTGTACACCTGCGGTTAATTCATGCTGATGTATGAAAGAAACCAATATTGTAAAGTAATCATCAATCAATTAAAAATAAGCATAAGAAAATAAAGTTGTAGAGGGGACATCACGGCAGAAATTCAATTAGAATGAACTAGATACGGGTGTCTTGGGTGGGGTGGAAAGGAAAAGTGCTGGGCTGAGGCTCGGTGGGGGTGGGGTGCAGTGTGGATGACTTCTGGGGGGCTGGTCAGGATCAGGCTTCCTGAGGTGGGCAGGAACAGGAAGGAAAGCTAGATCACAGGGGCTGGAGCCCTGGTACGATAAGTAAGCCACTTGGATCTGATCTCATAGGCCTGCAGATACGTAATTAGGGCAATAACATGATGAAGCTAATGTTTTAACAAAAATGATCCACTGGTGTGTAGTATGGTTTGGAAAGGTGGTAGTCTGCAAGCAAGGGGATGAGTTAAACTATTGAAATAATTCTAGCGTTCAGTGGAGTTCTGCTCTTCAGCCTCATTTACGTAGCTACCTAGTCCTAGTTGTGAGGCGCTCAGGAAAGAATCTATAGAACTGGGAACAAGTGGATTCTACTGGCTGGAAAATATAACAATCTTGATATACCAGGTTTGGGGAGGGTGGGGCTCTCATTGACAAAAATAGAAGGTTAATAGGGAAACTCACCTTTGAGGAGAAGTTAAGTTCCATACAATGAGATGTCTAAAAATGGATGCTTCATTACTAGTTGGAATTTAGGAGGCTGAAACTCAGGTAAGAGCTGAGTCTGGATAGAGTTTGAGAGTTGTCTGCATAGTGGTTAATAGTTAACCTCCCCGGCCATGCAGCGTGGAGCGAGGAGTCAGATGGCGTGCTGGACTGTGCTTGGGTCACTGAGTAGAAGTGCCCAGCACATAACTGGAAAGGTTGGAGGGGGCCCAGGGTTGTGTCATATTTCTGGAAGCCAAGGAAAGGGACAAAGATGGTCTGCATCTAATGTATTGTCAAGGAATGTAAAGTTGAATTTGTCATGAAGCAGTTTATTGGGATCCTTCTAAGTTAGGGAGAGGCCCTGATTTCTGAAGCTGGAGGGAAGGAAATGAGTAAGGGAAGGGTGTAAAGGTGAAGAGGACTCTTGAAAGGCATGTTAGGAGGAGTCAGCTGAATCGGCCCAAATTCCTCAGCTTCATCTCAAGATTCTTATGTGTATAAAGCAGATAGGGTACAAAATAGTGAAGTCACTGCTGGAGTGTGCAGTTCAGTCACTCAGTCATATCTGACTCTGCGACCCCATGGACTGCAGCACGCCAGGCTTCCCTGTCCATCACCGACTCCCGGAGCTTGCTCAAACTCATATCCATCGGGTCGGTGATGCCATCCAGCCGTCTCATCCTCTGTCATCCCCTTCTCCTCTTGCCTTTAGTATTTCCCAGTATCAGGGTCTTTTCCAGTGAGTCATTTCTTCGCATCAGGTGGCCAAAGGATTGGAGCTTCAGCTACAGCATCTGTCTTTCCAATGAATATTCAGGACTGATTTCCTTTAGGATTGACTAGTTTGATCTCCTCGCAGTCCAGGGGACTCTCAAGAGTCTTCTCCGACACCACATCAAGAGCCTCTTGATGAAAGTGAAAGAGAGTGAAATTGCTGGCTTAAAACTCAACATTCAGAAAACTAAGATCATGCCATCCGGTCCCATCACTTCATGGCAAATAGATGGGGAAACAATGGAAACAGTGAGAGATTTTATTTCTTGGGCTCCAAAACCACTGCAGATGGTGACTGCAGCCATGAAATTAAAAGACACTTGCTCCTTGGAAGAAAAGCTATGACAAACTTAGCATAATAAAAAGCAGAGATACTACTTTATTGACAAAGGTCCATATAGTCAAAGCTATGGTTTTTCCAGTAGTCATGTGTGGATATGAGAGTTGGACCATAAAGAAAGCTGAGTGCTGAAGAATTGATGCTTTTGAGCTGTGGTGTTAGAGAAGATTCTTGAGAGTCCCTTGGACAGCCAGAGTGTTAGGAAGATATAAACAGGCACATCCTCCAGGAATTAACAAGAGAAGGGAATCAAGGGCACTGGGTTAGCTTAAAAGGGACACTATATCCTTGACTGAAAAAGTCTTAGAGGCTGCTATTGAAGATCTAGACCATACTTGCTTGCACTGGTTGGACAGGAGTGAAAGTTGTTGATACCAGGAGTGAAGTAAGTAGAAATAGGATTTTTAATGTCTGTTAAATTATCGAAAGGTGTTCTTTTATAGCTTGAGTTTCCAAGCCCTCCTTTATATTTCTACTTAACAACAGGGTACCTATTCACACTCAAGCTTTACTACTGTGATGTTCTCGTATCATGAGAGCTTGGGTTATAGTGATCTGGAATGAGAAAATGGAAAGGAACTCTTATAGAATCTGAATCTTAAAGGACAGGTGTGAGGCCAGGAAAGGATCTTCAGCCATAGTGAATCCTCCTGGAAGAGCAGGAATTGAAATGTACTAAGTTTAATAATCACTTCTATTTTACATAGGAAACTAAGGGTTGGAGTTAGAATTTGAATTCAGTTTTCTCTGATAATTCAGATGAAATATTTCCTTTAGCATCCCGCCCAGCAAAGGAAAGGCATGGACAATCTAATTCTCTTTTAATATTTAGCCAAAAGTCTCAACCCTTTGTCATTTATCATTTACTAGATTTTTTTTTTTTCATTTACTAGATTTGTCGTAAAAGGAGGAGTGTAAATGGACATCCATTTCCCTTTCTTCCCCCAAACCCTCCCTGTGATGGAAGCATAGATGAGTTGTGAACTGAAGGGGCAGGGAGGAAGTGGAAGAGGGAAGGTGGTTAAATCTATAGGTCAGGCCTGCTGAAGGAGTTCACCAAGCAGGGCATCAGCTCCAACAATGAAAAGTTGACAAGAATGGTTCTTTGGTTCCCTAGTATTGTATGGGAGCAAGCTCTGTTCTGTGCCTTTTTTCTTAAACAGTGTTCTGATTAATGGTGAAACTTTAATCAGTCAGATCCTTGTTGCTGAGGAAAATGTGGTCCATTATCAAGCAGCACAGACATTACCTGGGGGCTTGTGAGAAATGGAGATTCTTGGGCCCTACACCAGCTTTATTGGTTCATGTGTCTTATGGTTCTGGAGCAAGGAAGAGTTAGACCCTGAAAGCTGAGTAAAATTTGTAAGTGAAATACCTTGCCAGAAGCTGTGTGTGTGTGTGTGTGTGTGTGTGTGTGCGCGCGCGCACGCCCCCACATGCGTGCGCACACATGCAAGCATGCTCAATCTTGTCCAGCTTTTTGTGACCCCATGGACTGTAGCCCACCGGTCTCCTCTAATAAATGTTACCACGTCTAGTAAACTAGTTGTTTTGTGTGTGCTCTGGGAGCCCTGGCTCCCTGTACCTACAGCCCAGAACCTATTATGGGGCCATCCGCCACTCCCAGCATGCCTCACAGCCTCATCTCTGGCCACTCGGGGGCGCCTTGAAGCTCCTCACAGCTCCCGGTCCTCACAGAGCTGTTGTCCTTTGGCTTAAGGTGTGTGTCATCTCTATTACTCTTCCCCCACCACCTTTTTTTTTTTTTTTTTTTAATGTCCAACAAAGTTCTACTTGGGCTTCAAAACCTAGCTGTGAAATACCTTCTCTGGGACTTCTTCCCATTTTCTTCATGTTGGTGTAGCATTATGCTGGTGCTTCTGCTTGAGCATTCAGACCTGTGTCTGATACCTGTGTTAGGCAAATCTTAGTAAACCTTTGTTGACCTGCCTGAGCTTGGGGACCTGCTTTTCATTGTCTAGGTTTATTGGTGAGGGGTAGGAGAGGTGACAGAAATTCTCTAAAAGCTTAATAAACTGGAATGTTTGAAGGATTTAAGTTTTACACTATGTTCCCTTTTGTTACATTTCATGGTAAGAGGAGGCAGGACCAACAGTCTTTGCCTAGGTTTTTGATGGCTTATTTTTTTTAAGGGATAACTGAAATGTCACTAGCAATTTTGGTACCCAGAGAAGCTGAGCCATTCTGAGGTCGGTGACCTGTTTTCTTTATATCTGACTGTGTATCTGTGCTCGGTCCCCTTGAATTGTAACCCAGGTGCTCTTACAAAGTCTCAAAAAGGAAATCCCCACCCGCTCTGTCACATCTGCCCAGAGTGCTCAGAGCAGCATGTACCCTGTGCAGGTAGTCATCCCTTCTCTAGAGTGCCTGTGCTCTGGCAGACCGGCCAATCTGCTTCTCCATCTTAGTCACGCTGCTCCGACCCTGACACTGCCTGGTGCCTGCCGGAGCCGGTGCTGCTTGCAGCAGATTACTGTATGCTTGTTCCTGGGCCCGTTTCCTGTTTCTATTCTAGTTGCTGGTGGCTCAGCTCTGCTTCCTGCCTGTGTGTCTCACACAGATTCCTCTTGCTGGAACCTTTTGTTTTCTTCAGAAAACTTCATTCTGAAAACTAACCGAGCCTCACCTCTAGTGTGATGGCTCCTGGGCTTAGTTAACATTGCTGACGACTGGTGGGAAATACCGCGTCCCACCAAGCATGCCACTTGAATTTGACCTTGTTTTTTCAGTTTGTCCCCACTCCTGCTACAGGAAGCTGGTGGTTTGTTACTTCAACCAGAAATTGGTATAAGAAGATAAACTAGGATCTTGTATGGGCCAAACGTGTCTTTGGTCATTAGCTGTGCAGGGCTGTGCCCTGGTTCTTTACCCCCTGGATTATGTAAACATATTTCCTGCTTCTGAGGAAGACAGTTGGTGCCCTCTCTAGCCCAAGCCCAGAGAATACTTACTTGGGGTTGGGCAGGTAATGCTACCCTCAGCAGAGTAAAAGCTTGCAGAGAATATAGGGATGGAAAGGAAAGCATGTGCTGACTCAGCCTTCCATCTTCTGTGAGCCATTCAGCTCCCCCCCCAGAGCTTAGAGTGGGAGGGAGAAAGTACAGGAAGATGGTAAAAAGGGAAGAAGTGAAGGAAGTTGTCCTGGACAAATGTATTTTAAAGTTCTAGGCTTCCCCATCTTGCCCATTTTTCCTCAGAAGATTCTGACTTAGGGAATATGCTTTGTGAATAATTTCTTTCATCTTCACAACTACTCTTCGTGTCGTCTGACAAAATTATGTCAGAGACAGTGGTTTCTACACTGAACCTAGGCCATACTAAACCCTAGGTAGTTTAATAGAGAAGGGTTTAATATAGCAAATAGGGCTTGAAGATTGGTCGAAGGATTGAGGGAGCGTGCCTCTGGGCTTGTCCTCTGGGAATCGGGATCTAGACCTAGATTTGACCCACCAAGGGAACCTCCTCTTGGGAGCCACTATCAGCTTGCGTGCTGTTCGTCTGCTATCTAGGGATTGGTAAGCTGGAATCAAGCAGCAGCAGCTGCAGCCACCAGAACTAGCGCCCAGTTAACTGGAAGATGAAACCAAAATGCTCCTGTAGAAACAAGGGAAGGAGACAGAAGTATGGCCACTGCCATACTTTGATCTAATCTTGAGTCTGATTCTAATTAGCAGAACCTAAATTGTAGCCAAAAGCATCTGCAGGGGGATTCTGGGAAATGTAGTTTTTAGCTTTTTAACCTCTGCAGTTAGGAAAAGAGCAGAGTGGAGGCAGCATGAGCTACTCCACAGAATATTCACCACACTAACACAAACACCATCGTCCCCTTTCACCCCACACTTTACATATACGAGAACCTAAGGCCCAGAAAGGGTATAGGAGTTGCCCAAGGTCATTCAGTAACTGAGAACATGGGGTTCCCTGACTTCTAGCCCATTGCTTTTACTATTAGGACCAACTCCTATAAAGGATCTGCAAAAAGCTCCTTTAAGAGAAGGAAGAATGCCATATTAAAAAGACAGACTTTGTCTTCCATATATTCTTCTCTTTGGAGAAAGGAAAGGAGGTGGGATGGAGAGGTGTGAGATTGAAACTTCTAGGCAAAGGTAATGATACTATAGCTTCTGGGTTTGGGTCTGCTCCCCAGGAAGATGTAGGAAGCATTTATTCTGGAAGGAAGAAACCTCAAAAGCTCGAATTTCTTGAATTTCCCGAGTCAACATATGGATGAACTCAGTTGCCTTGGTGATAGTGGCTTTCCTCCATCTTTATCTCCTCTTCCCCTTCTCTCCTGTTGGTGCTTTTACAACCTTCTGCAAAGCCGTTTGGGAGACGACCTCAGTGAGGTACCTACCCTGGTTCTGCCATTGTCCTCCTTCAAGAAGACCAACCAAAATCCAAAAGCTAGCCCCTAGGTGTGGGACTGCCAAGCTGTGTCTTGTCTTTCTGGGGAAGAGGGTGAGAAGCAGCAGAGGGTGAGGGGTATCTTGGGGTTTTTGAACAAAGTTTGCCTAGCAGTGCTGTCTTTACAGAAACCAGTAGGGCCCCCTGCAGCAGAGTGAGAATCTGGGCCCAGAGGGGAGGACCCATAGGTGTGGAGCTATGTTAACATACCTGATAAATCAAGCACAGAATCAGCTCTGTTGTCTTTTTCTCATATTTCTAAGATATTTGGTGTTCTACCTAAAAGCTGTGATGAAACTGGTATGTGATCTAGGGCTGTCCCTCTGGGGGCCACTGCTTGATCTCTTGTTCTGTCTACCTCGGTAGCCAGAACCTATTCCTCCTCCACACCTGCTGTCAGCATGGAATTGTCTGGTATTGTGACGTAATCTCTGATTGCCCTGAGGTGGAGCTCACCTCCACGCTGTTAGCTTGCTTCCCATTTGACTTTTCCCAAGGGGGCTAAGAAACCTCGCCTTGTTGCAGGTGGGAACTGGGCATTGGAGGCGTAAGCTGACAGCTTATCTGTCCCTTCCTGAAGGCCAGCTTTGATGTGGGAAGAACACTGAATGTTGTTTACCGAGATGCGAGAAGGTGATCTCCTGATGGTTGGGGGAAAGGTAGGAGAGAAGTCGAGTTCCAGTAGTCCGAGGACCTGTGCGCAGAGGCACTGCTGTCACGAGTGCGCGTCGTTCCTCTTCCCCCTGCTTCGTCTTCTACCTTTAGGACTTGACCGTGTCTTTCCCTATATATAGAGTTGGTGTTTTTGGTTTTAAAGGCCTTCAGGGTTGATGGCTGTCTTTTCTGGTTTAAGAGTCTATCCATTTCCCACTCAGATTTGTTTGTTCCACTTCTTCCTTCTAAATTTTTGGATTTTATCTAGACCTGTAGGTCATGGTAAGGAAGACCACTGGAGATACACATTTAGAGCTTTAAATATCAAACCAAGGAGGCCATCCAGCCCCCCAGACCTCGGTCTGCACTGTGTTCAGCGCAGTGCCAAGCTCACCTTCCCCGCCGGTGCACATCGCATCCTCCTTGTTTTCTGGTTGCTATATTTCTGAGGAGCAGCCAAAGGAGGTGGAAGCTTAAGGCAGTACCCCTCCCCCTTACACTTCTCAGACCCAGAATTCTACTGTGTTTTCTGTGTTATTTTCCTGCCCCCCTTTTCCTAGTCTGCTTGCTCAAGTTCAAGGATCCAAGCTGATGACCATGAAGGAACATGGTCTGTGTGGTTGGCCTTCCTGATGGAATGCAGGACTTGGAGAAAGTAGGGAGTTCTTCACTTCTTTGCCTTCTCTAGCTTTACAGTGCTCTTTTCCTGCTGGGATTAGAATAGCCCTTTTCCATAAATATGCACCGGTCTTGACTGCTCTAACTCAGACCCAGCTCTGCCCTAGTTTCTTTTTTTTTTTTCTTCAAATTTGAGTCTTAGCTAGTGACCCTTAGAACACGCTGTACATTTTTGGCCAGGAGGTGGTTTTTGACTAGAGAAGACATTCTCTGTCTTGGCCTAAGTGAGAAACCCTGGTAGGGGGAGGGGTGTGTGTCAGAAGACTGCTCAGGTAGTAACATGGGTATCATACGGACCTGGTGGGGTCTGTGACAAACCAGAAAGCAGGGTTTCAATCCATCAGCGCCCTCTGGGAGTTCTAGCATCTGTTGTTTTCACAAGTTGGGAACCTGGATTTTTTTCTGTAGAATGTCTGCATCTTTAGAAAGATCTCTGTGGGGATGTTGGGCAGTGGATTAAAAGGCTCTCTGGGGTCTGTGGGTTGGCCCAGGCAGCGTCTTGTGGGTTGCCCATGTAGCTTTGGTTCCCTTGAACTGGTGTTTATGATTTTTCTGGGGGTGGGGATGTGTGTGGGGAGCACCATCTCTCTGTTGCCAGCTCACATTGTGTTTGGTGTTTGTTTGACTGGTTTGGGGAGGGGCCAGTGCAGGGAGATGAGCAGAAGCGCTCAATGTGATTCAGCCTCCAGCTGAGCAGATCTGTGGGAGCAGAGTATCAACCCCTGGAAAATCAATGGCTGCTGCAGTGGCTGAGCTGCTGTCTGAAGGGGTGCCCACTGTAGGAATGCCAGCAGCCCAGCACTCTTTCTTCTCCCCTCTTTTCACCTCAGCGGCGCCCTCAACCTTCACTCAAAGGGTCAGACCTACCTCAAGAGATTCTGCTGAGGTGGATTAGGACAGTGGGTTCTTGTATTTTTGTAATTTGATGGAAATTTCTCCAGGGACACACAGACCTGCCTCCCAACAGCCTCCTCTCCAGACATTCCTCCCTTTAGTGCAATTCTGTCAAGAGTTCTTACCAGGCGGCCGAGGTCCTTTCAGCATTACACTTCTCAGTTTTAGTCGGGAAAGTCAGTTCCCTTGATGACAACACCCGAGTCCCTCCTTCAACTGTGGAGGTCTAGAGTGAAGGTACAGTGTTGGGGTGAGGGAAGGACTGTTAAAGAAGAGAGAGAGACTAATAGAGATTGGATCTAAAGAGGATGCTTTTGAGTAATATTTATCAAGCATTTTATCTTTTGTGGGCCTGGCATTAGTAGTAACATTGGAGGCTCTCACCCCACGGGCTAGTGAGGAGAGGGGCAGATTGAGCATAGTGCCACCAGTCCTGAACTTTGGCTCTGGGGGATCTTGAAGGGACTCTGCTTTGTCTGTGGAGGGAGGGGGGGATCAGGGAAGTTATACTGTGGTTGTGGAGGCTTTGCCCCCACGAAGCTGTTCTTGTCTTTGAAGTTCCCAAGGCAGAAAACAACTCTAGTCGGTAGTCGCTGCACTGGTGGTGCAACTTCACACAACTGGTCTTCCCACCCGATTCTCACTGATGGCTGGGAAATGGGCTGCCCGGTGCTGTTAAGGCGCATTCTGTTGCCCCATTGTTGGGCACGGCTGTGGGCAGGGGGTTGGACCTTGCTTGGCTCATGCCCCTGGAAAGGAGCTTTCCCATGTTGTAGTTTGGGGCTGCTCAGCAAGACCCAATTGTCCTGCAGTTTGGAAGGGTGGTCACAGGGCCGGGTGAGGGAAAAAGTGTGGGGGTTTGAAGTTATCTGAGATGAGGCCACCTGGAGGCCAGGAATGTGTTGACTTCTCTCTCTGAGCCCCACCTTTGTGCCTGATAGTAGGGTTAGGGCACAGGAGCACAGGCTGAGATCACATAGCTACTTTCATGGGACTTCTGCTTATCTCCCCGGATTCTGAGTCATTCTCTTCCCCGATCCATCCATTAAGTACCCTTTTGAGGACCCAGAGGTGAGAGAAAGTACTATACCCTTTAGTTTAGAAAAAGTAGGCTTAAATCAAGAAAGTTACAGGTGAAAGGGCTGACTTGAAATAACCATGAAAGAAAGTTTAGTAAGGAAGAGTGGCTAGGAAAGAGAGGGACACACAGCATGGTAGACTTGGGGAGCTGAATTGTCTGGTTTTGCTCTTTTCTTCTGCAAAGAACTAAGTGATGCCGAGTGAGGTTAGCCTCTTAGAGTCATGTAGCTAACCACCCAGCATGTCTGGAGACAAGCTGTTGCCTCATGTTGTGTGGAGCATGGAGCCCAGCCATTGATGTTGGCAAGCTCCCACCTTATGGTGGGAAGAGTGCAGGCTTTGGAGTCAGAAATATGGGTTTAAACCCAGTTCTCCTGTTTAACAGTTTTCTGTCCTTGGGCAAGTCATTTAACTTCTGAGCTTCTTGCTTCTTTGCTAAAATGGGCATGATCCCTACCCCAGAAAATGATGCGAGAATGAAGTGTGAGACAGCCATGTACCCTTGGGTTGAACACCTGAGAGTTATGTATTCATGTCAGTTCTAAGTCCCTTCAAGAGGAAGATATGAAGGATCTTGCTTTACTCCTCTTTCTAACATTCTTTGAATTTGGAGATTTGGTCTCCCAGAGCTTTCTTTATGAAATTCAACATGTACATGTATGGGATCTCTTCTTGGAGGTGGGTGGGCCCTGAAAAGCGTCCTGGAGACAAGAAGAGTCTGACCTTTTCTCTACTGTGCATTCCCCACCAGGCAGTCAGAAGGTACCAGAAAGAAATTATTCATTGTCCACAGAGTAATAACCTGTAGAAAAAGGGAAGAGGGAGTTTGGTGAGGGTTTGTTGTTTTTTTTTTTTGGAAACTTGGGGTAGGGGGTAAGAAATAAGAGTTCTCTGAGCCTTTCCCAGAGCGGTTTCTGCTTTTCCACAGTGAATGTAGTCCAGGCAGGATGATGGTCCCAAACTGTAGGATAGTGCCAGTCTCCTTGTCTTTTCTTTCTTCTTCCTTGAAGTGTGAAAGTCACTCAGTTGTGCCCGACTCTTTGTGACCCCATGGGCTATACAGTCCATGGAATTCTTCAGGCCAGAATACTGGAGTGGGTAGCCCTTCCCTTCTCCAGGGGATCTTCCCAACGCAGGGATCGAACCCTGGTCTCCTGCATTGCAGGCGATTCTTTACCCGTTGAGCCACACGGGAAGCCCGTTTCTTCCTTAGTGCCTGCTTAAACCCTGACTGGGGAGTAAGAGGCAGCCTCTTCTGTGTGTTGATTCGTTCCTGGCATTTCAGCCAGCACTGCTCTCTAGGGAGGGTTGGCATTTAATCTCTTGGACGAAGACCCCTCATTGGAACAAGTCTGGGTGGGTCAGATCACCCATCTTTCTATTTAGTAAAGACTGAAGGAAAGAAAGAGAATCATTGTACTGAATATTTGGGGCGGGGGAGGTGTTTGATAGAGGTAGTCTCTTCTTCCTCTGATCCTTGACATATAAATGTTGCTTTAAAGAAGGCTTTATGAAAAATCAGGCCTCCCCAAAACTTATTTGTCTTAAGTCATTCCTAAAGTTTGTCTTTTCCTTGAAGTTTGTCAAAACTGTTGCCTCCTTTCCTACCACCTGCCTTTCATCAAAGGTTAGGTTTCCCAGCCTCTTCTGTGTTCTTCAGGGTTTCCTCCCATTCTCCAGCCTGGGAGCAGCCTCCCTCCGTGGCCGTGGGCCCGTTAGGCTAGGCTGACAGAGTGCTAGTGCAGATTTGGTCTCTTCGGTCTGTGCATTTGGACTTTTTTCATCCGGGACTTGTCATTCAAGTGAGTATGGCTGAGTTGTGAAGTTCCTACCACATTCACATGCACCCCATGCTTGCACACATACACATTTACTACAAGTGTGTGTGTAGTATTTACCTGGGGTGGATGGTTTCCCTGCCAGTAGTCAGCACAGCTTGGCAAAAGCTCTTCACAAGTGAAGAATATGAGAACTCCATCTGGGGGGTTAACAAAAGCTCCATTTCTCAAGGATTCAGCCAAATTTCTGAGAAAACCCTGAACTGAACATTGCCATGAAACTTCCTTATTGATGTTGTTTAATCTGCTCAGCAAAATGAACTGATGTCATCCTTGTGAGTCTCTGTTGGGAGATTGTTTAACCCCCTTCTGTAACCCTGATCTGGTATCTTTCTGCTTGAAAATGTACTCAGTCAGGCAGCCGATTCATGTTAGAACTCGCAGCTCTTCCTGCGAGAGCACTAGCAAACCCCCGCCCCACACCCCCAATGAGGTATGGCCTGTGTGATTTTCGGGCATGGTTTTGTTGTGGTGTGAAAAGAAGGTGTTAGCTGCTGAGTTCTGTTTGTCAGCAGAGCCTGACAAACCCATGCTGGCACTCGCTGGGGCTGGGCAACCAATCACAGCTGGAACGCTTATCGTCATGGAATCCCTATGGGCTTCCTCTATCAGGTCATATCCCAAAATAACATTGGGCAGTATTTCAAGTGAAGAAACGAAGGCTTTCGGGGCTGTAGCCAGCCTGGAGTGTGAGATTCTGTGTGAAATAGTTGGACCTGCTCCAGCGCTTTTGATCTGCATGGTAGATGAGCAATAAAATGCATGAAACACGTTGGAAACACGTGAGGAAATTCTCCCTGGCCCTGCTGCTTCCTTGGAACTGGCAGGGCACTGAGTGGGCTGATCCTCACCTCCTGTCTCTCAGCAGGATTGTGCTTGGAGGAAAGCAGAGCTGGGAAAAGAGATCTTTCCACTTACAGGGCATTGCTGTAGTTCTTTTCAGCAGTCCTCCTGGAAGGCACCTGTTGGGTGGACTTGGGAGAACTGAGACCCAGAGTCCTGAAATGCTAAAAGGTGGCCCAGCAGAAGGAGCGAACAGGGGCTTGGATTGTTTGGACTTTGTGTGCTAAGTGTTGTAGAAAGTCGAACTCGTTAGGCACATTGAGGTCTGACTCAACAACCAGACATCCAGCTCTTTGTGGAACAAAAGACCTGAAAAACTGGCTTTTTGTAGGGTAGAAAGCAGAGGTGTGTCCTGTGCAATAAAAGGACATGGAGTTTAGAGCAGTGTCCATGTAGATGGAGCGGGGAGCCCTCTTTTGGAGTCTTCCGCCTTTACCTCTCCCTCTCATTTCCCAATAAAAACTTTTCCTGTGATTAGCTGCTGGAGCTGATGGGTGTGTCTTACATCTTATACTGCCGCGTGTTGTTGTGTTGTGTCTCTTATTCCAGGGTACTGCTGCTGGTGTTGCATTTTCCATATGGCCCTGACCATGTGGTGCCAGTAGAGTTTCTTGCAAATGCCCCAGGGGCATCACAGACTCAGATTTGTCCAGTCATCTTGTCGTTTTAAGTGATAGAACTGAAGCCTAGCTTGTTGCTAGCTTGCCCGAGGTCACAACTGATAAGTACCAAGAGCTTTAGTCTCCTAACTCAAGGTTGTGATGCTTTTTCCTCAGTCTTTATGGTATCACAGCATAATGGAGAGAGAACACAGGCTTTGGGGTTCAGCAGATCTGGGTTCAAAGTCTTAATTTCTGTCATTTACTTGGTGGGTGGCTTGGGCATGTCTCCCGGAGAATCAACTTACTCCTTTTTAACGTATTAGTGGTACTAGTATCTACAGCTGAGAATTGTGGATAATTAAGGAACTCCATAGCGTGGCTCAGGTGGTAAAGAATCTGCCTGCAATGCAGGAGAGACCCGAGTTTGATCCCTGGATGGGGAAGATCCCCTGGAGAAGGGAATGGCCGCCCACTCCAGTATTCTTGCCTGGAGAATTCCATGGACAGAGGAGCCTGGTGGGCTACGGCCCATGGCGTCACAAAGAGTCAGAGTCAGACATGACTGAGTGACTAACACTTCCACTTCCATAAAATGTCTGAAGCATCATAGATGCTCAAATGATCATTAATATTCATATAAATGCTCAGTTCTTTCCTGTGCTAACATTCTAAGTTTTTTTTTTTTTTTTTCAATTTATTTATCTTGGTTGCACTGGGTCTTTGTTACTATGCGGGGGCTTTCTCTAGTTGCGGTGTGCAGGCTTCTCATTGCAGTGACTTCTCTTGCTGCAGAGCACGGGCTCTAGCGTGTGGGCTCAGTAGCTGTGGTGCTGGGGCTTAGTTGCTCTGCAGCATGTGGAATCTTCCTGGACCAGGGATTGAACCCGTGTCCCCTGCATCAGCAGGTGGATTCTTATCCCTATGCCACCAGGGGAGTCCAACATTCTGATTCTTAAAAATTTCTTTTTTTAATCAACCCCTCCCCTGACCACTTGCCATCTGATGACAACGGTAGTTTTGAGGGACTGGCCTCATACCAATCAAATGAGAGAGATAAGATTAATGCTGATTCTTTCCCTACTATTATTCTCTGCCCAGGCATTCCAGTCCACGTGGGCTGCTGTTGACAAGTGGTTTATTTAGTACTTTTTCTCCAGAGGAGCCTCAGGGCACTTTACCAAAACTGACAGCTCTCCTCAGAGTGCCTCTGTGAAGGAAGCCGCCACGTTGCCACCACAGGCCTCCAGGCCCCTGGGATCCCTCAGCTGCACTAGGACACTCACCTGTGTGTCTCTGGAGAGCCTGATTTATAACACACTCTAACTGAAGGAGCATTTGCAGGCTTTACTCTGACCTTGTAGCAGTGGTCGGTGAGCTGGTAGGGTTTTTTCCTTTTATTTTTGTTTATTGAGATACAATTGACTTACAACATAATACTCATTTCAGGTGTATAATGTAATGATTCAGTATATGCATGTGTTGCAAAATGAGTACTGCAAGTCTAGTTAACGTCATCCCTAAAGTTTACAGGGCTTCCTGGTGGCTCAGACGGTGAAGAGTCTGCCTGTAGCGCAGGAGACCCAGGTTCGATCCATGGGTTGGGAAGATCCTCTGGAGAAGGGAATGGCTACTCATTCCTGTATTCTTGCCTGGAAAAGCCATGGACCGAAGAGCCTGAAGAGCTGTAGTCCATGGGATCGCAAAGAGTCGGACACCACTGAGTGACTAACATATAGTTGCAGAATTTTTTTTCTTGTGATGAGAACTTTTGAAAGATGTCAGATATACAGTTTTATTAACTCTAGTCACCGTGCTGTACATCACACCCCCTTGGCTTATTTATTTTATAACTGGAAGTTTGTACTGTTGACTCCCTTCTCATTTCTCCTTCCCCCTCTGACAGCCAACCAACGTGAGCTGGCTTTGTTTGTTTTAGATTCCACATGTAAGTAATATCGTATGGTACTTACTTTCTCTGACTTGCTTCACTCAGCATAATGCCCCTCAGGTCCGTCCGTGTTGTCACAGATGGCAAGGTTTCGTTCTTCTTTATGACTGAGTATTCTTGTGTGTGTACACACCACATTTCCTTTATTTATTCATCTGTCATTGGGGTTAGGTTGCTTTCCTGCTTTGGCTATTGGAAATAATTTTTCCATGTTGCAGTGAACATGGTAGTATGTGTATCTTTTCAAGTGATTGCTTTGGTTTACTTAGGATAAATATCCAGAAGTGAAATAGCTGGATCACTTGGTAGTCCTTTTTTTTTTCCCTCATTTTTTGAGGAACCTTCATACTGTTTTCCGTAGTGGCTGTACCAGTTTATATTCCCACCAACAGTGCCTAAGGGTTCCCTTTTTTCCACATCCTTGCCAAAATGGGTTTCTTTATTTTTGTCAATAGCCATCCTAATAGACATGAGGCTCGTTATGGTTTGAATTCCTTTTCCCTGATAATTAGTGTTGTTGAACATCCTTTATTTTTTTCCCCCTCCTCAGTTCCTCAGAAGGTGTCCAAGGATATATACCAAATGGAATAGGGTGCCTCTATTGAAAGCAGCCAAACGAGAACAGAGGGGGACTTTGAGTTTACGTGTACTATCTGAGCTATTTTTACCATGAAACTGTTCATGTTTTACTTGTTTAATTAAAGACAGAAATGTTTAAAATAATTTTTCAAGGCCACTGGAAGAGTTCTTGTCTTATGGCTGGACCGTTGATTCTTGTTCTGTTCCAAAATATGTTGATTTCTTTTTCCTCTAAGCAAGTAGCTCTTATTACTAGAAGCTGGTGGTTTGGTAAAGAATGGAGACAGTAGGAAGGAATGCGAGGGAAGCTCATGGTCCCTAAAACAGAGCATTGGGCTGTGGTTTCTGTTATAGACCAGGGCTTAACAAGTGGCTTTCGAGGCCTTTTCTGGCCGACACAGTTGGCTCCTCTTGTCATCTTGCTGCCACTTTGGGTTTACCCTTCTTGGTTCAGAAGCCAGGTGTCCTGGGACAGCTTAGCCCTCAATGTGGAAGGAATCCTCTGTTGGGATGAACCCAAGGCTCTTTAGAACTCCAGGTGCTTTAGTCCTTTGAAAAGAAAGAGGCCCTTTGGTGTTACCTAGAGGAGGGCTTCTTAAGTTCTCGTCCATGCTGGGACTAATTCTAATTGCATTTTTAAAGCACGCTATGGTGTACTGGGTCTGCTTCTTATAGAAAAGCTAGCATTTTCTGAAATCTCAGCTCACCCTGAGAGCTGAACACAGACAAATGTACACCTACCTGCCTGCCTTGCCTTCAAGGCAAGCTTTGTTCCCACAAAACTCAGCAGAAATACTCCCAACCTAGTAAAGTAACCAACTGGTTTGCAAAAGGTCCAGCCAACCTGGACACTTGGGGAGAGCGTAAGAGGTACTCTTGATCTCCAGTGTTATTGTCTGACTCTAGGGTCAGAATCTCCTCCAACTCAACTTTCCAAGGTGAGCTTGTTGTGGGAATAGGAATAGACTCAAATCAGGCCATTTTGGATTTTTTTCCTCTTCAGATGTGTCTCTTTAAGAGAACTCTTTTCTTAACCATTTGAGCCTTAGGGTTTTCCCAGACCTGAGCCTGTTCCCAAAGCTTTCATCCTTTCTTCAAAGTGTAGTTAGTTCCCAGCTTGAAGTTAATGTATGATGTTGAGCCTGTGGTGTTGCCAGAGAGTGAAATTGGGGCTGGGGTGGGGTGGGGATGCATTTTCTGGGGTGAATATCTTCCTTTTTTTTCCTTTCTTTTTTGGCTGGGCCACATGGCATGCAGGATCTTGGTTCCCTGACCAGGGAATCAAACCCATGCCCCCTTCTGTGGAAGTGTGGAATCTTAACCACTGAACTGCTGGGGAAGTCCCTCTTTTTTTTTTTCAGAGTATTTTTTCATATTGAGGTCCTAAGTGCTAACCTTGGGGTTTACTGATGGAGCGTGAACTTTTTTTTAAGAGTGAAAAGTGAACTCTTTACAGTTTAATTCAAGACACAATCCCTAAGCACAACCCCCAAATAAACACCAAGTTCTCATTGAAACATAAAACTAAAAAAAAAAAAAAAAAAAACTTGGTTTGTTCAGTTGGCAAACATTTGTTCATCCCTGTTATTGGCCAGGTGTTAGGAATGTAGTCCCAGGCCTTCTTGGCAGTTAAGGAATTGTCTGTGTAATATATCCCTTTCTTACCTCCTACCCCTTATGTTTTAAAGTATGGCAACTTGGAGTGAGTTCTTGGTAAATGTAGGTTATAATAATCTGATGCAGAGGGGATCTGTGAATGTTGCCCAAACTTGTTAACATTTTCTTATAGCTCCTGGTGCCATGCTGGCAGTGTTGTAAGTTTCCCCGTTGGAAGAGAACTAAAGGCTCACTGACAGAGCTGCTCTCTTTTGACTATAGAAGTTGGGGCTGGGAAAGAAGATGAAAGTACTCAATCTGCTTCTGGTAGATAGACCAGGGGTCAGCAAACAATAGCTTGTGGGCTAGCTACTTGTTTTTATAAATAATATTTTGTTAGGGCACAATCACATCCATTTGTTTACGAATTGTCTGTGACTACTTTTGTACTCTGATGGCCTGAGTTGAACAGTTGTGACACAGACTGTATGGGCTGCAGAGTCTAAACTATTCTGTATCTAGCCCTTAATAGAGTGTTTGCTGTATACTGTAAGCTCTAGTATCACGAGTACATAAATGTGTGCCCTGTATTTACTTTGGGCTGTTTAAGGAAAATGTTAATCCTGTAGTAGGATTGTTGAACAAAGAATCTTTCTACCTCAAAATTGCTAATCCATATCCTTGTGTATATGTTCCAGGATCTGTCTGGTTCAATAGATGATCTCCCCATGGGGACAGAAGGAGCTCTGAGCCCTGGAGTGAGCACATCAGGGATTTCCAGCAGCCAAGGGGAGCAGAGTAATCCAGCTCAGTCTCCCTTCTCTCCCCATACCTCCCCTCACCTGCCTGGCATCCGAGGCCCCTCCCCGTCCCCGGTTGGCTCTCCTGCCAGTGTTGCTCAGTCTCGCTCAGGACCACTCTCGCCTGCTGCAGTGCCAGGTACTATCAAGTACTGACCTCTGGGGAAAGGGAAAGAGGACTGCTGTGACCCCCGCACACCCCCACCTCCTCCCCCGCATGATATTAGGGAGTCCCGGCCTTCCACTGGCTGAGAGATTCCCTTCAGCATTTGAAGAAAGGAGATGGGAGCCCCTTTGCTGGATCCTCCAGTGTATGTGATCCTGGGAGGTTCTTGGCCTTCCCAGAAGCCATTTCCACTTCGAACTTAACCTGCTGACTAGGTTTTCCAGGTGTAGCCATGACTGGCTTACTTCTTTCTCTCTCTGGAGCAGGCAACCAGATGCCACCTCGGCCACCCAGTGGCCAGTCGGACAGCATCATGCATCCTTCTATGAACCAATCAAGCATTGCCCAAGATCGAGGTGAGAGCCTGGGCTTCAAGGGAGAGGGGTGGAGGGCAGAGGCAGACCTTTGGTTCATTATCTCTGCAACAGCTTTTGGAGAACTATATGACCATGAAGCTTAGGACAATCTCAGCAGCAGATTGTGAAATTAGGATGGGCTTGGCCATCTTGGTGGCTCCAGAATTATATCTCCCCACAGCCATTTTTATTGGTCATGTGTTTTGATGGATTACCCCTCCATTGTGCCTAATTTGGTCAGCAAATACTAAATACTCAGCATCAAATCTTTACCCTGTAAATCCTACAGCGTTTATCAGGGATTTGGGGCAGGGGTCTTTGCTTTTTTTTTTTCCTCAAACCTCCATTTAGTAGAAACGGTATGCCCTGGGTTAATGACTATGTCACTTTTGAGGGTGCCTAAAAGAGCACATAATTATACAACAGATAAGAGACTTCATGTAAGTATTTGCTAAAGAAAATGTAGATGGTGAAGTCCTAGGATAAGGGAGAGTATTCGTTCCCATGGTACTGAGATAATAACTATGTGGACACTACCCATAAATAGGTTACATGCAGAGGAACCCCCAGATGCCCCAGTACAGTTCCCCCCAGCCCGGGTCAGCCTTATCTCCACGTCAGCCTTCCGGAGGACAGATGCACACAGGCATGGGCTCCTACCAGCAGAACTCCATGGGGAGCTATGGTCCCCAGGGGAGTCAGTACGGCCCACAGGGTGAGTATACTACCCAGGCAGGAGTACATGGGGGTGAGGCTAGAAAAGAGTTCCTTGTTTGATAGGTTGCTATCTGGGTTATAAGAGTAGAACTATGTTTGCCTTAAATCCACCCAAGGCCAGGTCTTAAAGTAGAGCAGGACTGCCATCATGGGAAAGTCCTTGAATCTCTCTGAGCCTCTGTTTCATCTGTAAGATGAGGATAAGGTAATTTAGCCCAAGACAGAGCACAAACACTTAGTAAGTGGTAATTATTGGTTATTAATTTTTATTTTTTAGTAAATTAGTCCCAATAGAATAGATATTTGCTCAAAATCAGCCCTAGATGGATCTCAAGCTGAATTTCTTAGAGCATGGAAGATGAGTGTGTAGAAAGGGAAGAATCTGGGAGGTGAAGGACCTGGCTTAGCAGCATAGCCAGCCTTGCCTGCCAGCCAGCCTTGCCCTGTGCTGTGCTGTCTTTAAGATGAGGGGCAACTGAGGCCTGGCTTTATACATTCCTGCCACACCCTCCTTAAACTTTTTTTTTTTAATGGACTATGAGGTTTTGTTGTTTTTTTAAAGAGACCATGAAATTGGTCTCTTTCCAGACCAAATATTGAATGATTCCCATTGTTTATGTCTTTAGAGTTTAAGAGTTGAGCATTATTAATGAGTTGCCAGTGAGTCACTAACCAAGTCTCTGTATCTTCTCTCCTTCCCCTCTCAGGAGGCTACCCCAGGCAGCCAAACTATAATGCCTTGCCCAATGCTAACTACCCCAGTGCAGGCATGGCTGGAAGCATGAACCCTATGGGTGCTGGAGGTCAGATGCATGGGCAACCTGGCATCCCACCTTATGGCACACTCCCTCCCGGGAGGATGAGTCACGCCTCCATGGGCAACCGGCCTTATGGCCCTAACATGGCCAATATGCCACCTCAGGTTGGGTCAGGGATGTGTCCCCCTCCCGGGGGCATGAACCGGAAAACTCAAGAAACTGCTGTTGCCATGCATGTTGCTGCCAACTCTATCCAAAACAGGTAAGGCCTGGGAAGTGAAGGGGGACAGTAGCAGTGCAAGGAGAGCATTTCATCTAATTGGGAAGCGAGCATTTAATCTAATTGCAGAGTCGTTTAGGTCGTTGAGATACTTCTGGACCTAAACCATGTTATCTTGGTAAATAGGCATTTTATTGAGAGCTCTTTAGAAAACCAGGTTTCTTTACAGTGAAAAAGACAGCAGAAGTGCTGACTTGTAAGCATCTCAGATTGGTATCAGACATCATATGTAAAGAAATTTATAAAGTATACGTTACTTTGATTAGTAAAATAGGTTTTCAGAGTTTATTTCTTCTGCCAATCCAGCTTCTTGGTTTCCAAAAATACTTTTGAACGATGCACATGATTTGCGCCTGCGGTGTGGGAAATGGAGGATGGTGAGGTTGTGGTCTGCCGTCTCTCTTACTCTTCTGTGTGCTCCTTTGTATTTGACTCTGGTGCGAAAGTGCAGAAGGCTTGTGTGATTTGGTTTATGACTTCAACATTCATCTCTTCCTTGGCCACTGGCTTCAGTGACTATGATTCTGCTGTTTCTGAAGACTGTCTGTGTACCCCATTGTTGATGCTGACAGTTCTTACAGTGATTCTTAACTGGGATGCTGGTGAACAAAGGTAGAATAGGGTGACTGAATAAAGAGAGGTGGATTTGATAGTACTTTAGGATGATAGAAACACAAAGTTTGCAGTAGGCCCATCAAGGAAGAATACAAAGGGGTGTTCCTGGCGGCCTAGTGGTTGGGATTCTGGCTTTCACTGCTGTGGCTCAAGTTTAATACCTGGTCAGGGAACTGCGGTCCCACAAGTTGTGCAGTGTGGCCAAAAAATAAATAAAACTAAGATTTTTTTTTTTTTTTTTGAGGTGTAGTTTAAAATACACAGACCCTCCAGGTGCTATGCTGTGAGTTTGGTTGGGGTGACATGACAGAGTAGTAAAACTGAGTATTTAATCTAGGCCTTTTGCCATAGTGAGGGCCCCTAAATGGAAACACAGCTTGACTTTGGAGATGCCTTAAAGGGAAGTACTATTTAAGAGACACAGTAAGACTCCATTCTTCAAGGAGTGCATCCTTTAAAACTGAGCGATGATTTCCTTTTGGGAGCTTAAACCCTCTTAGAACTTTTGTGGGTGGTAGAAAATAAGAATATCTGTGTGCATGGTTGTAGTTTGTGGGGCCCATAAGACTTTCCCTTGTAAGCCTAACTAGATGATCTCGGCTCACACAGCCCTGTTTATCCCTAATTTGAAAGCTTAGTGTCTCTAACTCTTGTCTCTCACACTCTGCATCTTCTTCCTTAGACCACCCGGCTACCCCAATATGAATCAAGGGGGCATAATGGGAACTGGACCTCCCTATGGACAGGGGATTAATAGTATGGCTGGCATGATCAACCCTCAGGGACCCCCATATCCCATGGGTGGAACCATGGCCAACAATTCAGCAGGTAAGTCATAGGCATCACCCCAGGGATTTCTTCCAGAACGGTCTTTATGTCACAAACCCATCGGACTTTTCTCTTCTTTTGTAGGAATGGCAGCCAGTCCAGAGATGATGGGTCTTGGGGATGTCAAGTTAACTCCAGCCTCCAAAATGAACAACAAGGCAGATGGGACACCCAAGACGGAATCTAAATCCAAGGTAATGGCTTATATCTTGACTCCTCAACTTTCTGTCCCATCCTTTCAGTGATAGGAAGGAAAAAGAAGAAAGGGTGATTAGACTCCAGCCTTTTATATGACACCGACTAGATAATCTTGGCAAAGGGTGTTGTTACCTCTTCTTAACCATGAAGAGTCCCAGGATAATCGTTCATTGAATTAGGTATGAGTTAGCCCAAGGGGTCCTAATGTAAATAACATAGTGTTCTCATGTCTGTCTGATACGGAGGAAATGCCAGACTGGCAGAGTAGAATTCTCTACGCTGTACTCTCTGAAACTGTGACCCCTGTCCTTATGTACTGATAGATGACGTATGTCATGGGTGACTGGTTGTTGTCTTCCTGGACCTTCCTGGACTCAGAACAGCAGGAATGGTTGGTACCCTATGTTCCATAAAGGGGGAGAAGAGGCAGGTGGGCTTTGGGTCCTTGACCTCTCTCAGGTTGGTCCTGGGTCTGCTCTCTGTTGGGCTGTGTGGCATTCTGGGGACCTGCTCAGTATCTGAGTCATTTAAAATATTTCTGCCCTTCGTCATACCTCATTTTCCCTACCTTATAAAGTAGGGGAAATAACAATCCTAGCTGCCACCTCTTGTGGACGTTCACCTCTGGCTTCCAGACCCTTTTAGTCATCCTCATGTCTTGGATAGTCATCCAAAGCCATTCATGCAGAACCCTTCCTTTCTTAAGAGGAGGAAAAGTTCCTTTTCATTTTAGTCTATCGTCTCAAGGTCATATTTTTGAGTTTCTTGATTTCTCTGAAACGTCTGTAAAAGCGTGTCCAGGCTCCTGGGTAGTGGTGTGGGTGTATTAGTGACATTGATGTCAGGTGGACAAGGGTTTGACTCTGAGTCCTGCTACTGAAACACTAGGAGATCTTAGGCATGGCCTCCTTGGTGCCTGCTGCCTTACCTTTTAAGAGAAGGATAATTGTAATACCTGTTGCATAAAGGCCTCTGGCACAGCACTCAATACCTAATGTATAGGCAGGGTTAGCTTGCTTTCTTTACAGGAAGGTCTAGCTCCCTTTTGGTTTTTGTGAAGGCAGGGCAGATGTTAGTGACCACCCCAGAGTGAGAAGCTTTACTACTGCCCTAATCAAGGGGCTTCTGAGACCCCTAGCATAGGCTTTGAATCTGACCAGTTCCTATGAATCTTGACCTGCCCCTTCCAGAAATCCAGTTCTTCTACTACAACCAATGAGAAGATCACCAAGTTGTATGAGCTGGGTGGTGAGCCTGAGAGGAAGATGTGGGTGGACCGTTATCTGGCCTTCACGGAGGAGAAGGCCATGGGCATGACAAATCTGCCTGCTGTGGGTAGGAAACCTCTGGACCTGTACCGCCTCTATGTGTCTGTGAAGGAAATTGGTGGATTGACTCAGGTGAGTGCCTGGCACTTGGCTCCCCCTGTGGTTTCAACAAGCCTTTCTGTAGGTACTCAGTGGCCTCACTGGTGCCATGCCTCCCACAGGCACATCACCCTCCCCTGCTCTCTGAGTCACATACTGACAGGCCAGGGAGCCCAGGCCTTCCAGAAGACAAGGCCACGGGAGGAGGCTGAGATCTCCATGGGTAGCGTGAAGTATTAGCATTAATTTACATGTGCCCAGAGTCCCCCTGAGTTGCAAAACAGGGCAAGTCTATGAGCATTCTGATTCCATGGCAGGCAGTTTGGAGTATGAGACAAGGGCAAGATTCAGAGAGGGGTCTGGTTTTGAATTCTTTCTTAGCCACTTACAACCTAAGTGACCTTAATCAAGAGGTGTAACCACTCTGAGCCTTCGTTTTTCTTATTTGTAATGTAGGGACAGTGTGTATCCTGCTAGACTGTTGAAAGCTAGGGATAATCAAACAAAACTTGGAGCAAGATTTCTGCCATATAAATTGGTCTCCAGGATGGTACAAGGGAAGCCAGAATAGTTGCTGATCCTTTCATTCTAGAAAGCTTCCCAGTGGAGATGGGACTTCAGGAGCTATTAAGTAGAAATAGTTTATGAAGGAAGAAGTAGGTGGGAAATTGTGTTTAGTTACTCTGTATGCGAGACTTAAATGAATGGATTAATCTCCACTGGAAACCCAAACTGAACACCACCCTGAGCCTTGCGCCTGCCCTGATAGCTTAAATCTTTATTTTATACTCAGCCCAGGAGTCAAACAGGTGAGGCAATCGTGGCAGACAGTCCATCATGCCTTGCAAACTTTCTTCCTATGTATGTTCTGTAGTCATCATACCAGGAGCTTGCTATTGGATCTGAATGTGCAGCTGAGCTCAGGGGGATGCATAGTGGGAAGGGGTGGACTCCAAATCTTCTAAATCAGAAGAGGAAAACAGCTGTCACCAGCAGAAGAGAAAATGATTGGAATGAAGCCAACCAACAGTCAGTTATGAATTCCTTCTCCCTCAGGCTTTATTCCCCTCCCTCACAAAAGGAAAACAAAATAAAACAAGACACGTGCACACTGCCACATAACCAGCGTGGGAAGCAGAGCCCAGCAGGCTTCTGCGGTGACCTGGGTTCACTGCTGCCATTCTCCCTGGTGTTGAGTTCTCATAGTCAGGGCACTCCTACCTGTAGAGAAAAGGGGCATTGGGTTAGGTTTGGCATACTTTTTAATTGCATGGGCTTCTGGATTCACCGGGCCTAAAATGAGGTATAGGGAGAATCCCAAAGCCCAGGGGTCTGTCTTCCAGTTTCCAAAAGGTTGCCAGCCTTTTAGATGCTGTGATGTGATTGAACTCTAAAGACAGTTCAGAGAAGATAGAGTGCTGTTATGAGTTAGTTTGTGAAGGCTCCAAGAAGGCAAAAGATGAGTCCTGAGCTCTCTGAAGGATTAACAGGGTCTGGGTCAAGTGAGGAGCTGTTCCAGTTGACTGGCCCTGATGGCATGAAGATGGGAAAGGGTCTGGAATATACCCTACCAATGCCACCTCCAGCCTTCCAAGTCTCAGCTCAGACATTGCCTGCTCTAGGAAGTGTTCCTGGTCATTTCCCCTCCATCTAAACTATTCCTTTCTTTGCTTCCTTATCACTCTTGTCTCTGGTGTCACAGGTACCAGATCAGCAGGTGGCAAAACATTTTGAATTCCCTGTGGATTGGGACTGGAAAGTTGGTGTTTGTAGCCCTTGAGAGACAGGCTTATCACGTGGTGGACGAATAAACATAAGAATACCTCAAGGGGAATTCCCTGGTGGTCCAGTGGTTAGACGCTGCCACTGCAGGGACACGGGATCATGCCCTGGTCGGGGAGCTAAGATCCTGCATGTTGTGCAGCGCAGTCAAAAAACAATTATGTGAAGAAGGAATCCTGCCTGGCTAAAGCAGACAGACTAATTGTAGGGATGGGAGACAGTGTATTCTGAAGCTGAGGAAAGGAAGCAGAGCTCTAGACTGATCCCTGGGAAGGTAAAAATGAAGTCATGGGGCCTGAAGCATCTCCTGGGTAGTCAGGACAGTGACTGCTGAGGGCGAGGGGCTTGCAGTCATACGTCACTGAGATGCGGGAGCAGGGACACAGAATGTCAAATTTGTAAGAAGCCCCACACTGAGAAGAAAAAAAAAATCAGATATGAAAACCCCCAGTTTGACAAAGTAAGTCAGGCAGGGTGGTTGTTGATATTGCCACACATCTCCATTTTATAAAATGTTAGTTTTTATCAGCGCATGTAAAATATGATTTGGATCTGATGGTGCTTTGCACATCGTTTTTCAACAGTACACTTGTGTAACGCAAAGCACATACCTTCTGAATTCTGATCTCTCTGACTAATAGTGATGTAAAATTCGCCCTATTTTGAATAAGCGCTGTCTGACAGTTGCAGTGATCTGTGGATAAAACCTGCTGAGGGTAGAGGGAAGCCATGGATTTAATGTTGGCTGTGTACTATCCACCAAGCAAGGATAACTTCTGTGGTTAACTGAGAATTGTGGTTTCACAAGATGAGTACCTGGTCGGTTGCCTGATGGGGTTCGGGGTATGTGGGCAGGAAGGCCAGATGGAAGATGCACCCCGACTCTTCTGGTTGGTTGTACAGGTCAACAAGAACAAGAAGTGGCGGGAACTTGCGACCAACCTCAATGTCGGCACCTCAAGCAGTGCTGCCAGCTCCTTGAAAAAGCAGTACATCCAGTGTCTCTATGCCTTTGAGTGCAAGATCGAACGGGGAGAAGACCCTCCCCCAGACATCTTTGCAGCTGCTGATTCCAAGAAGTCCCAGCCCAAGATCCAGCCTCCCTCGCCTGGTAAGGATGGGGTGAGCAGCCTCACCAAGGGCCTAGGCTCCTCATTCACCAGTGGCTGCCACCAGGGATGTGTACTCTGTCCTGTCCTACCACTGAGCATAACAGGTTGGCAGACTGAAGAGCGGGCGGTGGCGACTCCCTTGGGAGGTAGTTTGCAGCAACCCTTAAGTTTAAATTTTCATTGTGCACCTGGCGCCTTGCCAAATGTTTGTAAACTAGTGAGTGGGAGGGACACTGAACAAGTCGGGAAATCTGACACATAGCAGTGAGGCAGGCCATCTGGGAGCCTTGGCCCACTGATGTCAGCGCCTTAAGAATGCTGCTCAGACTAGAGCCCTGAATTCCCCAGGGAGCTGAGATGGCAGTGAATGGGAAGGAGGGCGTGGGGCGGGAATATGAATGGAGTACTCCGCAGGGAGCGCCTCTGCCCACCCTCCTTTCTGAGAGGAGGATGGGGCCTGGACAGGCATGTCGAGGGAGGAAGGCCAGGGCTCCTAGAAGGTGGGTGTGAACACATGTGCCCTGGGGTTGACCTCCGAGGGTGTAAGCAGTGCCTGAGATGACTCATCAGCTGGGGAGGCCAAAGCCGCGGGGTATCTGCTGCTGAGAATGGTAACTAATGGAAGCGTTAATTACTGGTACTGTGCTCATCGGCTTCAGGGAACATTTGAACTGCTGGTGACACTGGGTTAGATGCTTGAGAATAGGAGTTCCTAGGTTCCTACAGTGCTCTGCAGGTTTGGGGTAAGAGGGGACCTCACCACCCAGCTTTCCAGGGCTCCTTACTGGGAGCTTGTGTACCAGCATTACAAGGTATAATAGGTTAGACAGGGTCCTTGGGGAAGTAAAGAAAAAGAGTTGGGAATCTTGACAGAGACTCACGTCATCACCAGCATGCTAATGGTCTCCAAACGTGAACAGCAGCGAGAAGCGATGGAGCCCTCAAATTCCCTTCTTTATTACTGGCCTTGCAGATCTGCTGAGAAGGGTGATTTAGGTTTTAAAGAACCCTAGTTCTAGCCTTTTTAGTGTTCCTCTTCAAAGAGATCCTAGGGCATGTGTGTGTTTCTGTGAGAGTTTTCCTGCTCATCCTGTATCACTGTCCACAGCGGGATCAGGGTCAATGCAGGGGCCACAGACACCTCAGTCAACCAGCAGCTCCATGGCAGAAGGAGGAGACCTGAAGCCACCGACTCCAGCATCCACGCCGCACAGCCAGATCCCCCCCTTGCCAGGCATGAGGTAAGGCCAGGAGCAGGTCAGGCTGGGTAACCCAGGGTATGTCCCTGCTCTGTCCAACCAGTGACTCCCATGTGCCTTGTGTTATTGGAGGAATTGCTTTATTTAGGGTCTAATTGGCTCCCTTCACTCTTGAGTAGGAGCAATTCAGTTGGGATCCAGGATGCCTTTCCTGATGGAAGTGACCCCACATTCCAGAAGCGGAATTCCATGACTCCAAACCCTGGGTACCAGCCCAGTATGAATACCTCCGACATGATGGGGCGCATGTCCTATGAGCCAAATAAGGATCCTTACGGCAGCATGAGGAAAGGTGACTGACTGCTGTTGGCCTTCTGTCGTTGAGGGCAGGGCCAGAGTATGGGGGCGTTGGAGTGGCTTAAGGTTCTTATTGCTCGTCACGCCATCCCCTTCATCCTCCTTTCTTGTCGTCTTCTCCCTGGGCTCACGCATCATCCTTTACAAGTATGTGTTCTTTGCTAGTTGGGGCCTTTCTAGATCTCTGTTTCAAACCGGTCAGGAAAACGGAACAAACCTGAGCTCTGAAGAGGGTCTGGGTTTTGGGGGCAGGCGAGGCAGAGGTTACTCGGCCCGCTGACCCACCAGTTTACTCACTGCCTTCCCTTTTGCTCTCAGCTCCGGGGAGCGATCCCTTCATGTCCTCAGGTCAGGGCCCCAATGGCGGGATGGGGGACCCCTACAGTCGAGCTGCCGGCCCTGGGCTGGGAAATGTGGCAATGGGACCGCGACAGCACTATCCCTATGGAGGTCCTTATGACAGAGTGAGGTAAGCATGTCCCCCTACCCCCACCCCGTCCCACCCGAACACCCCACAGCTATCATGGACTCAACCTGCTCTTCCGATTTTGTTTAGGACGGAGCCTGGCATAGGACCCGAGGGAAACATGGGCACTGGGGCCCCACAGCCGAATCTCATGCCTTCCAACCCAGACTCGGGGATGTATTCTCCCAGCCGTTACCCGCCACAGCAGCAGCAGCAGCAGCAACGGTGAGTAAAGCCTGGTCGCCGCGCTGCTGTGACTCAGGCTTCCCCACTCCCACCCTGACCATCCGCTTCTCTCCTGCCCACAGACATGATTCCTATGGCAATCAGTTCTCCGCTCAAGGCACCCCTTCCGGCAGCCCCTTCCCCAGCCAGCAGACCACAATGTATCAGCAGCAGCAGCAGGTGAGGAGGGCAGTGGATGGGCTGGCCTACAGGTTCCCCCCAAGAGCCTTGTCAGCAGGCAGAGTTGAGAAGTCCCTTTAGATTCCTTGGCGTTCTTCTCCCACCCCGACAGCCAGTTTTGTGTGAAGAGCCAAGCTTTCAGTCTCTTCTTCCCTGTTTGGGGTCCAGGCCCATCTCCAGTGCTCCATGAGGGTTAGGGTATCTTGTATTTTGATTTTTGAACCTTTCTACATTTTTCTGCTTAGAGCAAGGGAGAGCCAGAGGGAATAGAGAATGATTCTTGCTTTCAGAAGGAGCTTCAAAAGATAACTCGTAAAGGTGACTCCTTTGTTCCCGTGGAGTCTGTGTCCCCTCTCCTAGAGGGGCAGAAGTAAGCCCAGCACGTGTCTGGTGTTGCATCTTGGCAGCTGTGGTCTTGCGTCCCCGGATGCAGAGTGTTAACTTTCTCTCTGCTTCTGTCCCCGTCTTAGAATTACAAGCGGCCGATGGATGGCACCTACGGCCCTCCTGCCAAGCGGCACGAAGGGGAGATGTACAGCGTGCCGTACAGTGCGGGGCAGGGGCAGCCCCAGCAGCAGCAGCTGCCCCCCGCCCAGCCCCCACCTGCCAACCAGCAGCAAGCTGCTCAGCCTCCCCCTCAGCAGGACGTGTACAACCAGTACGGCAACGCCTATCCTGCCACTGCCGCCGCTGCTACTGAGCGCCGACCAGCAGGCGGCCCCCAGAACCAGTTTCCATTCCAGTTTGGCCGGGACCGTGTCTCAGCACCCCCTGGCTCCAATGCCCAGCAGAACATGCCACCACAGATGATGGGCGGCCCCATACAGGCATCGGCTGAGGTTGCCCAGCAAGGCACCATGTGGCAGGGGCGCAATGACATGACCTACAACTACGCCAACAGGCAGAGCACGGGCTCGGCCCCGCAAGGCCCCACCTATCATGGCGTGAACCGAACAGATGAAATGCTGCACACGGATCAGAGGGCCAACCATGAAGGCCCGTGGCCTTCCCATGGCACACGCCAGCCCCCCTATGGTCCTTCTGCCCCCGTGCCCCCCATGACAAGGCCCCCTCCAGCCAACTACCAGCCCCCACCAAGCATGCAGAATCACATTCCTCAGGTATCCAGCCCCGCTCCCCTGCCCCGGCCAATGGAGAACCGCACCTCTCCGAGCAAGTCTCCATTCCTGCACTCTGGGATGAAGATGCAGAAGGCAGGGCCCCCAGTACCCGCCTCGCACATAGCGCCTGCTCCTGTGCAGCCCCCTCTGATTCGGCGGGACATCACCTTCCCACCTGGCTCTGTTGAAGCCACACAGCCTGTGTTGAAGCAGCGGAGGCGGCTCACAATGAAAGACATTGGTAAGGAGACCTCCTTGATTGGGTTGCTTAATCTGCCTCTTTACATCTGGTTCAGTGTTCTCTCTCCATCCTGATGTTCTGGATGAGTTAAAATCTGGTCCAGTGTTGACTAAAATAGAGCCAAAGAACTTTGAGTAAGGAAGAAATCAGCCGATGTCAGGCTTTACTAAAGGAATTGCCACGCAGTGATGTCCTAAGCGAGCCTAGAAGCCATGAGGGGCAGATGGGAAGTGCCTCTCACCATGTGTTCTCCTCAGAGTAGCCTGACTCATGAGCCAGCTCTGGGGTGGGGGGCCTCCTGCCAACCTGGGCGTGGTGGATGGACGACGTGGAGGTTTATTTCAGGAACCCCGGAGGCATGGCGGGTAATGATGTCCCTCAAGTCTGGGCTGCTGGCAGAGAGCACGTGGGCATTAGACACCATTAACATCCTGCTGTACGATGACAACAGCATCATGACTTTCAACCTCAGTCAGGTGAGTCTAGGTGCTGGGGGAACACCGGGAGGGCCTGGGATCTTCTTAAAGTAGATGGTGCTAAGTGACCAGGGAATAATACCCTCCCTGGCCAGCATGGTCTCCTTTATTTCACTTGTTGTCTTGATACCTTCTATGCCAATACTTTGCCCCTTGTCATAGGCCTGATAATTTGTGTTAGTTGATCAGGACTGACTTTAAAGGGAATTTGGGAGAAACTTCTTGGTATTGGTAAGAAGGGCGGATTCTGCTGATGCCAATGAGAACACCATATTTTCTAGACCGAAAAGAACCCGGGGTCTCTATCCATGAACCTGTGGTCTCTGTCCCTGAGCAGAGCAGTTTCTTTATTTTCCCTTTCTTTCTTCACCCTTGCTGAATAGATGAAGTCTTTATTGACAACCATTTTTCCTAAGATGTAGAATGGAAAGTGTGAAGAAGTGTACATTGTGGGGCAGTTGGGGGAGGTTAACACAGAGGTGGCTTTCCAAATTCCAAAACTTCTCTGCAGAGACATGTAGCTGGGAGTTTTCTCAGCTAGGAAGAGGTTCTTCTGCACCACCCTACTCTGTCTTTTGATCATCCTCAGTACCTCCTAGCTCATCTGTCAAGGAACTGACTAGCGGGGCAATGCTATTAATAGTTCCATTTACTGTGCCCTCACTTCGTGCTAGGTCCTTTGTGTTTTCTTTTGTGTCATCCTCACTGTAGCCATCTGAGCAGATGTGGCCGCTTAGAGATGAGTAAATAGGCTGAGAGTCTTATTTTTGCCCAGGTTCACACAGCTGTTAGCAGTCTTTCTGAATCCAAAGCCTGCTTCCCATGAGAAAGAAAGGAACAAATATTGATTGAGCAATTTCCATAAGCCAGGCACTTGACATATTCCGTTTAAACCTCAGAACAACGCTATGAAATTTAGGAATTTGCCTCATTTTCAGTGGAAAGATAGGAAAGCTGCAGCTCAGAATTTTCAGTTACACAGATAGTTCCTGGACAAGCCAGAATTCAAACCTGGATCCTTTTTTAAGTCTAAAGCCCTATTTTTTCCTTTCAGTTATACTCTTCAGCCAGAGATTAATCTTACTGGATTAATGTTTTCTGCTAGGGGTAGGAAATAGCCTGCACAGGATCTAAGCTGGAAAGTTGTACCAGCTTGGAGCAGTGTTCAGAGAGCACAAGCCTCATCCCATTTACTGTGTTAGGTGATGCATAGAGGCCCAGCCTCCTGGGAAGTTGGGGAGGTTGGGGAAGAGTAGACGAACATCTGTCCAGCCTGCCTTGTATTGGAAGGCATCATCCCAGCATGCCTAGCCTTGGGCTCCACTGGCACTGGAATGTAGAGTGTCCTCCTAGAGGGACAATGGCAGTGACCCAATAGGTAGGAAACTGGGCCTGGTGAAGAAAAGCAGAAGTTGGTTGAGAAAGGTGAGGTGGAGAGGTGGGTGGCCCTGGTAGGTAAGGTACAGAGTTGCTGGTCAGCATGTCCATCTGCAGACGCAGGCTTCTGTGAAGACTGGGCTGAAGGAAGAACTTTGTGCTGGGCAGAGGAGAATTTAATGACTTGCTTTGTGAACAGCCTTTGGGAAAGAAGAACCCTGACTCTCCCAGTGATACAGATGTGTGATCTGGAAGGGAAGAGGGGAGGTTAAATAGAAGACTTTGGCAGGCCTCTCAAGTCAAGGATTCTCTTCTTAGCCACTTTTCTCCCTTAATTTAGTTCCTGTTCTTTCTCTTTTAGCTCCCAGGGTTGCTCGAACTCCTTGTGGAATATTTCCGACGTTGCCTGATTGAGATCTTTGGCATTTTAAAGGAGTATGAGGTGGGTGACCCAGGACAGAGAACACTATTGGACCCTGGGAGATTCAGCAAAGCGTCTAGTCCAGCCCCTGTGGAAGGGGAGGAGGAGGAAGACCTTCTAGGTCACAAACTAGAGGAGGAAGAAGAGGAGGAAGTAATTGAAAATGATGAGGAGATGGCCTTTTCGGGCAAGGACAAAGCAGCCTCAGAGAATAGTGAGGAGAAACTGATTAGTAAGTTTGACAAGCTTCCAGTAAAGATCGTGCAGAAGAATGACCCGTTTGTGGTGGACTGCTCAGATAAGCTTGGGCGCGTGCAGGAGTTTGACAGCGGCCTGCTGCACTGGCGGATTGGTGGGGGCGACACCACTGAGCATATCCAGACCCACTTTGAGAGCAAGACAGAGCTGCTGCCTTCCCGGCCTCATGTGCCCTGCCCCCCAGTCCCTCGGAAGTATGTCACAGCAGTAGAGGGCACACCAGGGACAGCAGAGCAGGAGGGCCCCCCGCCTGATGGCCCTCCAGAAAAACGGATCACGGCCACTATGGACGACATGTTGTCCACGAGGTCTAGCACACTGACCGAGGAGGGCGCTAAGAGTGTAGAGGCCACCAAGGAAAGCAGCAAGTTCCCATTCGGCATCAGCCCAGCGCAGAGCCATCGGAACATCAAGATCCTAGAGGATGAACCCCACAGTAAAGATGAGACCCCACTGTGTACCCTTCTGGACTGGCAGGATTCCCTTGCCAAACGCTGCATCTGTGTCTCCAACACCATCCGAAGCCTGTCATTTGTGCCAGGCAACGACTTTGAGATGTCCAAACACCCGGGGCTGCTGCTGATCCTGGGCAAGCTGATCCTTCTGCACCACAAGCACCCAGAACGGAAGCAGGCACCACTAACTTACGAGAAGGAGGAGGAGCAGGACCAAGGGGTGAGCTGCAACAAAGTGGAGTGGTGGTGGGACTGCTTGGAGATG
>NW_011495069.1:9100161-9124252 GCF_000754665.1 Bison bison bison
AACACCTTGGTCACGCTCGCCAACATCTCGGGGCAGCTGGACCTCTCCCCGTACCCCGAGAGCATTTGCCTGCCTGTCCTGGACGGACTCCTACACTGGGCAGTCTGCCCTTCAGCTGAGGCCCAGGACCCCTTCTCCACCCTGGGCCCCAACGCCGTCCTCTCCCCACAGAGACTGGTCTTGGAAACCCTCAGCAAACTCAGCATCCAGGACAACAATGTGGACCTGATCCTGGCCACGCCCCCCTTCAGCCGCCTGGAGAAGTTGTATAGCACCATGGTGCGCTTCCTCAGTGACCGAAAGAACCCAGTGTGCCGGGAGATGGCTGTAGTACTGCTGGCCAACCTGGCACAGGGCGACAGCCTGGCAGCCCGTGCCATCGCAGTACAGAAGGGCAGCATCGGCAACCTCCTGGGCTTCCTGGAGGACAGCCTTGCTGCCACACAGTTCCAGCAGAGCCAGGCCAGCCTGCTCCACATGCAGAACCCGCCCTTTGAGCCAACCAGTGTGGACATGATGCGACGGGCTGCCCGTGCGCTGCTGGCCCTGGCCAAGGTGGACGAGAACCACTCAGAGTTCACGCTGTATGAGTCACGGCTGTTGGACATCTCGGTATCACCGCTGATGAACTCACTGGTTTCACAAGTCATTTGTGATGTACTGTTTTTGATTGGCCAGTCATGACAGCCGTGGGACACCTCCCTCCCCGTGTGTGTGTGCGTGTGTGGAGAACTTAGAAACTGACTGTTGCCCTTTATTTATGCAAAACCACCTCAGAATCCAGTTTACCCTGTGCTGTCCAGCTTCTCCCCGGGAAAAGAAGTCTCCCCTATTTCCTCTTTCCTCCCCCTTCTCACCCCTTCTTCACCCTCACCTTTCTAGTCCCTGTCCTCACTTTACTCCCCTCAGGACCCTGCCCTATTTGAAAAGACAAAGCTCTGCCTACATAGAAGACTTTTTTTATTTTAACCAAAGTTACTGTCGTTTACAGTGAGTTTGGGGAAAAAAAATAAAATAAAAATGGCTTTCCCGGTCCTTGCATCAAGGGGATGCCACATTTCATAACTGTTTTTAATGGTTAAAAAAAAAAAAAAAAAGGAAAAAAAAGTACAAAAAAACCCCCTGAAGGACAAAAAAGGTGACTGCTGAACTGTGTGTGGTTTATTGTTGTACATTCACAATCTTGCAGGAACCGAGAAGTTCGCAGTTGTGGACAGACCCTGTTCACTGGAGAGGCCTGTGCAGTAGAGTGTAGACCCTTTCATGTACTGTACTGTACACCTGATACTGTAAACATACTGTAATAATAATGTCTCACATGGAAACAAGAGAAAACGCTGGGTCAGCAGCAAGCTGTAGTTTTTAAAAATGTTTTTAGTTAAACGTTGAGGAGAAAAAAAAAAAAAAGGCTTTTCCCCCAAAGTATCATGTGTGAACCTACAACACCCTGACCTCTTTCTCTCCTCCTTGATTGTATGAATAACCCTGAGATCACCTCTTAGAACTGGTTTTAACCTTTAGCTGCAGCGGCTGCGCTGCCACGTGTGTATATATATGACGTTGTACATTGCACATACCCTTGGATCCCCACAGTTTGGTCCCCCTCCCAGGTACCCCTTTATAGTATGACGAGTTAACGAGTTGGTGACCTGCACAAAGCGAGACACAGCTATTTAATCTCTTGCCAGACATCGCCCCTCTTGGTGTGATGCTGTACAGGTCTCTGTAAAAAGTCCTTGCTGTCTCAGCAGCCAATCAACTTATAGTTTATTTTTTTCTGGGTTTTTGTTTTTGTTTTTGTTTTCTTTCTAATCGAGGTGTGAAAAAGTTCTAGGTTCAGTTGAAGTTCCTGATGAAGAAACACAATTGAGATTTTTTCAGTGATAAAATCTGCATATTTGTATTTCAAACAATGTAGCTAAAACTTGATGTAAATTCCTCCTTTTTTCCTTTTTTGGCTTAATGAATATCATTTATTCAGTATGAAATCTTTATACTATATGTTCCACGTGTTAAGAATAAATGTACATTAAATCTTGGTAAGACGTTTGTGAGGCTTTTTATTTTCAAACTGTTTAAAATCTTGACCTTTTGGGGGCTTGGGGGAATTCGTCTTGTTCTTGCAAATCTCCCTTGGTATGTATGCTCTCTCCCTAAATGGTGACATCCTGGCCCCTGTCATTTCTGTACCATATTCCACTTGACCTTCCACAGTGTAAGTCTGAATTTAAGAAAGCTCTGTAGCCTACTAGGCTGCTCTGTCCACAGGATTTCCCAGGCAAGAATACTGGAGTGGGTTGCCATTTCCTTTTCCAGTGGATCTTCCCGACCTGGGAAATCAAACCTGCGTCTCCTGCATTGGCAGGCGGATTCTTTACCACTGAACCACCAGAGAGACTCAAAAATCTTATTAGCCTCTTGAAATAAAGTGGGTTTAAGTAGCCAAAGAAAGTAATGATACCCCAGAAAAAGAAACCTTTTGAAAATAGTTGGCAAAGAGAGTATCTCTGTTTTTTCTTTAGAAATATTTCCCCAGACCAGCTCTATCCCCTGATTCCAGATTAGAGCATTCACCTGTCCTCTTGACATCTCTGCTTGGAAGTTCAGTCTGAACATGCCTAAAAAGCCCTCTAGAAGCCTCTTCCTCTAGAAGCCTCAGGAAATGGCAACTCCATCGCTTGGCCAAAGACATCCTTGACTCCTTTCATGTCCACGTCCAGTCTGTTGGTACTCTTCAAAAAATAATCCTCCGTCCAGCTACCATCTCTGTAGTTCAAGTAACCATCGTGTCTTTCTTAAACTTTTAAAATATCCTCCAAACTGGCCTCCCTGCTTCTGCTTTGCCTGGTGTTTGAACCTATTCTCAACATAGCAACCAGAATGCTCCCATTAAAATCTGAGATCAAAATCTTCCAGTGCTTCAGCCTTACTCTGAATAAAAGTCCAGATCCTTATAATGATCTACCTGGCCCTCAGTTATCTAGCTTGCTGTTACCTTTTTGGTTTCCTCTTCTCTCTTCCCCATTGCACATTCCACCATAGAGAGCTGTTTCCACCTTGAGACCTTTGCACTTACTGTTCCCTCTGTCTAGAATACTGTTTTGCCAGATAACTGCATAGCTAAAGTCCTCATCTCTTTCGGGTCTTTGCTCAAATATCATCTCAGTGAGTCTTTCCCTGGCTACCTTTTTTTTTTTTGGCTACCTTATTTAAAATAGTGATTTGGGACATCCTTGGTGTTCCAGTTGTTAAGACTCTGCTTCCACTGCAAGGGGTATGGGTTTCCGTCCCTGGTTGGGGAAGTTCCACATGCCATGTGATACGACCAAAAAAAAAGGAAAAAAAAGCAACCTGTTCCCCTGCCTCATTTCCCTTCTCTGCTGAATTTTTCTTTATGGCACTTGTTACCATCAGACTTATTGTATATTGTACTTACCTACTGCCTTCTACTGTAATTAATGTAAGTTCTCTGAGGACAGGGAGTTTATTTGGTTCATTTCTATATTCCTGTCCTACAGAACAGCCTGGCAATTGCAGCCACTTACTAAGTAGTTGTTGAATGAAATGGTAGATGTTGGCCAGACACAGTTACTTTTATAAGGTTAATGTTGCAATATATAGTTTCTCTCATCTATTTCCTTAGGGACACAATGGAGAAACCAAAAGCAGTAACAGAAAATGCTATTATCATGGACGTTTAAAGTGAAACTTGAAACAACAGCTTTCTATTGAGTATCTACTTGTGTACGAAACAGAGTACTGCAAATAATTCCCCAACAGTTCTGTGCCTGTGAGGTAAGTATTCTGGCTCCCATTTTACAGTTGAGAAAAGGAGTTTCTTTGAGCTCACACACAAAGGCCCATGACTCCAAGGCCCATGTTCTTAATACACACTCCACCTCCTTTCTGGGTTGGAGGACAACCAGGAGTAACTGGATCTAGTTGCGGAGCACAGCAGGCAAGATTTGGTTTTTGTTGTGTTCAGCATGAGGTAAAAATTGTTCCATTGATTTCAATCAAGTGTTTGTCAAACGAAGTGTGGTTGTTAATATTTGGGTCAGGGACAGGAATGAATAGTTTGTATATTTCTCCACTGAGAGGGGGGGAAACAGAGACAACTGACTAATGTTTGTCAACTAAGCTGCCTTCCTAGAACTCGCGGGGGAAAAAACTAAATGGCAAACTTTTCATATCTATATTTTGGCAAGTAATACTGCTAATGGGTATTTTTGCTCTGGGCCTCTGAAACTCCAGTTTCTAGTCAAGAAAGTGCATTTCTGGGCTGTGTGTGGAACATTACCTAGGAGTTTGGTTTCCTGGGTTCCTTTCATCTGCTCTCCTGCAATGCAGGATGAGCCTAGCCTGGACTCCAGTTTCTGACTGGAGTTACCACATGCAGAAAGAACTGCTGGCCACTGAGCTGTGAGTAATTTGCTTTGGAGAAGTAAATAGAACCTAGCCAGTGGAGAACCCAGGGGTGTGGCCAGCAGTTCTTTTCCCAGGCTCCTCCCTCCCCACCCCCCAAATGACCTTAACCTTCTTTCATAACTGGAGAGCCGCCAAGTCCAGCCTAAACAATACTCTCAACCTCATTGGTTCTTTTGCCCTGCAGCCACTACCACCCCCAAGTGGCTAAGTCCCTTCCCACTAGGCCTCTCTGTGGGGTCAAGGCTTTCTAATTACTGAAAGGCAAACACCAAAGAAAGGGTGGAAAATATCTAGTATCCATGGCCTTTAAAGGATCAGCATTTGACAGCTGAAACTGACAGGAGGGTGGGGTCTCTGTTGCAGGGTGGATGGGCATCCTCAAGTGATACATATGGCAAGGCCAAAAAGGATGCTTCTGGTGGTGCCACCCCTAGTTTCAAGATGGATTTTAGCGTCATCCAGCATCCTTGAAAACTGCCAATGAATGCCCACAAAAAGAATCCACATAAAAGAAGGAGCATAAAGTTCTGGTAAGGCACATGTGCCTGTCATCACAGGCATTAGCACTGCCTGCTAACTGTTGGCAGATCAGAGGCCAGTGTGGTCACTTTTGTCCCATAATGGCATGCCCTCAAAACCAAGATCAGCATCAGCTACTCCATCCTTCCCATAGGATTGTGTTCTCAGTCACTCTGTCTTGTCCGACTCTGTGAAGGAAGTTTAGTAGTTCTCATGGAGCACACGCTTCCTTGGAGCAACCTGACAACTTACTTCTCTCTAGCTACCTTGCTTTGCTCTGCCATCACATTTGGAGATGGCCTTGGCCGTCTCTTATAATTTTGTCTCTAGACACTCCATGGTCCTAATCCTATGGAAACTACCAAACTTCCTTCACATCGTCAATGGGAAAATCACTTGCTCCCCTTTTTGTTCAGGGAGTTGTAACAGCCCAACTTTATCAAGCAATTTGTGCCAAGCGCTATAAAATCCTTGTAACAAACGATACCATCATGGATTATGATGTCTAGCTTCTTTGTGAATTGTACCTTTTATCATTAAAAATAATTCACCTTTGTTTCATTTAAATATTAATTTAAAAAGGATACCATCATCTCCCATGAGGACAAGGGCTGTGTCTGTCTTGTTCAGTGTTTTGTTCTCATCCTCATTACATAGTAGTCTCTTTTGTTGAGTAAATCAAAAGGTAAAATTGGAATTTAATGAAGGAAACAGTAGGTAGGAGCTGTTAAGACTTGGTGTGCCCTATGTAGAATTTTCAATATAGCCCATAAAGACCCATAGTTGAGTGAAAAAAGGAAGAGAAGGAAAGAGGTAAACCTGAGAAAGATTTAAAATAGTGTGGGGTGGTTAAAAAAAAAACAAAACAGCCAGGAAGGTTTTTCATTCAAATCCCACCTCTGCCACTAGCTGTGTAACTTCAGAACTGGTCATTTTCACCTGAGCCTCAGTTTCCTCATCCATAAAGTGCAGGTTAAACAAACAGATGTATTCACTAGATCCTTACTGAGTACACACAATATACAAGGTACTAAGTGCTGGAAACACCTTGGTGAACAAGGCACCCTCCCCGCCATAGCACTTAGATTCCATGAGGAAAACAAGACAATGAAACAAATACTTAATTCATGGACAGGACAACCAGGTGATCATAAATGCCATAAAGAGAGCAGAATTAGGGTGGTGGGAAGTACAGGGTGGTGACTGCCATGGGGTAGACAGAGAAAGCTTCTCCAAGGAGGTGGCATTTCAGCTGAGACCTGAAGTGGGTTGGCCAAAGGGTAATCGGCAGTGAAGCATTTCAAGCAGAGGAAACAGCAAGAGCATAGCTAGGCAAGTTCAAGAAAGAGAAATGTTCTAACTCTCTTACATTCTAGGATTCTAGAAACAGTGGTACACTGCTTACATTGGTTAATTTAGTCAGAGATCTGTATTATGAAACCGTGTCTTGGTGGTGTGGCGTATTTACTTCTTTAGGGAAGTGGCTGAGTGGTGTAGAATCTTTTGGGAGCCCTGGGTAAGTCTCTGCCTCCCTGGCTCTCCCACAGCGCTGGCCGCTCAGCTGGCTCCCTGTGTGGCTGCAGGCTCCATTTTAGCAGCAGACTCTAAAAGCAGACTAGAGAGCTGCCTCCTCCACTACTTACTCACAGTCCTGGAGGCCCAGAACCCCTCCCATCCCACCTAAGTCTTCCTCCATTCTGACAAGCCAGAGCTTTGTGAGCACAAGATTCAGCCTCCTTGTTTTCCAGTCGGAGCAGGAGCCAGAAAATGAAACAGGAAACAGGGCGGAAGAGGAGGGGGGTGGGTAGTAGAGAAGGAAAGGAAGGAGAAATTGCAAGAAAGTAGAGCTGAAGATCTGGACAAAGTTCTACCTCTGAAGGGTGACAGTTGAGCTTTAAAAAAAACATTCTGAATTGTCACAATAGACGCCTGTCCTTTTCACAAGTAGATTTTTGAGAGAATTTGGTGTGTGAACAGAGGGAATCTTAAGAATGCATGTCTTTTTCCCTTGTGAATTCACAAAGGAAGGATGGTTCATTTCTCGGTTTTGTCCTTGCAAACACTACTGCTTGGAGCCTCAAAGACGTCTAGAAATTCAAGCCACAACCTTAGGCCCCAGTCACGAGTGTAACCCACAGCTTTGCCGACTCACTCACATGCCTCTGGAGCCGAGAACAAGGGTGTGTCACTGAGAAACCTAGGGTTCTAAGCTCCATTTTCCCCCCGTCTCCAGCACTCCACGACTAAAACGTGATAGATCCACCTTACACACAACAAATATCTGAGGGCAATTTAGGTCTCAGAGCCTGAAATGAGCTATGAAGAATCCAAAGATACAGTCCCTGGCCCCCACAGAACTGCTGTGAGCTGCCTCTCTTTGCCTGGAGAGATAGCAACCACCTCTTTTGTTCCCACCCACAGGAGTAGCTGTGGCGGAAGATAAACCCCTCCCTCAGCCAGGGCTGTGGCCAGAGGCTAACCCAGGCCCTAGCTTCGTTTGGAGGGCAGATAACTGAAACCACAAAGGGCTCTGGAATCCTGAGAAACGAGAAATCCACCAACGGAGAAGGATTTATTATCTGTTTCCTCTAAGGAGGGTGCAAAGTTGTTCTAACAGTTTCCGTTACAGGGGTACCAACTGGCCGCTCCTCCCTAACAGACGGTTTTGTTGAGTTAGCTTCTTTTTTCTTCTTTTTTGGCCCCACTTCCTACGAGAGAAACGGCTTCAGTGAAGGAGAAAGGAGTCGTGGGGGGCGTTCTCTTAAGTTTCCTTCACCACCCTCATTAGCCACCTGACTTGGGGCTGAGGACTGAAGCAGGACAGAAGGTCCCTAGTAGCCGGAGGAGGGGAAAGTCCGGGGGAACCCCCACTTTCTTCACACCCAAGATGCGGGGTGCCGCTGCTGGCCACAGAAACCCCAAGAAGGCTTTTCTTTCTACTCAAACTACAGCTATTGTGTGCCAGGCCCTGTCCTGAGCTGTTCTTGCCTGACAGGAGGGAAAATGCGGCTCTGGCTTCAGTGAAAGGGCCGCAGGGCAGCCCCCAACTCCGAGGGCCTCGGCCCTCAAGGGAACTTATGGATGTTTGAGGGGTGGTTCGAACTGGGCCAAGAGCACCGACGCTAAGACAGCAGCCCTGGAGGACTAACTGAAGGCGGGGGGAAGGGGCTGGCGGAGCGGGCACTCCTCAGGTGTCACCAAGGCTGGCAGGGGCCAAGGCAGAGGGGCGCTGAGTCGAGAGGCTATGCCGCCCCCGCCCCGCTCTCCCGGAATCAACATGGCCGCTGCGGAGGGGGCGGGGCAGCTCCGACTCCCGGCAGGAGCGGGGCGGGACCGCCATCCGCGGAGCCAGTGCGCAGGCGCGCCCGCTCGGAGCCCCGGATGGAGGAGCTAAGGTTCGGGCCCCGCCTGGGAGGTTGAGACCCGCCGGCGCTGGGGATCCGGCGCCAGCTTCGGAGCCTAGGAGTTTTGAGGGCGGGGGAGGGAAGTCGTCAAACGGAGGCCGAGGGAAATGAGGCGGAGGCCGCCGAGAAGCGAGGAGCCCCGCCCCCTCCGCCATAGCGGCCTCCCAGTGCCGCCCCTTCCTTTACAGCCTCTCGCCCTCCCCTGCCTTCCGGTCGTAGGCCGGGCCAGGCGTCGCCGGCCCCCTCCGGAGTAACCCCTGAGCCGTGGCCCTTTGGAGAGAAGAGATGCCCAATCTCTGCTTGGGACTCTTGTCGAAAAGGAAACGGCTGGAAAGGGCTTCGGACCCGGGTGGGCGGCAGAAGGCGGCCTCTGAAGCCGGCGGCCAGCAAGGCCTCTGGTCCCGAGGACCCTGGGTCCGAACAACACCCCTCGCCCCCGAGGATGTTAGTCTTACCCAAAGGGTCCAGGGCTCCGATTCAACAGGTTTTCCTGTCTGCTCAGATGGGACCCTCCCTGCCCTAAGCATACAAGAGCATGCGCTGTCATCTGACAAGTACTGAGCTTGGAGTTGGGAGATCCTGGCTCTGAAAGAGCGCATCCGCTTTGGCAGGAGTGAGGGCTGGTGGAAAAGACTGATGTTTCAGACAGAAAAAAAAAAAAAAAAGACATTCTCCTTAAATATATCCTTGGGTGTGCCACTTGATCTAGTGAGCCTCAGTTTCCACATCTGTAAAATGGCGATGGTAATTACACAGGGTCTAATGAGCTCTCTGTGTAAAAACTCTGGAGAGTTTTTATTACTCACTTCCCTGGGGCATATTTATCTCAAGGGAAAAGAGTAAAACTAGTTGCTCTGTAAGTGTCCTGCCAGTTCAGAGTCTGCTTTCGTAAAGGGGTTGTTGGGAAGTGAGGGCCGCAATTAGCTGAGAGGGAGAGCTCACTGGCTTTATTCTTGTTTTTACTTGGTTTGCCTGCAAACTAAGTGTAGGCTACACGTCTTGTGTGCTCGCTGGGTCTAGAGCTTGAGTCTCGAGAGACGAAAGGAAGAATGGAAGCCTGGTGAAGAGGCAGAGGTGGGTTATGTGCTTTTCTGTTCCCGACTCTTCTGCATGTGGATAGGAAGTGAAGGAAGGGAAAAAGTGAATTCATCCTAGGATAAAGAACCAGCGGCCGTGTAAGTTTGGCTGTTCTTGTTTCTACAATTCCTCTCGATTCAGCGAGTCAGATACTGGCAATGTTGGGTAGATTCACAAACTACCGCTGTTCTCTGGGGATTTCGAAAGCTTGCCTTTGAACTGAATTTTGATGAGCAAACCGGTGTGGCGTTGGTGGCCCCTCCCTTCCTCCAGGCCTCCTGGTGATGGAGTAATCAACAGGCGCCCCCTTGTGCTGAAGAAAGAGAACTGTTGCTTCTGCAAAAATTGTATTTTCCTGTGGCTTCTATGACTTTGTTTTGCTCTCAACGTGAGATATGGTGGGAGGAGTACTTGGAGCAGAGATTTTGTTTCCAGAGCCAGTGAACTGGTGAAGCCATATCCAGTTCCTGCCACTTCCACTGAATCAGAACACAGGTTTAATGTGCCTGTGTGTAATGCGAGGCTCTGGAAGGGTGGTTGGGAACAAGATAGACAAAACCCCTGCTCTCATAAACAACTTAAATAAGCAATAACTGTAAAGACGACAAGGGAGAGGGTAATGAGAGCATATCACATAGTCTAGTGAGGGTCACAGAATTCCAGAAACAAGTGATACTTAAAGGTTTGGTGTTAGGAAAGTGTTCCAGCCCTCCCTCTTAATTTCTCAGTTTAAGTACAATATTTTTCCTTTAGGGTTAGTTCTTCACCCCAAGTTGATGAGCTGCCTCTGATGCTCCTGTCCTCCCTTCTGATTTCTGACTGGTTCTGTAAGAGCCATTGCTACTTCTGTGAACCAAGGAATTGTGTTTAAAAAAAAAAAAAAAAAGCCATAAAGTGCAGTCCTTCCCTCAGAATGGCTTTGCAGTTGTTTATACATTGCTGCCATTCCAATGAAGAGATGGGAAATAACAGTTTCTCCATCTGTAGTAGTCGACTTTGTCGTCCCTCTCAGTTTGTTTTAGCAATATGAGCTGGCTGAAGTCCTGCTGAGTGGTGGTTTTCTTTTCCTTCTCCACTTAATTTAACAGACCAACTGAACACACATCAGAGAGCTTAACTAGAGTGTGTAGTCATTATGGTCTTCCAGTTCAGTTCTATGCCCCACTTTTGGGACTCTGGTTTGGGACCTGGTGTATTATTCTGGGCAAGAGGGAAAGGGCACACACCAAATAATAGCAACTGCAGTGTAGATTTGGTAGTGCTTTTTTCACACTTCAGCCCATTTCACCATCATGACAATTTCATGAAACAGACAAAAAGAGTCCAATCTCACTTACACCTAGAGAACTGAAGCTGAAAAGAACAAAATGAAAACTTATGGATGAGAAAGTCAGGACTTGAACCCAGGCCTTTAGTTCCCGCACAGGGGCTCTCAACAGGCTTTTAAAGGTTTTCTGTGAGCTTAGCTTTCCAGCTTCCTGCCTAGAGGAAATGTGGAACTTCCCTACAAGAATACAGTGCTTCAGAGTGATGGGAGGCAGTCCCATCTGCCTTTAAGATGCTTTTTCTTCATCTAGGAGGTTAGGTGGTTAAGTTTGCCATAATAATGCTGAAGCAGGAGGGTGTTTCTATGAAGAACGCTTTCAAGAATTTACTTTCTGCCCATGTGTGACATTTCCTCCTTGGATTTTGTGTTTAGAAGCCTGAGGGAGCTCAGCCCTGGCAGCAGGCCCCCTGAGTTCCTGGTGGTGAGAGGATGTGGCCCCTGGACCCATCCCGGAAGGAGGTCCTGGGGTTTGCAGTCAGCTGCCGTGTCCTGACTCTGGTGCTGCAGGTCAGTCTCTGATCTTTTGTCCCGAACATGCCGTTGCCACATGACTGAGCTAGATGCTAAGAATAGGCCTCATCTTTCGGTTTCCCAGATGTGCCCCTCCACGTGGTAAGAACTCTAGAGACCTAGACCACATAGCTGAAAAGTGGACAGACTCTTAGAAATGATCTATTAATCTCTTATTATACACATGAAATGGCTGAGGCCCAGAAAGGTTCAATGGCTTCCTTAAAGTCACAAGACAAGTTAGAAAAGGGCCAAGATCATACCCCAGGTTTCCTTACCCCTGGGCTAGTGATCTTTCCACCAGACCGTGATGTTCTGTAACCTGATGCCTTTACCCTGGGTCCCCAACCAGGAGGCTGAGCACAGTATCAGTCAGTTGAGTGAAAGAGAGGGGGCACTGTCCTGCGACCATCTGTGTTTATCTGTTTAGTCATCAGTGTCTTCTGCTCTTTCCCTAGCTGTGTCCCCTTCCTGTCTCACCCACACACAACCTCCAGTGCATTTTGCAACTCCCTTTCCCTTCCATGGCTGCCCTTGATCGATATTTTAATCCGATTTCAGGTATATATGAACTATATATGGTGCCTAGCACAGTACCCACTGCTTGTAGGTCCACAGTATCTATTATTGTTGAATGTACGTCAGCAGCCTAGGGATGTTCTGTCAACATATTCTGTGTGCCTTTCATCACAAGCACATTATTTCAGGCTCATAGCTGGTTCCTTTGTGGAAAACTCCTTTCCGCTCTCCTCCCCAACTATATGCGGCGTAACAGGCTCTGCTAGGTCCCAGGTTTAGTTAAAAGCGTCTTCAGCTTGGAGCCGAGGACTGTTCCCTGTGACTGTCAGTCCTGTCCCACTTGTTTCACTGTTCAAAGTGGCCTAGTAAAGAAATTGACCCAAAAAGGAAAGAGCCTTAAAAATGAGGTTGTACTCCTGTGGCCAGGCTTGGGAAAACTGACTTGATGATGGCTTTGAACCAGCATCAACTGAGGGATTGGCAGAACTAAGGAAGCAGTGCTGTGACTGGATGGCACCTGGGATAGGGTACCAGGAAGCGGGGGTTCTAATTCAGGTGATTTGGAAACAAGCATGTTTCCTCTGTGCTGTTCACTCAGCCACCAAATTTTATTAAGTTCCTGCTCTGTTCAAAGAATTGCTAGGTGGGAGTATAAAAAGTCATGATCTCTTTCCTCTTAAGAGGAAGTCTAATGGGGAAAAACACATTTAATAATAATGCTATTTCGTTGTCCTCCCCTTCCCCACTGGCAGCTTTAAAACTCCTGCCATCAGGTTATATCCCCAGTTACCCCTCATTGTTTCTGTTATCTCTGCTAGTGACAGCTCATTCTTCCTCATTCCTTGAAGGTTTTAGCTCCTGATTCACTCTTGCTCTTTCCAGCATTACTGTATGTTTCTTGGTGGTTTCAATATTAATAAAGCTGATACATCTAACCACTATCTCCTGTCTTTGCAGTTTACACCCTCAGGACTTAGCCATTGATTCTAGCTCTGTTCCCTGTCCCTCACTCACCTCGTGGCTTCAGCTGCCCTTCTTACCCAGCTTAGAGTCCATGGTCTACAATGCATACATGTACAACTCACTTGCTCCCTTCTTCCTGTGTTAATCACAAGACAAAAGCCCAACCTTGATTAAATTCAATTCCATGTGTACTCTGCGCCTGCATCTGCTCAGAGAAAAGCGTACAACTCTGTTAACTAGTCTCTCTTTAAATTCAATACCATTAACCCAAGTGAGTCCTTAGTGCTGCCTGGCAATCTTAGTGTATTTCCCTGGTCCAGTCCCTACGTATTCTCTAAATTTTTCTGCCTATCAGAATCACCTGGGAGAGCTAAAAACAACCTAAATGCCCAGGCTGTACCCCATACTGGTTAAATCAATGTTGTGGAGCAGAGGAGAAACCCAGGCATCTTGTATTTGAAAATCCAGTGCACAGGCTATTTAGAGAGCTGGGGTCAGAAATTACTTACTTTACACATTTTTCTTACTTCCTCAAGTCTCTAGCACCTTTTCTCTAGCTTGTTTTCCTGAATGAAAATTCAGGAAAATAGAAGCAATAAGAAGCAACCTTCTGAATACTTCCTCCACAGCCATCCACAAACCTACATCTGCACCTCTGCACCTTCACTGCTGAAGGCGGGGTGAACTGTCTGTCCTCTCTAAACTAAGGTCAGCTCCTCCACTTCTGTAGCAGATTCCATGCCCTTCTGCTTGCTCCACCAACGCTTCCCTTTCTCACTCACGTACACAGTGGTTTCCATTCTGCTGGATTATTCCCGTTGGCAAACAAACGCCTCCCACTTAAAAAAAAAGATTTCTCTTGACCCCACAATGTCATTCACCTATTATCCCATCTCTGCTCCCCTTTACAGCAAAAATCCTCCAAATAGTTGTCTGTATCTACTGTTTCCCTTCTCCCTTTCTCTGTTGAACCCAGTCTAGGCAGTCTTCTCTCTCCTCCACTTCAGTGAAATAGCTCTCGTCATAGTCACTGGTGACCTTCACTGGATTGCTAAATCCAGTGGTCAGTTTCAGTTCCCATCTTACTTGACCTGTCAACCACATTTAACAGAGCCGATCACTCCTTTGCTTTGCTTGGTTCTATGACACTGTGCTCTTCTGATTCCTTCCTACCTCACCGACCCTTCCTTCTTTACCGTTATTGCTGGAGCCTCGCTCTCTTTGGGCCTCTAAATATGGCATGTCCAGGACCCAATCTTCAGAGCTCTTCTTTTCTGTATCTGCACTTCTTCCCTGGGTGATATCATTCAGTCTACACCTTTTAATACTATCCATCCACTTAGGACTTCTGAATTTATATCTCCACCCTTGATGGTTCTCCTCACCCTCAAGATTCATATATATCACTGCCTCATTGACCGCTACACTGGAACATCTACTTCAAACTGAACTCGTGATTCTTCCCCAACGTGTCTTTTCTTCCTCATTTTATTAAATGGTAGTTCTTCCACTTGCTCAACCAAAGTACTAGTTCTTCTTTATCCCACAGGCTGTCTTCAATGCCATCATCCCAGACCATCGTGCAGAAGCCTTCTCTCCTCCTCGCCTCGCCCCCTCTGGCTCTGCAGACCAACTCGTGGAAGGTCTTCTGGGTGGCCTATCTCACTGGGACGCTGAACACTTCCTGTTCATTGCCGAGCACGGCTACCTGTATGAGCACAACTTTGCCTTCTTCCCTGGTTTCCCCCTGGTCCTGTTGCTTGGGGCTGAATTGCTGAGACCCCTGTGGGGGTTACTGAACCTACGGAGTTGCCTGCTCATCTCAGTAGCACTGCTCAATTCCTTGTTTTCCGCGCTGGCTGCACTTGCACTTCATGACCTGGGCTGTTTGGTTTTGCGCTGTCCCCGCCAGGCCTTTTATGGAGCACTGCTCTTCTGCCTCAGCCCCGCCAATGTCTTCCTGACTGCTGGTTACTCAGAAGCTTTATTTGCTCTCCTGACATTCAGCGCCATGGGGCAGCTGGAAAGGGGCCACAGCTGGACTAGTGGACTCCTTTTTGCCCTGGCCACTGGTGTACGCTCCAATGGGCTAGTCAACATTGGCTTCCTCATACATTCTCAGTGCCAAGGCTTTTTCTCATCTCTCATGGTGCACAATGCTCTGAGACAGCTCTTGAAGCTGATGGGCTCTGTGTTCCTGTCAGTGTTCACACTCGGCCTTCCCTTTGCCCTCTTTCAGTATTACGCCTATACCCAGTTCTGTCTGCCAGGCTCAGCCCACCCCATTCCTCAGCCCTTGCTGCAATTAGCTGTAGACCAGGGCTACCGAACTGCAGAGGGAAACAAGCCACCTTGGTGCTCCTGGGGACTTCCCCTAATATACAGCTACATCCAGGATATCTATTGGAATGTTGGCTTTTTGAGATACTTTGAACTCAAGCAGGTGCCCAATTTTCTACTGGCTGCACCGATGGCTATATTGGTTGCCTGGGCAACTTGGACATACGTGACCACCCACCCTTGGCTCTTCCTTACACTTGGGATGCAAAGGAGCAAGAACAAAAAGACCCTGGAGAAGCCTGAACCTGGATTCCTCAGTCCTCGGGTGTTTGTGTACCTGGTCCATGCTGCAGCGCTGCTGCTGTTTGGCAGTCTGTGCATGCATGTTCAGGTGAGGTGGACTCCTGGCTGGGAAGAGGTGTGAACACAGGCCACACCCGCTGGTCAGGAACAGGCAAGACAGCTGACTTCTTCCGTTTGAGTGACCTGTACCTAATTTATTCATTCAACTACTATTTGGGGGTGTTTTTATTGTGAGTCCCTGGGTCAGACCACTAAGGGTGGAACATGAATAAGATAAGATTGCTGCCCTAGTGGGTCTTGTGGTCAAAATGGAGAGGCAGACATTTAACAAGTAAAAGGTAAAAGCACAGTATAGCGGAATGGAAGAGGAGATCCTTTTGAGATAAAGCATTGTGGAAGCACAGAGGAAACAGTAGTCAGCTGTCCAAGGAGGCGAGGAGGGTGTCATGTGTAGGCTGGGTCCTGAAGAGTAAGAAGGAATTCCATTTAAGAAGCAGAGGATGAGCACTCTGGCAGATGGAAGGGCATGGGTGAGAGTCCTAAAAGGACCTGATCTGACTGAGTTACAGGGATGAGCACAGAGGATGCCTCTGGGACCTTCCTCTAACATACAGCTGTCCCTGGAATGTCTCCTTGAATGCCAGCTTTCTGAGGTACTCTGAGCTCTGGCAGGGGCTTTGTGTTCGGAGGGGACGTCTTGTGCGGTATTCGGTCGGTGGTGAGGATGGAGAGAGATGGGAAGGGTTTGATTGTATGTCCGATTGTTTTTGTTCCTGGTTGTGACCTCAGGTCAGCATGACTCCGGGGAAGTCTTTTGGTCTCCATACTGGTCATTCTTCAGCAGTTCCTGCTTCTTGGAGGTGCACATTGGCTGTCTTTAAAGTTCTCCGAGCTATATGAATAAGAGGCACAGGGGAAATAGAAAGTAGCAATCTGTGTTTGTAGCCAGGTTAGCTACTGGAGTGAATGCCAGCAAAGCTTAGAGTTTCCAGAGATGAGGGAGACCATTTGGAGACCTGGCTTTGGACTCCCCCAGAGGGGCTGTGTTGAACCACAGGATCCCCTGCCCCTTTCCTTCTGCTTTACCATCCCCAGGGCATGCGAGAACCGCTTCAGGTTCCCAAAGCCCCAGGGGCAGCCTAGAGCTTAATATTTATTTGTTTATTTGGCTGCATCAGGTGTGAGTTGCAGCACTCGGGATCTTTAGTTGTGGCATGTGGGATCTAGTTCCCTGACCAGGGATCGAACCCAGGCCCCCTGCATTTGAAGCACTGAGTCTTAACCACTGGACCACCAGGGAGGTCCCCAGCCGAGAGTTTAGAGTCCTGGTCCTGGGCTAAAAGTAGACCCCATGGAGTTTTTAGTATTGATTGGCCCATTATTGTGGTAATTAGTCTGTAGCTATGTTTACTTGTAACATTTCAGTCACCTGGCTGGTGTTATACACAGCTTTATAAGGCAGATACTAAGCTCTGCTGAATGAATATCTTTTCCAGTACAATACATTCCTAGTCTGGGAGCTATAGTTTACCCAGAAGCAGGGAGGTCCCAGCCTTATCCCATTTGAGACAGTGACATTCCAATAAATGTGTGGATTTTCCCCCTCTTATGATTCCAGGTTCTCACCAGGTTTTTATGCTCCTCCACTCCTATTGTGTACTGGTTTTCAGCTCACTTGCTTCTGGATCAAGAACCGCTGCTGAAATCCCTAGAGGCTGTGCCTGGGAAGCCTCCTGCAGGGGACCCTCCACCAGGACAAAAGGTCCCCAGAAACTCTATCATGGGACTCTTGTACAACTGGAAAACTTGTTCTCTGGTCACACGATGCGTTCTAGGCTACTTCGTGACTTACTGGCTCTTGGGACTACTCCTCCATTGCAACTGGCTGCCTTGGACATAACCTGGAGACCTAGGGGACAGGCCTGAAGCAGACATAACCAGGGTCTGAAAGTACAAATACACTCTGGGGCTGCCTGTGCTCCCTGGAATCCTTACTCCGTCCATTAGAACCTCTCTCTGTAGGTGAACGTTGGTTAGGAATGGAAAAAGTGAAAGCCTCTAGAGAACCCTTTCTGGTCCTTGCTGTGGCAAATTTTAGAGTAGTAACTGTTTTCTCTATAAAGGAAGAAATCTTATTCCAGATCTATGTTGTCAGTCAACCTTAGCAGAGATAGTCTTAAACTTACCACCTGCTGCTGCTGCTGCTAAGTCGTTTCAGTCGTGTCCAACTCTGTGCGACCCCATAGACGGCAGCCCACCGGGCTCTGCCATCCCTGGGATTCTCCAGGCAAGAACACTGGAGTGGGTTGCCATTTCCTTCTCCAATGCATGAAAGTGAAAAGTGAAAGTGAAGTCGCTCAGTCGTGTCCGACTCTTAGCGACCCCATGGACTGCAGCCCACCAGGCTCCTCCGTCCATGGGAGTCTCCAGGCAAGAGTACTGGAGTGGGGTGCCATTGCCTTCTCCGAAACTTACCACCTACCCACATGTAAATTTGAATATCAGTTTCATCAAAGGCTCTAGCTGACAAGCTGGTCATAGTCCACACAGTGATGATGGAGGCCTGAACAGTGTAGCAGCGATAGTAAGTAAAATGGGACCATCTTTTCTAAATGGGATGTTGTTTCTGATGAGTTTTTTCATGATTTGTTCACTTATTTATATGATCTTAAAAGATACGCATATTAAACTTTTGTTTATATCTGTAATGAATTACCTTTTTATTTTTATTACTTACATTGGCTTGCAGGACCTTAGTTCCCCTAGCAGGGATTAAACCCGGGCTATTGCAGTGAAAGCACTAAACTGGACTGCCAGGGAAATCCCATAAATTATCTTTCAAAAAAAATAATACAGGTCTTCCCTTTGGTGCAATGATTAAGAATTCACCTGCCAATGTAGGGGGGCACAGGTTCGATTCCTGGTCCAGGAAGATTCCTACATGCCGTGGGTCAGCTGAGCCCGTGAACCACAACTGCTGAGCCCACGTGCAGCAACTACTGAAGGCCGTGTGCAACCTGAGCAGCCACTGCAGTGAGAAGCCTGTGCACCGCCATGAAGAGTAGCCCCTGCTCACTGCAACTAGAGCAAGCCCACAGATAGCACCGAAGACCCAGTGCAGCCAAAAATAATTTTAAAAATAAAGATTTTAAAAATAATAACACAAATTAAGGGCTGAGACCCTGCCACATGCTCTGCATCAAGTTATTTGCGGGGGAAGTCATGATAAGAGCACTGCATGAGGAGGCAGAAGGCCTAGTCCTGGTCCCTCAGGAAACCCCACTCACAAGCTGCATGCCAGGAAGAGTTTCCCAAGCCTCAGTTACCTCTTCTGAAACTAAGGGGAAACTATTAGCTTACTGGAGAAAAATACCCAGTTCTCCTGTTTTCAGCACTTAGAAGAAACTCTCCCTCTTCTCAGGTGCAACTCTGAGGAGTAACTTCAGTGACCTTTCCTTTGAGGAAAAGCACTGACACTGGCAACTAAGGCTCCTGTCGTGTGTTAGTAAACCTGCCCAAGGCAACTAGATGTTCAGCTCAGTGAGCGGTGACTGGTTTTCCTGCCCTTCACAAGTGCCTGTGCTTGCTTTATTAGTAGACAAGTATCAGAGGAACCATCACAGCAGCAGGAATTGATAAATTGTAGGTAAGTCCAGGGTTGAATGAAATGGTATCTTCTGGCCCCCGTTTGGTTATGGGCCTGTCTGTGTAATTGTAGTAAAATCCTTGATCCCTGCTGAGCTACTTTTTCTCATTCTTTGAGCCAGGTAAGATGTTCTGCATCATCACCACTCGTTCCCCATTTGAACCAAAAATTCCAGCAAGCAGAAACTTCAAAATAGATGGATAAGCAGCTTCTGGAGAGCCCTGTGAGAATTAGAATTATGACACACTCCCTCTGACCATGACTGAAAGCTCAACTTGCCAGCTGAAGGGACGCTCCTGACTGAGCCCCAGCACCCTCTGTTGGAGCTCCTAGTCAGCCTGGCCAATAAGCATTTCCCATCCATCGCCCCAGCTTTAGCACAGCTGAGAGAATTTGGTCCAGAGTCAAGTGCTTCTGAAAATGTACACACAAATCAGGACAGCCCTCTGCCTTCTGCCAAGACACCCGAGTGCCCTTCTTGGCAAAAATGATCACCCCTGCCCTAGTGTCCCTCCAGTTGGCAGAAACTGCTCCCTCTCTCCTCAGCAACAGCTGCAAGTCTGGGGCCTTCCACCCTGTGTGCAGGAAGAGTTGAGGTCCTGAATCAGCTCTTCACAGCAGAGGGAGAAGTACTAGGTGGTTTGCCCTCACGGATGCACCTCGCTGCCGCTTTTGGCGGGTAATCAGGACCGATTATTCCCCTACTGGAAGAGGTGACTCAGACTCCACAGGTTAGGGGGTGATTTCACTGCTTTGGCAGCCTCAGCTTAACCTTCACACTGGATCTCATCACCCTGGAAACAAATGATTTCAAGGACCAGAAACCCTTATAAACTGGAACCTCTCCTTCTCAACTAATGTCAAGGAATTAAATCACTCTGGTATTTTGCAAAGACCATTCTAGGTACAGTTGATCGTAGAGGAGATAACTGAGAACCCCAGCTAGGTGGACACACCTGGTGTGACCTGGGACGGACACCGTTTTCTCTCTGACCTTGGAGGGATCTAGTTGCTGTTCTCTAAGGAACTAAGGAATGGGCTGATTTTATGGCCAGCAGCTGTCTTTTTACTATCCTATTAACAGTCTTTAATAGTCTGGGAGAGGGACATGAAGGACCCAAGGCAGGAAGCTTCCTGTTTACCCTGAGGTCTAACAATGCTGCAGCTGGGTTGGGCGTCTACAATTTCAGAGAAAAGTCATTTCCTTCTGAGACCCAGCTAAAACAGAAACCAGACCCTTCATGTACCTAGAAGTAGATGCTTTTTTGTTCTTTAATGAAAGTGGGAGGAGAAGGGAGTGTTTGACATGTCTTTACCAGCCTCCCTGGAAAAAAATAATCACTTTTCTTGACCCGACCCTCTCACCTTCATCTAAAACATGTAGTGTGTGCAGGCTTAGGGGATTTGAAACTGATTCTTTGAGCAATTGTTTAGTAATGCCTATTTTAGGGGAATAAGACTGGCGTGCCTCTTGTCCTCAAATAGCTATTTGATAGTTTCTAGCAGAAACACAGGACCATTAATCAAGGGAAAGACTGATAAATTCTGGGGAATGGAGAGACACTTAAAAACTTTTTGCTCTATATTTCTCTACTTGAACTTATTTGTGATGAGGATGAATTTTACTTAGGAAAGGGTAAGTGTGGTACAAGAACTGGTGGTGGTGTTTTAATCACTCAGTCGTGTCTGACTGTTGTGATGCCATGGACTGTAGCCCGCCAGGCTCCTCTGTCCATGGGATTCTCCAGGCAAGAATACTGGAGTGGGTAGCCATTCCCTTCTCCAGGGGATCTTCGCAACCCAGGGATCGAACCCACGTCTCCTGCATTGCAGGCAGATTCTTTACTGCTGAGCCACCAGGGAAGACCCCACATTACAGAGTTGCTGCTGCTGCTGCTACTAAGTCGCTTCAGTCATGTCCGACTCTGTGCGACCCCAGAGACGGCAGCCCACCAGGCTCCCCTGTCCTTGGGATTCTCCAGGCAAGAACACTGGAGTGGGTTGCCATTTCCTTCTCCAATGCATGAAAGTGAAAAGTGAAAGTGAAGTCGCTTAGTTGTGTCCGACTCCTAGCGACCCCATGGACTGCAGCCTACCAGGCTCCTCCGTCCATGGGATTTTCCAAGCAAGAGTACTGGAGTGGGGTGCCATCGCCTTCTCTGACATTACAGAGTTAGTACACTGTAAATTCACACAAGATGGAGGTCCCGCCCAGCTTGAAATACTTGAAAAGACTTCACAAGGGATAGACTGATAGGATTTGAAAGTTAAGGCCAGAGAATGAGTGTAAGCAGCAGGAAACAGAACAGAACGAGGAGAGCTCAGTTTGAGTGGAACTTGAGGTGTGTCGTTGTTGACATCTAAGCCTTAAAACCCACAAGCTCAGCTCCACTGCGTACTAGCTGTGTAAAGGTGAGCAAGGTACTGAATCTCTAGGCCTCTGTTTACTCATCTGTAAAATGTGGATAACACGATCTACCTCGCAGATATGAATAATAACATTGTCTGTCTCATAGGGTTGTTGTGCAAATTAAATGAAAAGGACTAACAAAGGAATCGCTGCATTTTGGACATGTTGAGTTTACAGTGCCATCAGCACATTCCTAAACCAGGAAAGGTGGAACTGGAGACAAAGGAGGGGTCAGGGAGCTTTCCGCACTGACAGGATAATTACAGCAGCCACGGTATTGGATGGGGCATCTCTAAAATGGGGGTGATACCACTTACCGTACAGAGTAGTTATGAAGATTCAATGAGAAACCTGATAAAGCACTAGCTTAGCACCTAGCTCGTAGGAAGAACTTCATGAATGGTAGCTATTTTTTATTGTCATTATCATCATTGTCATCGTCATTGTCACTGAAAGACCAGGAACAAATTGTATGAGGTGGAAAAGAGAGTTTCAAGAAGAAAGAAATGGGGATTTCCCTGGAGGTCCAGTTAAGACTTGTTTGATCACTGGTCGGGGAACTAAGATCCCACATGCTGTGTTGCATGGCCAGAAAAAGAAGAAGAAAGAAACGGTTACCAGGCTCATATGCTGTTAAGGAAAGGATGAGAAAAGCTATTGAATTTAGGGATTAGGGATATTAATCAGGGTAGGCTAACTGCGGTAACAAACAACTCCCCAAACTCAGTGGTTTAATAATAAAAGATTTTTCTTGCTCGCATCATAGTCTAGTAGAGAGTTGGGGAGGGATGCCTGCTCCACCAGGTCATTTGGGACCCAGGCTGCTTCCGTTTCCTGACCCTGCCGTCCTTCAGATAGATGCTCAGAGTCCTCTGCTTGCGGAGAGGTTTTCAGGGGCCAGAGCTGGGAGAGTTGTACGTGACTTTCACTGTCATTCCATTGACTGGAATTCGGTCATATGGCCACATCTAACTCCCAAGGGAGGTTGGGAAGTAGAGTTGCCAGATAAAATACAGGATGCTCAGTTAAATTTAAATTTCAGGTAAGTGAAATATATTTTTTCAGTATAATTATGTTCCAAATATTGTAGGAGACATGTAAGAAGTTCATTGTTTATCTGAAATTCAAATTTAATTGGATATACTGTATTTTTATTTGCTAAATTGGCAACCCTAGTGGGAAGTGAAGTCTGGCTATGAGTTTAGGACAAAGAGAACACAGATATTTGTGTGTCACAGTATGCCTCAGTCTGTGTTTCTGAATCAAATGCCTGTTTCTGCCCTTCCCACAGAAAGAACAGTTACCCTTCCCAAGGGAGACTCTCCCAAATCCCATCTAGTTACCCTATTCAGCTCCAGGTGGCTCAGCCATCTTCTAATATGGTTCCTTAAGGTGATGATGAACTAAAAAACCAAGTTATCCATGGGAAAAGATTCTTAAAAAGAGTGAATATATGTATATGTATACCTGATTCGGTTTTCTGTACACCTGAAATTAATACTGTAAGTCAACTATGTTGTTGTTATTTAGTCACTAAGTTTGGTTCAACTCTTTGTGACCCCATGGACTGTAGCCCACCAGGCTCCTCTGTCCATGGGATTTCCCAGGCGAGAATACTGGAGTTGGTTACCAATTCCTTCTCCAGGGGATCTGCCCAACCCAGGGATCAAACCCACATCTGCTTGGCAGGCAGATTCTTTACCACTAAACCATCTGGGAAGCCCCAAATCAGCTTTACTCCAAAAAAAAAAAAAGTATACACACCCATAAGAAAAAGTTTGGTGGAATTCTCTTGTGAATCCATCTGCTCCTTTGTTGGGAGTTTTTATCCATACCCGACAAGAAAGTATACAATAATAGAGCAAGAATAGGGTAACCTCAGTGTAAGCTCCTATTCAGAAAAGAAGAGAATGGAAGATGTAAAACTGTCACTTCCAAAGCACTCCTTAATCTCTAATGGTCAGACTTGTCAAAGCTCTCTTCCCTGGGCCTGGGGAGAGTTCCTTGATTAACCCTGACTTGCTCTCGGAAAGACTCCTTTGTCCGTTGTTCTCCACTCTTCTCACAGCTCCTGGCTTGTTTATTGTGCATGACCACACAGGAAATGGGCTTTGGGAAGTATGACCTCCTTGGTGAATGTTCAGCCACTTCTTGCTGGTACAAGCATGAAGGGCCTAAAAGTTACTTTAAATCTTGGCCAGCCAAAAGCCTATGTATGTGTGTGGGGAGGGGGAAAGACATACATAACATAAAGTTCATCATTTTAACCATCTTTAAGTATAAATTTCAGTGGCATTAAGTATATTCGCATTGTTGTACAATCATCACCACTTCAAGGTTCATTCATATAGAAGGTGTGAAAATTTCCTTTTTTATATAGAATGGATAAACAACAAGTTCCTACTGTATAGCACAGGGAACTATATTCATATCCTAGGATAAACCATAATGGAAATGAATATAAAAAAGAATGTATAGGGAGTTCCCCGGTGGTCTAGTGGTTAGGATTCCAGGCTTTCATTGCCCTGATCCAGGTTCAGTCGTTAGTCTGGGAACTGAGATCCTATAAGCTCTGCAGTGCTGCCAAAAAAAGAGAAAAAAAAAAGAATGTATATATGTGTATAACTGAGTCACTTTGCTCTGCAGCAGAAATTAACTTTGAAAATCAATTATGCTTCAATAAAAAATAAATTTAAAAATACATT
>NW_011495069.1:9124352-9134400 GCF_000754665.1 Bison bison bison
ACTTCCATTCTTTTTAAGGCTAAATAACATTCCATTGTAGGTGTGTTGTTATTGTTCAGTTGCTCAGTCATGTCTGACTCTGCAACCCCAGGGACTACAGCACGCCAGGCTTCCCTGTCCTTCACCAACTCCCAGAGTTCTCTCAAACTCATGTCCATTGAGTCAGTGATGCCATCTCATCCTCTGTCGTCCCCTTTTCCTCCTGCCTTCAATCTTTCCCAGCAGCAGGGTCTTTTCCAGTGAGTCAGTTCTTCGGATCAGGTGGCCAAAGTATTGAAGTTTCAGCTTCAGCATCAGTCCTTCCAATGAATATTCAGGACTGATTTCCTTCAGGATGGACTGGTTGGATCTCCTTGCAGGCCAAGGGACTCTCAAGAGTCTTCCCCAACACCATGGTTCAAAAACATCAATTCTTTGGCACTCAGCTTTCTTTATAGTCCAACTCTCAAATCCATACATGACTACTGGAAAAACCATAGCTTTGACTAGATGGACCTTTGTTGGCAAAGTAATGTCTCTGCTTTTTAATATGTTGTCTAGGTTGGTCATAGCTTTTCTTCCAAGGAGCAAGCATCTTAATTTCATGGCTACAATCACCATCTGCAGTGATTTTGGAGCCCAAGAAAATAGTCTGTCACTGCTTCCATTGTTTCCCCCTCTATTTGCCATGAAGTGATGGAAACGGATGCCATGATTTTAGTTTTTTGAATGTTGAGTTTTAAGCCAACTTTTTCACTCTCCTTTTTCACTTTCCTCAAGAGTTTCTTTAGTTCCTCTTTACTTTCTGCCATAAGGGTGATGTCATCTGCATATCTAAGGTTATTGATATTTCTCCCGGAAATCTTGATTCCAGCTTGTGCCTTATCCAGCCTGGCATTTCACATGATGTGCTCTGCATATAAGTTAAACAAGCAGGGTGACAATATACAGCCTTGATGTACTCCTTTCCCAATTTGGAACCAGTCTATTGTTCCATGTCTGGTTCTAACTTGCTTCTTGACCTGCATACAGATTTCTCAGGAGGCAGGTGAGGTGGTCTGGTATTCCCATCTCTTTAAGAATTTTCCACAGTTTGTTGTGATCCACAGAGTCAAAGGGCTTGGTGTAGTCAAGTAAGCAGAAGTAGATGTTTTTCTGGAACTCTCTTTCTTTTTTGATGATCCAGTGGATGTTGGCAATTTGATCTCTGGTTCCTCTGACTTTTCTAAATCCAGCTTGAACATCTGGAAGTTCACGGTTCAAGTACTGTTGAACCTGGCTTGCAGAATTTGAGCTAGCAGTGAGATGAGCGCCCATCTTGTCAAAGCTATGGTTTTTCCAGTAGTCATGTATGGATTTGAGAGTTGGACTATAAAGAAAGCTGAGTGCCAAAGAATTGATGTTTTTGAACTGTGGTGTTGGAGAAGACTCTTGAGAGTCCCTTGGACAGCAAGGAGATCAAACCATTCAATCCTAAAGGAAATCAGTCCTCAATACTCTTGGAAGGACTGATGCTGAAGCTGAAACTCCAATACTTTGGCCACCTAATGTGAAGAACTGACTCACTGGAAAAGCCCCTGATGCTGGGCAAGATTGAAGGCAGTAGGAGAAGGGGACGACAGAGGATGAGATGGTTGGATGGTATCACCGACTCAATGGACTTGAGTTTGAGCAAGCTTCAGGAGTTGGTGAAGGAAAGGGAATCCTGGCGTGCTGCAGTCCATGGGGTTGCAAAGAGTCGGACATACCTGAACTGAACTGAGATGAGTGCAATTGTGCAGTAGTTTGAACATTATTTGGCATTGCCGTTCTTTGGGATTGGAATGAAAACTGACATTTTCCAGTCCCGTGGCCTCTGCTCAGTTTTCCAAATTTGCTGACATATTGAGTGCAGCACTTTCACAGCATCATCTGTTAGGATTTGAAATAGCTCAACTGGAATTCCATCACCTCCACTAACTTTCTTCGTAGTGATGCTTCCTAAGGCCCACTTGACCTAGAGCCAGGACCTAGAGTATGGCTCTAGGTGAGTGATCACACCATCGTGGTTATCTGGGTCATGTTCCCTTGGTATCTCTAATTTTCTTGAAGAGATCTCTAGTTTTTCCCATTCTATTGTTTTCCTCTATTTCTTTGCATTGTTCACTTAGGAAGGCTTTCTTATCTCTTCTTGCTATTCTTTGGAACTGTGCATTCAGATGGTTGTATCTTTCCTTTTCTCCTCAGAGTATGAAAGGGCAAAAAGATATGACAATGAAACGTTATTGTATGTATACACCGCAGTTTGTTTATCTATTTGTCTGTTGATGGATATACTTGGATAGCGCCACCTTTTGGCTATTTAAAATAATACTACTAATGAACATAGAAAAGTAATTAAGTATTAGTCGCTCAGTTGTTGGGACCCCAATGGACTGCAGCCCACCAGGCTCCACCGTCCGTGAGATTTTCCAGGCAAGGATACTGGAGTGGGTTGCCATTTCCTTCTCCACGGGATCTTCCCAACAAAGGGTTCGAACGCAGATCTCCTACACTGCAGGCAGATTCTTTACTGACTGAACTACAAGGGAAGCCCATTGAAAAGTGAAAGTCGCTCAGTCCTGTTCAATTCTTTGCAACCCCATGGACTATACAGTCCATGGAATTCTCCAGGCCAGAATATTGGAGTTCGTAGCTGTTCCCTTCTCTAGGGGATCTTCCCAATCCAGGGATCGATCCCAAGTCTCCCACGTTGCAGGTGGATTCTTTACCAGCTGAGCCACCAGGGAAGCCCAGGAGTACTGGAGTGGGTAGCCTATCCCTTCTCCAGTGGATCTTCCTGACTCAGGAATTGATCCAGGATCTCCTGCATTGCAGGCAGATTCTTCACCAGCTGAGCTATCAGGGAAGCCATATGAACATTACAGTTGCCTGTTTTCAGTTCTTTGAGGTATATACTGAGAAGCATATAGTGCTGGATCATGTGGTAATTCTACGCTGCTGTTGTTGTTGTTTTAGGAACTGCTATGCTGTTTTTCATAGCAGTTGCATCATTTTGTATTCCCAGTAGCAATGCACAAGGATCCAGATTTCTCCACAGCCTCACCAACACTTACTTTCCTTTTTCGTCCCTTCGTCTTCTATTTTTTTTTTTTAATACTTGCCATCCTAGTGGGTATGAAGTGGTATCTCACTGTGGTTTTGATTTGCATTTCCCTCATAACTAGTGATGTTGAGCATCTTTTTACGTGCTTTTGACCATTTGTATACTTTTGGGAAAGTGTCTATTCAGATCCTTTGCCCATTTTTTATAATTTTATTTATTTATGTTTGGCTGTCCTAGGTCTTCATTGCTCTACAAGCTTCTCTCAAGCTGCAGTGAGCAGGGCTACTCTCCAGTTGCAGTGATCATACTTCTCATTGTGGTGGCTTGTCTTGTTGCAGAGTACAGGCTCTAGGTGCATGGGCTTCTGTAGTTATGGCTCCTGGGCTCTAGAGCCCAGGCTCAACTTGTGTGGTGCACAGCCTTAGTTGCTCCATGGCATGAGGGTTCTTCCTGGATCAGGGATCGAACCCATGTCTCCTGCATTGGCATGCGGATTCTTTACCACTGAGTCACCAAGGAAGCCCTGCTCATTTTTAAATTGGGTTGTTTCTTTGTTGTTGAATTGTTGAAGTTCTTTATATATTTTGGATTTTAATCAGATATGTGATTAACAGATATTTTTTCCCATTTCATGTGTTGCCTTTTCACTCTGTTGATAGTGCCCTTCAATGCACAAAATTTTTAGTTTTGATGAAGTCCAATTCATCTATTTTTCTCTTATTGCCTATGCTTTTGGTATCATATGCAGAAAAATCATCACCAAATTCAGTATCATGAAGATTTTCCCTTGTGTTTTCTTCTAAGAGTTTTATAGTTTTAGCTTTTATGTTTAGGGTTTTATAGTTTTAGCTTTTATCCATTTTGGGTTCAATTTTGTATGTGGAATAAGGTAAAGTTCTTACTTTCTTATACATGTGAATATCCAGTTTTCCCAGCACTATTTATTGAAAAGACTGTGCTTTTCCCATTGAAAGGTCTTGGAATCCTTATTAAATCATTTGACTATATATGCAAGGGTTCCTAAGCTGTCTGTTTTATGCCTCTCTTTATGCTGGTACCATACTGTTTTGATTACTATAGCTTTGTAGTAAGTTCTGAAATCAGGAAGGGTGAGACCTCCAACTCTACTCTTCTTGTTCAAAATTGTTCTGGCTATTCAGGGTCCTTTGAGATTTCCTGTTATATTTAAGTTGTCAACGTTTTTTTCTTTCTTTCTTTCTTTTTTCAATTTAGGCTCATGGTTTCTTTGACAATACCATTACCTCAAAATATTTTTGATGTGTAAGTCAGAATTCTCCAGAGGAACATAGCCTGTAGGATTGTGTGTGTGTATATCTATACCTATCTGTTTATCTGTCTATAGAGAGGTGTTTTTTTTTTTTAGAGAGAGGTTTTAATGAATTGGCTCATATGATTGTGGAAGCTGGCAAGTCCACAATCTGCTGGGTAGGCCAGCAGCTGGAGACTCAATAGAACAATTGATGTAATAAAAGTCTGAAGGCAGGTCTACTGGCAGAATTCCTTCTTTCTCAGGGAAAGTCAGTCTTTTTTCTGTTAAGGCCTTCAGCTGATTAGATGAGACCCAGTCAATTTATGGAGGATAATCTGCTTTACTCCTTCTGACTTAAATGTTACCCTCACCTGAAAAGTACCTTCACAGAAATGTCCAGAATATTTGACCAAATATATGCATGCTGTGGCCTAGCCAAGTTGACACAAAATTAGCACAATAGATTTCTGCTCTCTTTGCTTCTAGTCAGATCCATGTGACACAACCACACTCCAGTTCTTTTCTAGATAGAATTTTCAAGCTGATATATTTATCTCCTCCTAGTATCCCCTTGCCTCACTTCCAATGTAATGATGGCTACATTGAGGTCATCTGAAATAATAAGTGGGAAGGCCACAGTCTTCACCTGATATTTGCCTTAGAGATGACCACATCTTTCAACTCATGTTGTCTGAGAACTTTTTCAATCTTATACAATTTCTAGTCCAGAAACAGTCACTTTTAGTGACCCTGAGAGGCCCATCGTTTCTGGACTTCCTCTGCCTGAAAAATAAGCTAATCCTCACCTAAATTCACCTCTTTCTCCCAATACTTTATGAAGGTACCTGGGCTAGTTATTAAGTTATTGTTTCAGCTCCAAATCCACCCTTCTACTTTCTACTGTGAGATACTGGACCTGGGACTTTGCAAATCACATTGCTATTGACGGCGGGCTCTGTGTTTGACTCTGCCAATAAGGGCCACTAGAGGGAGATAGTGAGGTCAGAGGAGGAAGAAAAGACTGCTTTCTTCAGTTTGCTTCCTGTTCCTGTGAGATCATCCTAAACTATGCTCCTTCACCCCAGCAGCAGCAGTGTCATCCTGTAGCAGCAGCTGAATCCACTTGCAGTTTTTTCCAAAAATTGCAGACCCTGCTTCGTGGCGTACCAATCAGAGACACCAACACCATCTCTGTAGCACCTCTTTCTCAGAAGTGTTGGTCTCTCCTCCACCAACACTAGACTTAGAGGTCTGAGTTTCAACTCTGTAGGACCCCTCTTCTAAGTTTCCAAGTTTTAGTCATTCCAAACTCTTCCTTTTGTTCTCCTAGTCCTAGGAGTTTAGATGCTTCTTACTATTGCTGCCTCCATAGAATCTGTTTTCTTTTCACCCTTTCAGATCACTAATAACAATGTTATACCTAGAATGGCTAATCATTCTGTTTATTACATTTTCTCCAGTGACTTGTGTGGTTTCTTTCTCATCGGCAGGACCCTGAGGGATACAGAAATTGGCGCTAGGAGGGGTCCCAGGGAATCGACTGAGAAGATGGGATTAGGGAACTGTTTTGGTTGTGTCATGGGGTTTGAATGTGTTGAGCTTCTTGCCAATGAGAAATGTGATGCTGCTAATTCATGGCATGCTGCGGCAACATGATTAATCAAATTATCACCTGTGGTTATTTGTGATGCGTGATAACTAAAGCAAATGCCTTGGGGGCCCAAGTGGCTGTTGTACTTGACTGTATGGCAGTGAGGATGACTACAGGGACTGCAGTGATGATGACCGCAGAAGGAATTCTGAGAGCATGAGTCCTCGCAGAAAGAAGATGACAAGCTGGGGCCTTTAAACTCTCAGCTCAAAGCATGGTCAGAGAGTCACAGAGCTTCCATGATAGCCCATGAAAGATCTCTTATTTCTTGTAGTCACCAGACTTATTAGCTACAAATAGAACAAAAATATAGTGCATGTTATTGAATGTTATCAGTTGAATTCAGTCTTACTAAGCCTTTCCTGTGACTGAGAAGGAATGGGACCTTGAAACTTGAAATGGACACATCTGGTTTGATATTCTCCTAGGTTCTCAGAGTCTCCATTCCACAAGCGGATGGGACGAAGAGCAGCGATCAGCACTTTCGAGTTTTATGAGACAGCCTATCATTTCTGGCTTCCCTGGTGATTCAGTGGTAAAGAATCTGCCTGTCAATGCAGGAGACATGGGTTCGATCCCTGGGTTGGGAAGATCCTCTAGAGAAGGAAATGGCAACCCACTCCAGTGTTCTTATGGGGGAAATCCCATGGACAGAGGAGCCTGGTGAGTTACAGTCCAGGGATCGCAGAAGAGTCGGACATGACTGAACGACTGAACAACTACAACTGCCACTTCCGCTCACATCCCAACAGCCAGGAGCCAGTGTCTCTCTGTAGCAGAGGCTGGGAACTGTGGGCGTTGATGAGAATGGGCAGTTTATACCACACTAAATGGGCCACTAGTGACCCACTGAAGATAGAATTCTTGGGGGAGTAACATAGAAGCCAAGCTGCAAAAAGCTAAGAAATGATTAAGTGACAAGGAAGTAGTAGCTATACTTACTAAAGAAGTAATAGCTACTCTTATTTAATAAGAGTAACTAATGCTTAAAATTTTCCAAGCCAGGCTTCAGCAATACGTGAACCATGAACTTCCAGTTATTCAAGCTGGTTTTAGAAAAGGCAGAGGAACCAGAGATCAAATTGCCAACATCCGCTGGATCATCAAAAAAGCAAGAGAGTTCCAGAAAAACATCTATTTCTGCTTTATTGACTATGCCAAAGCCTTTGACTGTGTGGATCACAATCAACTGTGGAAAATTCTGAAAGAGATGGGAATACCAGACCACCTGACCTGCCTCTTGAGAAGTCTGTATGCAGGTCAGGAAGAAACAGTTAGCCCTGGACATGGAACAACAGACTGGTTCCAAATAGGAAAAGGAGTACGTCAAGGCTGTATATTGTCACCCTGCTTATTTAACTTATATGCAGAGTACATCATGAGAAATGCTGGACTGGAAGAAACACAAGCTAGAATCAAGATTGCCGGGAGAAATATCAATAACCTCAGATATGCAGATGACACTACCCTTATGGCAGAAATTGAAGAGGAACTAAAAAGCCTCTTGATGAAAGTGAAAGTGGAGAGTGGAAAAAGTTGGCTTAAAGCTCAACATTCAGAAAATGAAGATCATGGTATCTGGTCCCAATTCATGGGAATTCAATTCCTCTAATTCATGGGAATTAGATGGGAAACAGTGGAAACAGTGTCAGACTTTATTTTTTGGGGCTCCAAAATCACTGCAGATGGTAATTGCAGCCATGAAATGAAAAGACGCTTACTCCTTGGAAGGAAAGTTATGACCAACCTAGATAGCATATTCAAAAGCAGAGACATTACTTTGCCAACAAAGGTCCATCTAGTCAAGGCTATGGTTTTTCTAGTGGTCATGTATGGATGTGAGAGTTGGACTGTGAAGAAAGCTGAACGCCGAAAAATCGATGCTTTTGAACTGTGGTGTTGGAGAAGACTCTTGAGAGTCCCTTGGACTGCAAGGAGATCCAATCAGTCCACCCTAAAGGAGATCAGTCCTGGGTATTCTTTGGAAGGATTGATGCTAAAGCTGAAACTCCAATACTTTGGCCACCTCATGCGAAGAGTTGACTCATTGGAAAAGACTCTGATGCTGGGAGGGATTGGGGGCAGGAGGAGAAGGGGACGACAGAGGACAAGATGGCTGGATGGCATCACCGACTTGATGGACATGAGTTTGGGTGAACTCCGGGAGTTGGTAATGGACTGGGAGGCCTGGTGTGCTGCAATTCATAGGGTCGCAAAGAGTCGGACATGACTGAGTGACTGAACTGAACTGAACTGAATGAGAGACAAGAATGGCAGAAAGCAAAGAGGAACTGAAGAGCCTTTTGATGAGGGTGAAAGAGGAGAGTGAAAAAGCTGGCTTAAAACTCAACATTCAAAAGACTAAGATAATGGTGTCTGGTCCCATCACTTCATAGCAAATTTTATTTTCCAGGGCTCCAAAACCACTGGGGACAGTGACTGCAGCCATGAAATTAAAAGAAGAAAGCTATGACAAACTTGCTCCCTGGAAGAAAAACTATGACAAAAACTATGACAAACCTAGACATCATGTTAAAAAGCAGAAACATCACCCTGCGGACAAAGGTCCATATAGTCAAAGCTACAGGTTTTCCACTAGTCATGTATGGATGTGAGAGCTGGATCATAAAGAAAGCTGAGCACCAAAGAATTGATGCTTTGGAACTGTGTTGCTGGAGAAGACTCTTGAGAGTCCCTTGGACTGCAAGATCAAACCAGTCAATCCTAAAGGAAATCAGTCCTCAATATTCATTGGAAAGACTGATGCTGAAGTGGACGCTCCAATACTTTGGCCACCTGATGCGAAGAGCCAAATCATTTGAGAAGACCCTGATGTTGGGAAAGACTGAGTGCAGGAGGAAAAGGGGGCTACAGAGGATGAGCTGGTTGGATGGCATCACCAACTCAATGGTCATGGGTTTGAGCAAACTGGGAGATAGTGAAGGACAGGGAAGCCTGGCGTGCTGTGGTCCATGGAGTAGCAAAGATTCGGACACGACTGAACTACTGAAAAACAGCAAATGAGAGGGGAAAAGATAAATCTGAAGCTAGTAAGGAGGTAGCCAAACATACAAAGTTGTTTCTGTGATTGGTTCTTTAGTTTTGCTTTTTAATTGATAGAGAGAACTGAGCATGAATTTGTAGTCTCAATGAACAGGAAGAGAGATAGGACATTCATGGAGGGTTGGCCATGGACAGAATGAGGCCTGCACCTTTAAGATAAGAGGAAAGGATAGAAGCAAATAGAGAAATGTGAGGTAGACAGGAGGGTAGCTGACAATCAAACCGGATTGTTTTAGTTTCTATAAAGTGACAAAGAGCCAGAATTAGGGTTGCAAGAAGATCCAGTTGAGGTGGGACAGGAATCTGTCCTTGAACCTGTGAGTCCAGCTTTGTGACTTTGTTCCACAGCCAAGGAGCAAGAGGGGAGGCTCATCAAATCCAGAATCTTCGGCACCAAGGGCATGAATCAGTGGCTTTTAGCATGTGTGACAATTAAGGATCCTTAAGGTCACAGTTGATGTTCAAGCTGGTTTTAGAGAAGGCAGAGGAACCAGAGATCAAATTGCCAACATCTGCTGGATCATCGAAAAAGCAAGAGAGTTCCAGAAAAACATCTATTTCTGCTTTATTGACTATGCCAAAGCCTTTGACTGTGTGGATCACAATAAACTGTGGAAAATTCTGAAAGAGATGGGAATACCAGACCACCTGATCTGCCTCTTGAGAAATTTGTATGCAGGTCAGGAAGCAACAGTTAGAACTGGACATGGAACAACAGACTGGTTCCAAATAGGAAAAGGAGTACGTCAAGGCTGTATATTGTCACCCTGTTTATTTAATTTATATGCAGAGTACATCATGAGAAATGCTGGACTGGCAGAAACACAAGCTAGAATCAAGATTGCCAGGAGAAATATCAATAACCTCAGATATGCAGATGACACCACCCTTATGGCAGACATTGAAGAGGAACTAAAAAGCCTCTTGATGAAAGTGAAAGTGGAGAGTGAAAAAGTTGGCTTAAAGCTCAACATTGAGAAAATGAAGATCATGGAATCCC
>NW_011495069.1:9134500-9136231 GCF_000754665.1 Bison bison bison
CCATCACTTCATGGGAAATAGATGGAGAAACAGTGGAAACAGTGTCAGACTTTATTTTTCTGGGCTCCAAAATCACTGCAGATGGTAACTGCAGCCATGAAATGAAAAGACGCTTACTCCTTGGAAGGAAAGTTATGAACAACCTAGATAGCATATTCAAAAGCAGAGACATTACTTTGCCAACAAAGGTCTATCTAGTCAAGGCTATGGTTTTTCCTGTGGTCATGTATGGATGTGAGAGTTGGACTGTGAAGAAAGCTGATCGCCGAAGAATTGATGCTTTTGAACTGTGGTGTTGGAGAAGACTCTTGAGAGTCCCTTGGACTGCAAGGAGATCCAACCAGTCCATTCTGAAGGAGATCAGCCCTGGGATTTCTTTGGAAGGAATGATGCTAAAGCTGAAACTCCAGTACTTTGGCCACCTCATGTGAAGAGTTGACTCCTTGGAAAAGACTCTGATGCTGGGAGGGATTGGGGGCAAGAGGAGAAGGGGACGACAGAGGATGAGATGTCTGGATGGCATCACTGACTCGATGGACGTGAGTCTGAGTGAACTCCGGGAGTTGGTGATGGACAGGGAGGCCTGGCGTGCTGCGATTCATGGGGTCGCAAAGAGTTGGACACGACTGAGCGACTGATCTGATCTGATCTGATCTGAACGTCACAGTTGCTGTATTTACCCCTCTGCATCCTGTATTCTGACTTCCTTTCTCTTTTCCTAGTCTCCAGTTCTTTTTCCTATACTTTTCCTTAAGCTTTCCAGTAATCCCAGTGTGGTGGACAGACCCTAAGGGAAGCCTCAGTGATTGCCTCCTGGTATTCACGCTTTTGTGTGATTCTCTCAACTTCAAGTGGGACCTGTGACTTGCTTCTCACCTACAGAACATGGTGAAGGTGTCGGGCTGTCACTCCAGTTACATATATAAGCTATGTTATTTAAACTCTGCTTTAGCAGCCTGGAGCTAGAGACTCTCCTTGTGAGCCCGAGGAAGTAAGCAGCCGTGTTGGAGAGGCCCACGAGGCAAGGAACTGGGGTGACCTCAAGGCACTGACTGCAGATGGCCTCTGGAACCCCAGAGAGGCCTCCAGGTGACAGCCAGGCCCTCAGTCAGACAGTCATAAGTTCTGCCCACAAAGTCTGAGTGGGTTTGCAGGTGTTTTCCTCCCCAGTTGAGTTCCCAGACGAGCATGCAGCCTTGCTGACACCTTGTCTGCAGCCTTCTGAGATTAAGCAAGGGACTCAGCTAAGCTGTCCTGGGCCCCTGACCTGGAACCTGTGAGATATAAGATGTTGTTTTAAGCCGCTACGTGTGTAGTAATTTGTTACACAGCACTTAAAAAACGAATACACCCTGAACTCTCGATAAACACTGGGGCCCTGTGGCATCCACCCCATCAGGGGATAGGAAGACTGGGTCTGGGTCCTGATTGCAGAGCTGGGTGAAGGGGGCAGAGATGTGCCGCACAGACTCCTTGGGCATTTTGAAGTTCACGACAGTAATTAACAGGCCGCTGGCCTTCCAAGCAGATTATGTCCCGAGCCCACCCCTGCCGGCCCCGGAGATGCCTGTCCATTAAGTCTTCAGAGATGGGTGGTGAAGCCTGGCCCTAGAAATCCAGATTGCCAGAAGTAGATCACCTCTCAAATCTCGGGGCTTGGCACGGTGCCCGGCACCCAGGGGACGCCCAACAAATGGTCTGACTGCAAAAGAGCAGAAAGTGTCCTGGAGC
>NW_011495069.1:9137048-9141898 GCF_000754665.1 Bison bison bison
CCCCGTCCCCTCCGGTCCCCGTTGCCCCCTGCCGCTCACCTCACCTTCCCCAGGCCTTGATGGACACTCCAGCTCCTCTGGTCGCCTGCCGGGCACCCCGTCTCCTCTACCACCTCCCCGACTCTCCACCCTTTGCAGCACCTGCCAGGCACCCTCCTTTCCCAGCCCCTCCTTGGCCGGCATCTTCCCTGTGCCTCTCAGAGTCTGCCCTCGGGCCTCTCCCGTCTCCTTGCTTATCCCCCATCTGTCCTTCCTGGTCCCCTCCAACCCTCCCAGACTCGGCATCTCCCCCTTGCCCATGTGGATCATCGTCTAAGCTGGTCCCCTCCGTCCCTGCCAGCCGCCTCATCCCTGCCCCTCCCTTAGTACCCCCTCCTTCCCTGGCACTCTGCCTTTGCCAGCTTCTGGCCAGGAACACCGCCCTCCCCGTGTCTCTCCAGGACGCCCATCCTTTCTGCCTTCTTGGAAGCTGCCCCAGGCCTCTGCAGCTCCTATCCTAGCCTCTGGACTTGTCTCTTGCCACCAGCTTCTTTCTGACCCCTCCAGACATCTTATCTCTGTATCCCTTCCAGACAACTTCTGAATGTCTTCCTTGGCCTCTGGCTATATACTCTCACCTCCAGTTTCCCCAGCCATCTTCCCTATTCCCTCCAGGGTCCCCTAGTCATCTCTCTACTCTCAGACTCGACCCCCTAACTTTCCCCTCAGTGGTTCTCACCCTAGACCCTCATCTTTGGGCCTCTCAGACCTCCCCTTTCCCCTTCTGCACCTTCCTCATTTTCTCCAGAGCTTTCTGCTCTTCCCTCTCCTCCTGTGGTCCCCCCAGACATCTCCCAGCCCCCTGCCCCCGCCCCCTGACTTCCTGGCTTGCTTCTCTTCCCAACACTCCAGAGCACCTTCTGGCTGGTTCCATGGCAGGAACAGCTGTAGCGCCTTGTTATTTTTCACGAGTCCGAAGTATTTCTGTGTGACAGGTCATATTTGTCTCCGTGGGCGTTTGACCTCTTCATGTCCCCAGTGACCCAGGACTGGCCCACACAGATTCTCCGTTTTAGGGATGGAGGAAGGGACGCGTGTCCCTTTACCAGATCACATCTTTGAATCAGAAGTTTTCCACTGTACGCTTGATCTCCAGCTTGAGCCACCTCTCCCTGATTTCCTTGCATGCACACACACTCGGGCTGCGTGAGTCCCACCTCTCCCTGATTTCCTTGCATGCACACACTCGGGCTGCGTGAGTCCCACCTCTCCCTCTTCTGCTGCCCACCCTTCTTTGTGGTCTTACTCAGTTACCCAGGTGGTCGGGAACGCCATCTCTGCAGCCCGCGAGCGGGTTCAGATTTCAACTCCACCAGGCATTAAGTGAGTGACTTTGGGGCATCACTTTGCTTCTCAGACCCCAGTTTCCGTATCTATAAAGCAGGATTTATGACATTACCCATCCCTTCAGGGTGTCACGAGATGACATGAATCTAGGCACGTAAGCTTTCAGCTGGTAATAGGCGTCTAGAGCTGGCTGCTGCTATTACTTGTCATCACCAGAAAACCCTTCCCAAGGGCCCTGGCTGGGCTGCCACAAAGACAGGGGCCCCCAGGTACCCTTTCCAGTTGCCAGGCCCTGTTTCTGCAACCTTGGGCTTCCCCTTGAAGCAAGGTGAAGACTTTCTACAAATTAGATTCTCCCTTTCAGCTTGCCTTTCTGACTCAGGGTGGGTTAAAAAGTTCTGCAATAATGAGCAAGCAGAAGCTCTGGGGAAGCTCCCCCGGTCCCCAGCATGGCCCCTGGGCTGAGTTTCAGATCCACCTCCTTGGGCCGGCCCATGTGGGTCTTTTGAAAGTGCATTTTCGAGCCTCCCTCGGGCTCCACCAGGCCCTCCCAGCCAGGGCCCTAGCTGAGGCAGGAGGAAGTGGTGCTTGCTCAGGCTGGCCCCTGTGACCCCGTAGTGTGGGATCTGGTCCGTTCAGAAGCAGGACTTCCTCTGGACTGAGGGGATGTCTTTACGGGTGCCAGGCTTGTCTCCAGAGAGGGAGGGGCAGTGAGGACTTCTGGGTTCCAGGAGGGCTGGTAGAGCATCTCCTCTTTGTCTCTGCTCCTCCTCACCTGGGCTGGTGGCGTTGGCAAGAAGGTTTGGGTTCGGGCCCAGAGCTCACCTGGGCCTGGACTGGGGTGGGGGCTCGGTGGGGGCCCCGGGTAGGGGAACGCTGTTGGTGAGGGCCTGGAGGGTAAGAGGACTCTCCCAGGGCTCTCAGCAGGGACCTTTCCTGCTGTGAATGGTGTTCTCTTCTGTTGGGTTGGGTGCGTTATTGCACAGGCGTCCCAGCTTCTGCCCTGCTTCCTGCCCCACGCAGCAGCCAGAGGGTTCCTTTAATTCCACGTCAGATCTGAATATCCCGTGGCTCTCTAGATAAGAGCTGGAGCCCTGGTGATGGCTTCCTCCCTGTCCCCTCTCCTCCCACTGTCCCCTGTGCCCTCCCTCCCAGGCACAGTGGCCTCCGTGTGCGCTCCGACCTCAGGGCCTTTGCATGGTTTGGGATGTTCTTCCTTTAGAGAGCCACCTGGCTCCCTCCCACACTTTCTCCTGTCCTTCCCTGACCATCCCTATAATAGAGGCAGCTGCACCCCAGCCTCTTGCCACCTCTGCCCTGACTTATTCTCCAAAACATTTACCTCCATCTGACATACGGTACTTATGCTTTTGTTAGCTTCTTGCCTTTCTCTATGGGAACAGGAATTTATTCTCACTGTTGTACCCACAGTGCCAAGAACAGGGCTTGGTATGTAGTAGGCACTCGATACAGTAACTATTTTACAGTACAATAGAAAATACATGTATTTGTTGAATGAAATGGACAGAGCATTTGCTGGGAGCCTGGAGACCCCCATCCTGCTGTTGCCTGGCCAGATGACTTGGGATCTGCCCATGGGCTTTGGGGTCCTCCCTCAGTAAAACCAGGTGGCCAGAACTTGCTGTCTCTGAGGGCTCTGCAAGTCTCAGACTTCAGGTCTTCTCCGTCTCCCAAGAAGTATAGTTGTACATGAACTTTTCTGAGTTGTCATGTGGGTGACATGGAGGGCCCAGCTCTGTTTGAGGCTCAGGCCCGGGGACCGCTGATGTGTTTGGAGCAGCACGTGGCCCCCTGGGAGCCCTTGGTTTTGGCAGTCTCTGCTCCTCAAGGGAAGGGCCTCTCTGGAGGCCAGACCCTCCGACAGTGGAGGCTCCAGAAACTGTAGATAACCCACAGGTTTGTTCCTGCTGCTTCGCCGGCTCCTGGAACCTGGGCTGACTCAGGCCTCCCAACGCCCAGTCATCCCCAGATAGTAGTTTCTCAGCCCGCCAGGGGCCACCCTGGCCCTGGGAGGGAAGGCCACGCAGGACGGTAGTTAATAGTATAGGTGGGCCTCAGCATTAGACCTGTGCGCGGGCTGTTTGTTGGGGCTCACCAGGGCCAGGGGGCCTGACAGAACCGAGCGGGGATGCCGGTCTCTGGGTGACAGTGCCTGGACCAGGCTCTCCCCTCAGCCCCCCTTTACCTGGCGGACCCGACTCATTCAGGTTCTAGCCCAGGCTTTCTCTCCTCCAGCCAGTCTTTCCTAACTGTTCTGCTACTTCTGTCTTCCCCATTATACAGGCTACACCCTGTGTGGCAATTCTTTGTTTACATATCTGTTTTCCCCACTAGACTAAGCCTCATTGAAAGAGCAGGGGGACTCTTGTCTTCCTCACAAGCAGCCATTATCCCTGCTGCTTGTTAAAGGTATTGCCTTTAAGACTGGAATTATGTTAGTCACTCAGTCGTTTCTAACTCTTTGCGACCCCGTGGACTGTAGCCCACCAGGCTCCTCTGTCCATGGGATTTCCCAGGCAAGAATACTGGAGTGGGTTGCCATTTCCTTCTCCAGGGGATCTTCCTGACCCAGGAATTGAACCCCAGTCTCCCACATTGCATGTGGATTCTTTACCACCTGAGCCACCAGGAAGACGGAAAAGACCTCAGTAAACACATGTGGAGTGACCAAATAAATGCGTGAACATCGTCATGGATGAGTCATCTCAGGTGACAGTCCAGTTCATTGGAGGCGCCTGCCTGAAACTCTGTGTGTAGAAGGATTCGGAGGTTGCAGCCAAGTGCAGGGGTTGAGTGCCAGGACCTATTGGTCACGTCTGCCAGGTGCTCAGGGAGAAAGTGCAAGGATCAATTAGTGATGTCTGCTCTAGGCACGGAAGGGCAGGGCGGAAGGACATAAAGGCATGTGGCCGCACTCACCCAGGGGCCGTACCTCTGCATCCGTTCAGGACCATGGGGTGTTTGCTGGGATGACAGCGCCTGCCTGGAGCTGCAACCCTGTGCCCCAGGCAGCCCCCGGGGTATCTGCTCACGCCTCTCTCCCTCTCTTTTTCCAGCTGTCCTTTTTTGGCCCGCCACCTGACCCTCGCCATCCCCATCATTGCTGCCATCCTGTTTTTCTTCGTCATGAGCTGCCTGCTGCAGACAAGTTTCACCGACCCTGGAATCCTGCCCCGGGCCACGGTCTGTGAGGCAGCTGCCCTGGAGAAACAGATCGGTGAGGCCCCTGCTCCAGCTGCGGCTGTGTCTGCAAACTGCGCCTTCCTTGATTTGAGAGGAGGCCTGATTTTCTCTTCCCACAGTGTGCTAGGCCCTGGGGGTCCAGGGACGAGCAGGGCCAGCTGGAGCTGATGCTAGAGTGCAAGCAGCAGAGGATAAGCAAGTGAGCGGATAAGCAAGAAATACCTGCATGGGAGGGCTGGTGTTGACAGCCAGACAGTCCTGAGTACTTACAGGAGGCTGGGCTCTGTGTTCACCTCTTTATATGCATGATCTCATGTAAT
>NW_011495069.1:9141998-9143760 GCF_000754665.1 Bison bison bison
CTCATGTAATCCTGCAGTAATCCCGTGAGACAGGTGCTGTTGTTATTCTCCTTTTACTGATTGATTACCTTGGGTCTCTCGGAAGTTAAGTAAATGGTCACAAGTCACACAGTAAGTGGAAGAGCCCAAATAGGACCCTAGGCACTCTAACCAGAACCCCTGCTTTTAAAAATTCATACGCACTTATTCATTCAATCATCAAACATTTACTGAGCCCCTACTACGTGCCAGACACCATTTCTAGATACAGTAGCAAACAAATCCGATGATAATCCCTGTCTTCTTGGAGCTGACATTCCAGTGGGAGGAGAAAGACAGTTAGCAAATATCTAGGCTACGACACAGAGAAGAAGGAAGCTTGGGGAGGCAGGGGGAGAGCTGGAGGAGGGTATACAATTGTATAGGGGGGTGGAATGCCTTGTGAAGCAGCTGATACCCGAGCAAAGACGCAAGGACCTGCAGAGATGAGGGGTTGAGCCGCTGCCGCTGTCTGGGGAGAGCTCGCTGGGGTGGGGAGTGGGCTGGTCTAGATGAGATGGTCAGGCCGGCCCTCGGGAGGAGGTGGCCTTGAGATAAGCCAGTCACATGTGGCCTGGACACAGTAAAAGCAAAAGCTGGGAGCGGTGAGCAGACTGGTGTGTTTGAGGGGCGGCAGGAAGGCCGGCATGGCCACAGAGGACCTGTGCCGCCAGCACCCAGGTGGCCCTTGGCCTCCCAGAGCCGCTGCACAGGTTGCCCCCCCAGGTGGCCGGGCACCGCCGCAGCCAGGGCCTTAATCTCAGCCTGCTCCACCCTGGCTCCTTCCTGCTGAGCAGTGACGTGGATGGTTGCACACCTCGGGGGTTTCCGGTCCGTGGTTGGCTCCTTCCTCTAACAGGGTGACTCTCAGACAGACTTTTGAATAAACGCCCAGCTGCCTCTGAAGAGCCATGGCAACCCCGCGAGGGGCAGAGCCCTGCGGCATCTGTCCTGGAAGTCGGTCCACTGATGCTCTGGAGCAGCTTGGGCGGGCATGCTCACCCGTGCCTGTCTGTTCTTTGTCTCCTTCCACTGCCCTGGCCTGTCCTCGGCCACACCCTCGGTTGCCTTTTTCCCCAGCCTGCATCCAGCTTCCTTCCTTCCTTCTTGCACCCCTGGGCCCTTGTCACTCAGCCTCCCGGTGTCCGCCGTTCCAGTGTCCCAGGTCTGACCCGGCAGCTGGTTGCGGGCAGCCCCGTTTCTCCTCCCTCCAGGTCAGGGCTAATGAGGCCGGATTAATGTCCAACTCAGTCTGGGCCGCAGAGGCCTGGCTGCCTGGCACCCTCCGGCCTCTCCGTGAGCTGTTTGGGTCGTACTGACCGGAATAATCCCCAGGTTCAGGGAGAGCCTGACTGTGCTGAGTGCATCCCATCCTTTATTCCCTTAGATCCTTGCAGCTGTGAGGCTGGCTGTGCCGCTGCGGAAACTGAGGCAGAGGGTCCCATGGCCCCGGAGCCTCGGCTCCCAAACCCTGTGTTTTTCCTCCTCTGGGATTGCGGCCGGGACACGTCCTGGTCTTCCACGCCACGTGCTGTTTGTTCTTAAGTCTCAGTTCAAGTGTCTGGGAACCCTGTGTGACCCCAGTGGGGCCATACCTTTGTAGTAGCTTCCCAGAGTGCCTCGTCCTTCCGGCTTGGCCCTGGGTCGTTACAGAATCGTCAGGCAGGCCCAGCAGTCTTTCCTGGGTGGTGAGTGTGTTGTTCACTTTGTCTGCACGTGGGGGCTGAATGCACCAGACTCTGTG
>NW_011495069.1:9143860-9158053 GCF_000754665.1 Bison bison bison
CACGGGGCGCCTGAATCCCCCAGCCTCTGTGAGGCCCTCCTCGCTTCCTTCAGTGACCAGTGGAAAGACAGTTGGAATGTCTCCCAATTAGATGCCATCGGTTTGGCCATTCATGAGTCAGTTCTGTATGCTGACTCCTGACTGCCGGGAGAGGAGGCACGGAGGTGGGGGTTGGGGTGCGAAGCTGATGTGAACCCTCCCTCTGGGGGTCTCCAGGCTTGCTCAGTCCCCGGGGGAAGCTCCGTCTGGCCGCCACAGGTGAGATCGGGTGTTGGAAGAGGATAGAAGGAACCAGGAGTGTCTTCTGCTGAGAGGTTTCAGGGAGGCTTCCTGGAGAGGTGCCCTGAGCCAAACCCTGAGGTGTGAGTGGACTTCAAGCACAGGAAGGTGTGTGAGGGGAGCTCCCCCCCATCAATGGGGCCCGAGGAGAGGACAGTGGGACAAAGGGGCCGGTGTGGATGCTGAGCAGGCGGTGTTAGCTGGACACGGATGCTTCAGATAATTTGCAGCATGGGGTGGAGACAGTTTTGTGGACCCCTGAGCGTCAGGGTTGGAAACATCCCTTTGAGATCAGTTCCCTAGCCTGGAAGGTGGCATCTTTGGGGCCTTTGAATTCTGAACTTGAGCTGGAGGCTTCTCCTCAAGGTGAAACATATTTTCTTTAAAAGGACTAACATCACTGAGCCTTTTTACAAAATGTTTATTTACTTTTTATCGATTGATGATTGCCTTGCAACATGGGTTTGATTTCTGTCATAAATCAACATGAATTAACCACGGGTGAACTCTGTCCCCTCCCTCTGGAGTCTCCCTCCCTCCTCTCTAGGTTATTACAGAGCCCAGTTTGAGCTCCCTGAGTCATACAGCAAATTCGCACGAGCTGTCCCTTTAGCGGTGGTCGTGGAGAGGGTGGTGGCCGCAGCAGCACCCAGAGCTGTGGAGCGAGTCATGGCCTGTGGTGTCCCTGAGCTTTTCGAGAAGGTTGGGGGCTGACTCTGAGGCAGGTGAAGTTGTTTATATAAACATGAGCTGGTCACTGGGGACCTGCACCCACGCAGACAGTGTGACCCTCTCGCTTTGGCCCCACAGACAGCAATTCCAGCCGCACAGGATCTGGTTCGAGGGTTCACACCCTCTAAGGACCATCTGGGGTGGGGTGGCCAGCGCCTCACAGTTTGCCCGGGACGGTCCCTGTTTTAGCGGTAGATGTCTGGGGAAACCCCAGAGGCTCAGGCCGACGGCGGTGGTGGGCCACCCTGGTCTGAGCCCCTGAGTTGACAGCCGGTGAGACCGGCATCTGGACCGCCTGCAGGCTCTGGGCAGCTGGAGAAGGGGTAGGAGGTGGCAGCATTGCCCCTGAAAGCCCCTGGTGTGATGGGAGGTCATGGAAACACCCAAATCCGGGTGATAGACACTCTCCTAGCCATGGTTACAGCTCACACGACAGAAACAAGCTGCCTCTCCCTCCGCCACCACACGGCAGGTCACAGACCACATCCTGTCTGTCTCCAGGATGTCTCCCGTGGGGGTCCTTCTGAAGCCCACTGCCCCGGGGAGGACAGCTCATTGTCCACCCCGCTGGCTCAGTGCTCCACCGGCCGCTCTCCCTTCGGTCGCAGTCTTCTCTCCAAGATCCACGTTAGACCTGGCCCCCTGCCCCCAGCTCAGAACGTGGGCCGCCCCCAGTGCCCTCAGCCCTGTTTCCGGAAGATCGGCCATTGACGTACAACCTGAGTGGTTTTGCCCTTTCAGCATCTCACCTTGGTACCCTCCTTTCTTTAGAGTTTTCCAGTAAATGGCTTGCTTTTAAATGTATTTTTCCATTGGAAAATGTGTATCACCCCTGTTAGCAGAAGCCACTTGTTCCAAGTAGAAGATTATCATAAGGACAAAAGCATAACAGTGTTACAGAATCCTTGGTGGTTACAGTTGCCTGTGGAAAGCAGTTACTTTGAGGCCTGTGACGATCAGGCCTGTGAGCTGAGACCTTGCCCTGATGGAGTCAAGGCGTGAAAGAGAATTGAAACTGGGAATGCCTTTTCTCATCACGTGATTCAGGGCTGCTTAGTGTCATGACCCGGAGACACACCGTCCCCCACCTTCCTGAAAGCTCACCCCCTGAGGCACACTGGCCTTCAGAACCAAGGTGGGCTCGGGGCCACCCTTCCCTCCTCACCTCCTTCCGCTCCCCGGCTCCCCAGCCACACTGCACACTCTTGCCTTGGCTCCCGGGGTCCCCTCTGCTGCCGTGTTCTGCCCCCACCCGCATGAGCCTGAGGTCTCACTCTTTCCCGTTTTCCCATCCAGTGCAGCTTCTTCATCCCTTCTTGCTCTCTTTTCTTTTAAATGTTTATTTTTACATTTATTTGTGTATTTGCGCCAGGTCTAGGTTGCGGCACGCAGGATCTCTGTTGCCTCTATTGGGATCTTTTCACTGAGGCTTACGAGCTTGTAGTTGCAACATGGGGGATCTTAGTTCCCCACCCAGGGATCGAACCTGTATCCCTTGCATTGCAAGGTGGATTCTCAACCACTGGACCACCAGGGAAGTCCCTCTCATTGCTTTCTTGAATGCTGCCTCTTGCCCCCCGCCCCACGTATTCCACTCCGTCTTCTCATGGTGTTGAGTGCAGACACTGGTAACAGCGTTGATTGACCATCCCTGGGTTACATCTTTCCATCTCTCATTGGCATCATCATCTGACAAGGTCGAAACTGCCATCACCCAGCGAGGAGGCTGAGGCTCAGGGAGGTTGAGCAACTTCCTCCAAATCACAGGCTAACGAGGGGCCAGGCCAGGTTTCACAATAAGGTCACGCTGGTCCCAGAGTCACTGTACTTGACTCGGTGCCTCCTGCGCTGACTCTGTAATTATCCACTGCTCCTGCTCACTCTGCCCCCAGGCCAAGCTCTTCCTGTATCCCCAGGCCTGCCAGGAAGCCTGCCTGTGGCAGGGGCTCCATAAGGAACAGAACTGGTCAGGCGGAGATTGCAATGACCTCAGTGCTCACAGCCTGGCCGCCCTGGCTGACATCAAGCCTAGGAGCTGGGCACCCACAGCTGTTTCCTCCGCAGGTGGGGCAACGGGAGGGCAGCATCGGGGCCCAGCAGGGCAAGTAGAAGTGCTCGGTCTCCCCTCCTAACACCTCCTCAGTAGCTCATGGCCAGCCCCAGGGGCCTCCCTGCCAACCACGGGATTTTGGTTCAGCCCTAGCCATTCAGGCTCACTCTGCAGAGCTGGGGCTGCGTGTCTCTGGAGCTTGGGTTGGGGTGAAGAGACCCAGAGCAGGCCCTCGGTCGAGAGAAAGGTGTAGGAGATCCATTTCCTTCTCCCAGCCCTTTAGAGAGAAGGAGCCTCCCACTCATTACCACGTCCGGCGGGGCTTTAGTTTCCCACCTGGGGGTGCCTTTTTTACTTCTTGGGGCAGAGCCTGCACCAGACGGAGCCCCGGAGGAGATCTTAGATTCCCGCAGGGCAGGGATAGCCTGTCTCATTACTGCTGCTTCATTCATTTCTGCAACAACTGTTTTCTGCGCTGAGTAACAATGCAACCACGTTTGACTCACCTCTGGGTACTTAGCCCTATCTCCCTTACCCGCCACCCTGGGCCTTGTACAGTAACTTGACATCACAGATGCTTGTGTCTGGAAGAAGGGACAGATGAATGCCCTGGAGGACAAGGGTTCTAATTTCAGCCCCACCTTGTACTGTTGGAGTGAAGTGGATAAAAGTCGGGCACACATCCCAGCCGGGTGTTTGGGTACAAGTGAAACAGGGAATGTGCACTCGCTTTGAAAGTGGTTTTCCTCTGCTGAAAGTGAAGAGGCTTGAGCCTTGTGGTCGGCGTGGGTAGAGGCCTTGGCTCTGGGCACTAACAAGTTACCACTGGTGATGGGTGCCAGGAGGAATGGGGTTGAGGAAGATTCTGAGGCCAACTCCAGGGCGGTTATTGGTCAGCACTGTCTGACCTGAGAAAAAGCAAACAGTTGCTTGTCTTCCCCTACTCCACGTGGGGCTCCCCTGTGTAGCAGCACGCCCACAAGGCCTCCTTTGCCCCGTCTAGGACCCTGCAGTTGGTGACCTTACTCAGCATCTGGGTGGCACCCTTGTACCAGTGTGGCCCTTTTTTCTTCTTCTCCACCTTCAGCTCCCAGCAGCCTGAAGACGCTGGGTGCACAGAGCCTCACTTCCTCTTTCTCAGAGTTCTAGAGAGGAGGAGGCCTGGCTGCTGGAGGCCAGAGCATACAGGCAGGAGTTCTCTTCCTGCCCTGGGGAGAGGTGTGGGCACCCCTGTGCCCTGGGAGGGCCTCTGGGAATCCAGTGAGGGGTCCAGTAACTTTTCTCTTGGCCCCTGAAGAGGGTCTGTGGCTGTTCTTCACTCACAGCTGGGTTGTGTTGTCAAGTCTCTTCATAAATCAGTTGTTTGGAATATAGTGTTCCGTAGAAACAACACCAGTAATAGTAATGGCTAGTGTTTATTAAGCTCTTGCCAGCTGCTTTACACTTCGCTAAACCCACTTGATGAATTCTCGCCTGATCTCCTAACAGCACTAGGAGGTGGATTCGATTATGGCCCATTTTCTTTTGCAGCAGATGAGGGCACAGAGAGGTTAAGCAACTTGACACACAACACAGCTAGTAAGCGTCTGGGCCAAGATTCGTATCCACGTGCCTGTCTGGCTCCAAAGCCTGTATCCAAGTCTGGGAGACACCAGTGGGCAGGGGCAGGTGCTGGGACCTAAGGCCTGAGGAACAGGATTATGGTTGAGTTTGCAGCAGTATCAACAGCTTTGGGAGGAGCTGGGGGGTTCTATACCCTACGTGTCACAGCCTGAGCTGTTTGTCAGGACTGAGGCTCCTGTGAACCCAGTGCTGTGCTCAGGGCTGCCCTCCCAGCCTCTCACTCAGCCCTCACCATGGCTCTGTGAGAGTGAGACAGTCTTGTCTCCATTTTATGGATGAGGAAACTGAGGCTCAGAGAGGTGAAGGGACTTCCTAAAGTAGCAAGTGACTAGCAAAACCAAGGTTCAAACCCAACGTTTCAGACTCCAGGTCCTGTGCCTTGCTTGTTATTATTGTTCAGTTGCTCAGTCGTGTCTGACTCTTTGTGATCCCATGGACTGCAGCACGCCAGGCTTCCCTGTCCTTCATCATCTCCCAGAGTTTGCTCAAACTCATGTCCATTGAGTCAGTGATGCCATCCAACCATCTCATCCTCTGCTTGCCCTCTTCTCCTTTTGCCTTCAGTCTTTCCCAGCATCAGGGTCTTTTCCAAATAAGTCACCTCTTCGCATCAGATGGCCAAAGTATTGGAGCTTCAGCTTCAGCATAAGTCCTTTCAATATTCAAGAGTTGGTTTCCTTTAGGATTGAGTGGTTGGATCTGCTTGCAGTCCAAGGGACTCTCAAGAGTCTTCTCCAACACCACAGTTCAAAAGCATCAGTTCTTCAGCACTCAGCCTTCTTTATGGTCCAGCTCTCACATCCATAGATGACCACTGGAAAAACCATAGCTTTGACTATATGGACCTTTGTTGGCAAAGTAATATCTCTGCTTTTTAATACAAGTCTAGGTTTGTCATAGCTTTTCTTCCAAGGACCAAGTGTCTTTTAATTTCATGGCTACAATCACTGTTTGCAGTGATTTTGGAGCCCAAGAAAATAGTCTGTCACTGTTTGCATTGTTTCCCCATCTGTTTGCCATGAAGCGATGGGACCAGATGCCATGATCTTCGTTTTTTGAATGTTGAGTTTTAAACCAGCTTTTTCATTCTCCTCTTTCACTTTTATCAAGAGGCTCTTCAGTTCCTCTTTGCTTTCTGCCATGAGGGTAGTGTCATCTGCATATCTGAGATAATTGATATTTCTCCTGGCAATCTTGATTCCAGCCTGTGCTTCATCCAACCCAGCATTTCGCATGATGTACTCTGCATATAAGTTAAATAAACAGGGTGACAGTATACAGCCTTGATGCAATCCATTCCCAATTTTGAACCAGTCTGTTGTACCATGTCTAACTGTCGCTTCTTGACCGGCACACAGATTTCTCAGGAGGTAGGTAAGGTGGTCTGGTATTCCCATCTCTTTAAGAATTTTCCAGTTTGTTTGACTGTCATCCACACAGTCAAAAGCTTTAGTGTAGTCAATGAAGCAGAAGTAGGTGTTTTTCTGAAATTCTCTTGCTTCTGTGATCCAACGGATGTTGGCAATTTGATCTCTGGTTCCTCTGCCTTTTCTAAATCTGGCTTGTACATCTGGAAGTTCTCAGTTCACATACTGTTGAAGCCTAGCTTGGAGGATTTTGTTCATGACCTTGCTGGCATGTGAAGTGAGTGCGGTTGTGTGGTAGGTTGCACATTCTTGCTGCTCCTCATGAAAACAGCTGTTGTAAGTACTTACCAGGGCTTCCCTGGTGGTGCAGTGGTAAAGAACCCGCCTGCCAATGCAGGAGACGCAGGTTCGATTCGATCCCTGGGTCGGGAAGATCCCCTGGAGTAGGAAATGGCAACCCACTCTGATATTCTTGCCTGGGAAATCCCATGGACAGAGGAGCCTGGCAGGCTACAGTCCATGGGGTTGCAAAGGGTCAGACACGACTGAGTGACTGAGCGCACACGTACATACTCACTGAGTGCCAGTTCCTTGACCTGTACCCTTGCTGATCCTTTCCATTCTTCAAGGTGGTCGTCATTATTTGTCTGCTTGGACAGATGCAGGTTCACAGAGATTAAGCAGCTTCCCAGAGGGCACCAGCTCCAGGTGGGAGGGTCAGGGCGTAAACTGCAGGCCCGCCTGTGTCTCTGCCCCTTGCCTGCTGCCTCACAGGTCCTAGGCCCCAGGGCTGCCTGTTGGTCCCACTGTCTCTGCTCTCAAGCGATGTAGTGTCCAGCTGGGGAGACAGTGTACGCACACAGCAGTCCTGTCACAGCTCAGCACGGGGTCGAGGGCATGTCCTGTGCTGTGTGTGAGGCTCCTGTGGTCAGAGAGGCTGCTGCTGAGGCCCAGTGAGTCCTGGTGAGCAGAGAGAAGGGAGGCCCGGCTGGGTCATGGGGGGCAGGAAGCCAGGGCAGAGTGGCGGGAACAAAGCTGGAAACGGAGGTTGAACACAACTGTGGAGGGCCCTGATATCAGGACGAGAAGTTTACCTTTATCCTGTTTTTTTTTAGGGGAGGCCAGTGAACGGTTTCTGAGCTGGGAAGTGACTTGAAAGGGGTTATTTAAGGGAATGTGATGGTGAGTGCAGGGCAGGTTAAAATGCAGCGGGATTGGGAGCAAGAGTCTTTTGGGGGTACTGTTCGGTAATACGGGCCTGGGCTGGGATGGGGGTTGGGAGTGGAGAGGGATGGTGATGAAGAAAGAACTTGACCAGACCTAGTGACTGGCCAGGCCCAGATGGAGGAGAAGGAAGGGTCTGCCCGGGGAACTCCAGACTGGGTTCCCCTGGCTCAGTCACTCACCGGCTGTGGGACCTCAGACAAATCCCGTAACCTCCCTGGGCCTCTTTCCTCATCTGTGAGCTGAAAGAGTGAGAGCAGCGGCATCGGGTATCTGCTGGGGACCGGGGACCGTGTTACATGCTGTTTGAGGTGCCTCGTGGCCCTTGGATTGTGCCATCAGGAGAAATAAGGAACCGGGCAGGGAAGAATAACACTCATTGTAGCAATTGCAAATTTACAAAAAGACCTCAAGCCCAAGCTTCAGGAACTTGGATTCACATCGTGATTCTGCCACTGTGTGGCCTTAGGCAAGTCACTCGCCTCACTGGAAAGGCTCCTAAACGGTAGCCTGGACATTAAGATGGTAACTGCCCCTCCGGAGATGTTGAAGAGGAGAATATATGCAAGCGCTTAGCGCACTAGCACTCGGTGACCTGTTCTCATTCCCTTCTTTCTCTCCGTAGTTCTATGAGCTGATAATAACAGTGCACACTATTTTTAAAAATTCATTTTTATTTGGCTGGATGGGGTCTTAGTTGCAGTATGTGGGATCGTTGTTCTGTTGTGTGAGATCTTTCATTGTGGTGCATGGACTCTCTAGTCGGTGGTGCGCAGGCTCAGCGGTTGTGGCGCGCAGGCTTAGTTGCTCTGTGGCATGTGGGATCCAGTTCCCCGACCAGGGATGCACCTGTGTCCCCTGCGTTGCAGGGTGGATTCCTAACCACTGGACCCCCAAGGATGTCCCCCAGTGTACACTTCTTAAGCATTTGCTTTGTGCTGCTTCACGTGCATTAACTCATTTAATCCTCACAATAGCCCTATGGGGTAAGTACCCTTACTCCCATTCAGTGATCAAGGAAACAGAGGCAGAGAGGTTAAATGATCTGCCTTGTCACACATCTCGCAAATGGCATCATCAGAAGAAACCCAGCTAGTAAGAGGTGCAGCTAGAATTCATGTCTCATCCTCCCTGTTATTCCCATTTTACAGATGAGAAAACTGAGAAAAATTCATTTGACTGCAGCCTCACACACAGCCTGTGGCAAAACTGAGTTTCAGAGTATGTTTGTTCGCCTCAAACCCCCTGCCTTGACCATACTGCCATTACTAAGGAAGAGATGCTTAGACGTTTAGCTCCACTTTAAACACGCCACAGTTGAGGTGGTGGAGAGACAGCCTAGCAAAAGTCTCTGGTAGCTAAGAATGTGAGACACGAATCTGGTTCATTGATACATGCCAAGCGCCTAGAATAGTGCCTGGCACATGGTAGGCACTCAGTAAGTAGTCACTGGAGCAAGTGGCCAAAGTAGAGGTATTATCGGGGAGTCAATCCCGTTTACTGGCTGGAAACATAGCCAAGGGCTGGGGATCCCAGGCGCCCCTGGGACTCAGAATTCCATCTGGGAAGGAGCCGCTGCTCTGGGGAGCACTGGTCCTCTTGGCCTGGGGCACCAAGAGGCTCCCTGGGTAGCTCTATGGGTTTTGATCTAGGTTCAGCACCCTGTTCTGCCAGCAGACCCAACATGTGACTTTGGACAAGTTACTTTCTGTTTTCTTTTTCCTTTTTCCTAGGCTTTTACTGAAGTATAACGGGCTTGCCAAAAGTGTACAACTCATAAGTGCTCTGTTTGTTGAGGGTTCACAGTGGGAACACACACATGTAATTAGCACACCCAGACCAAGAAGCAGTGGTGGAGCCCGCCTTGTTCCCCTTTCCAGTCTCTGTCACCCCCCGCCCCCGCCCCGCAAGGATATCCATGGTCCTGGCTGTTAACACCATAGATTACGGTTACCTGTTTGTGAGCATTTTGTGCACTTACGCATTTGTGAGATTCATTCATATTGTTGTGTATAATTAAGGATCATTCGTTCTCACTGCTGTATAGAATGCTGTTGTGTGAATATACTACAGTTTTTTTCTCCATTCTACTACTGATGGGAGTTCGGGTCGTTCCAGATTTTGGCTATTTTGAGAATTGTTGCTAAGAACAGTCTTGCACTTGGCTTTGGTGCACGTCAACTCATGTGCATTTCTGCTGGGAAAACACCTCTGAGTGGGACTGCTGGGCTGCACATGCTGAGCTTTGGTAGTTAGTGCAGAACTGTTGTCTAAAGTGGTCAGATGAGATTTTGAGTTGCTGTACATTTTTGCCAACACTTGAGATATATATATATATATTTTTTTCATGTTCACCATTCTGGTGCATATGTACTGGTAGCATATTGTGGTTTTAATTTGCATTTCTCTGATGACTAATGAGTATGAGCACTTTTTCATGTGTCTATTAGCCATTTAAACAGCTTCTTTTATGAAATGCCTGTTTGAATCTTTTGTCCGCGTTCAGATTGAGCTGTCTGATTTTTTTCTTACTGACTCATAGGACTTCTTTATAGACTCTGGATACACATCCTTTGTCCTTTGTCAGATAAACATACTGCACATATCTTCTACTACTCTGAAGGTCATATTTTCATTCTCAATAATCTCTTTAGATGGACAGGAGTTCTTAATTGTGATAAAATGCTGTTTATCAAATTGTTCTTTTATGATCAGTTCCTTCGTGTCTTATTTAAGAAATCTTTGTCTATTCCAGAGTCATGAAGCTGTTCTGTTTTTTAATCCAAAACGTTTTGTATTGAGCACCGTAGTCCATCTGGAATTGAGTTTGTATTAAGTGGGAGGCAGGCTTACAGTAATATGTGTGCTCAGTCGCGTCCAACTCTTTGTGACCCCGTTGACTGTAGCCTGCTAGGCTCCTCTGCCTGTGGAATCTTCCAGACAAGAATACCGGAGTGGGTAGCCATTCCCTTCTTCAGGGGATCTTCCTGATCCAGAGATCAAACCTGCGTCTCCCACATTGCAGGCAGATTCTTTAATACTGCACCTCCTGGGAAGTCCTTCTGACAGTCACATTTTCCCCCCCATTTGTGTATCCAGTGGATCCAGCATTGTTTTATCAGGAAGAGACCATTTTCCTCCTTGGCCCTGTGATGTTGCCTTTGTCCTGAATCACATGATCATATACATGTTAGGTCTGTTTCTGGAGTCTGTTCTGTTCCACTGGTCAGCATTTCTCCCCTTTTACCCAAACCCAGCTGTCCTAAGTACTAAGGCTTTATCATAAGTGTTAATGTCTTGCTGTATAAGACCTGGCTTTGTTCTTCAAGAGTGCCTTGGCTATTCCTGGCCCTTTGATTTCTATATGAATTTTAGAATGAGTTTGTTGATTTCCGCACACACACACACAAACCCCAACTGGGATTATATTGAATCTAAAAATTAATTTGGAGAGAATAAATTGTTTTCTAATACTGAGTCTGCCAATCCATGAATATCATGTATCTCTGCATTTCTTTTTCTCTTAAAATTTTTATTATGAAAAATTTCAAACGTTCAGAAAAGTGGGAAGAATTAGTATAATAAATTTGTATAAATTCACCATCTAGATTAAATCGTTGTTACTAGTGTGTCATATGTGTCACACAAACATATATGTCACGTTAAACCATTTCATAGTAAATTATACACATAGTAAAATATACACTTACCCCGTAAATACTTCAGCATGTATCTCCAAGGTTTAAGGATACCCTGCTCCATAATGACAATTCCATTATCCCGTCTAGGAGAATTCATGGTTCCCAGATTTTTAATCTATAGTCACTTGTTCCCCCTTGCTCCCCAACTTTCTTCTGTTGCTGTGTTTTGTCTTGTTTTTTAATAATTTTATTTATTTATGTTTTGGCCATGCTGGGTCTTGATTGCTGCGCGGGCTTTTCTCCAGTTTCAGAGAGCAGGGGCTGCTCTCTAGTTGGGGTGCGTCTCATTGCAATGGTTTCCCTCATTGCTGAGCACAGGCTCTCGGGCCCACGGGCTTCAGTGGTTACGGCTCCCAGGCTCTGGAGCACAGGCTCAGTAGTCGTGGCTCACAGGCTTCGTTGCTCCAAGGCATGTGTGATCTCCCTGGATCGGGGATCGAGCTTGCGTCTCCTGCACTGGCAGGCGGATTCTTTACCACTGAGCCACCAAGGGAAGCCCCCTGTTTTGTTTTGTTTTGTTTTTGAAAACAGGATCCGTTCTAGGATCAAGCATTGCACTGGTTTCTATCTCTTAAATCTTTAAATTTAGAAGCATCTCCCTTCTCCTTTTGTAAGCAACACTGACTCTTAAAAAATTCTTTCTTAACTGGAGCAGAGTTGAAATGCAGTGTGACACTGGCATTTGTCAGGGAGCAGGGCAGTGCTTGCAGGCGCCACACACCCTGAGTCTGACTGCTTCCTCATAGCGTGCTCTCACTGTGTCCTCTGTCCCTCCTGGAAACCAGAACTCAGATCTAGGCTTGTTTGAAAGAAAGTGAAAGTGTTAGTCGCTCAGTCGTGTCTGACTCTTTGCAACCCTGTGGACTGTAGCCTGCCGGCTCCTCTGTCCATGGGATTCTCCAGGCAAGAGTACTGGAGCGGGTTGCCATTCCTTTCTCCAGGGCATCTTCCTGACCCAGGGATCGAAGCCAGGTCTCCTGCATTGCAGGTGGATTCTTTACAGTCCCTGGTGGGTCAGACGATAAGGATGCAAATAAAGCTCGCTGGGATGTTTAGATGCAGATGAAGCTCACTAAGCCTTCCCAGGTCTCCCTCCCTGAAAGCCCTTCCTGAAGTGGCACGTGAGCAGGGGTGTGAAGCTTCTCCACAGCGCTTGACAGCAAGTCTTGGTGGGTGGTCACAGCTCTCGATGCCCTCGGCAGCCATCTTGCCCTAATGTTTGTCCCCCCAAGCAGCTTCCCTGAAGCTTCTCTCGTCCTGGCCAGGCAGTACTGGCTCCCCCCTCCCCCGGACGGGGCTTGGCCATCCCCCATCTGTCTCTCCTCCCCTTCTCAGACAACACAGGCAGTTCCACGTACCGGCCACCCCCTCGGACCCGGGAGGTGATGATCAACGGGCAGGTGGTGAAGCTGAAGTACTGCTTCACCTGTAAGATGTTTCGGCCGCCCCGCACCTCACACTGCAGCGTCTGCGACAACTGTGTGGGTAAGTGGGAGGCAGCAGAGGGGGGCGCGGGCAGTCCTGAGAGGGATGGAGCCCTGGAGACCAGGAGTCGCTTGTGGGGGGGCGGGGGCGTCTGGGCAGGAAGTCTGGTTCCCTCAGATTTGCTCTGACTGAGGAGGGGCTGCAGGGAGGGGCCCTGAATGTGACCAGTGGTATCGCAGCTTCAGCCCAGGGTGGGTGGATTCCTCCCCCAGCTCTGAAATGGACATAGAGATGCCTTGGTTTGGTCCTCAGCAGGTCCAGGATCCAGAGTCTGGAGCATGACATTCTAGACATGTGGCCCAGGGCCAGCTCTGCTGAAAGTCCTGGGTTTTGGACTGACAAGAATCTGGGAACCGAGGAGTTCATGCCAGTGAGGTAGAGAGGGTGGAGCTGCGATTGGAAGCTAAGCTCCTGACCCACAACTGCCGTGGTTGTTGGGGAGCCAGAGACTGTCTCGTCCCCTCTCGCCACTCTCTGGAGGCCCAGCAGCTCAGACAGGGACCCAGGTGTGCCTCTGGGAGGGTGTTGTAAGGGAGAGGCTCTGCGAGAGGACCCAGGTGAGCTGAGCCATGGTGACTGTGCACAGTCCCCAGGGCGGTGAGCTCATGACGCTAGCTCAGCACTCCCTGAGCAGGGGAGCCGGGGGAGCACCCGGACAGCAGGCCGAGAAATGGGTGACTCAGTGGGTGTCGTTCCTCCCTGAGATCTGCCCCACCCACCCTCTGTGAAGGGCGCTGGCCCGGTGTAGGCCTGCGTCAGGCTTGTGACCTACATTCCCACAGGGGACTTTTCACCTGCCTGGGCTTGACCCCACCCCTGGGACACAGTGCTGGTGTGAGCTCAGCCCTCTGACTAGGCCTCCAATGCCGCTTCTCCACAAGTTATAGCGGGCCCGCCCCTCCCCGGTCCTCTGTTCTAGAGCTAGGGAGCAGGGGTCATTGGTTGTTGCCAAGGGGCCAGGATCGTAGGCAGCAAGTCCTTTCTGTGGGTCTTCTTCATGCCAGACTCTGCCAGGCCCTGGGGTTCAGCCCAGGCCCTCTCATGGAGCTCACAGTGGAGCAGGGGTTACAGTTGTGCTTATTGTGTTTGGTCGCGTCCGACTCCTTGCGACCCCACACACTGTAGCCCACCAGGCTCCTCTGTCCATGGAATTTTCCAGGCAAGAATACTGTGGGTTGCCACTTCCTACTCCGGGGGATCTTCCTGACCCAGAGATCGAACCTGCATCTCTTGCATTGGCAAGCGATTCTTTACCACTACGGCACTTGGGAAGGGGTTACAAGCCAACCTGCTAATTGTAAATAAACATATAAACCCATGTAGGCAAAGTGCTGCAAAGGACAAGTGCCAGGGAAGTGGGGCAAATAACAGGGGCCTCACTCTCCTCTGAGGTTGAAGGAGAACTTTCTCAAGGATGTGGCCTTGCAGCCAAGACACAGAGGAACCGGCAGGTGAAGGGCCAGAGGCCAGGAGTGTCGAGGAACTGAGAGTTGCATGTGGACAGGGTGAGGGGGTGGGGTCACCCAGCTGTGGCGGGAGGCCTTAAACCCCCGGCACTGACCTGCCTCCCTGGCCCTTCCAGAACGGTTTGACCATCACTGCCCCTGGGTGGGCAACTGTGTGGGGAAACGGAACTACCGCTTCTTCTATGCATTCATTCTCTCCCTCTCATTCCTGACGGCCTTCATCTTCGCCTGTGTGGTCACCCACCTGACGCTGCGTGAGTTAGGGG
>NW_011495069.1:9158153-9165152 GCF_000754665.1 Bison bison bison
CACTGTCCCTTGAGCCATGCCCTCTCCTGTCTCTTCCTCCCCAGGCTCTCAGGGAAGCAACTTCCTCTCCACTCTGAAGGAGACACCAGCGAGATATCCTTTGTCGGCAAGGGGGAGCCCTGGTGGGACCTGAGGCCCCTTCCCTGAGGCGGGTCCCCACACCACATCCTGTAAACAGAGGGCAATGGGATAGAGCTGATGTTTGTCCTCTGGAATCCAGCGTGCCAGCTGCTCCTGTTCACCCCCAAGCTAGAGCCCATTCTGAATGGGCTGTTGTGGGGCCAGAATTGCCAAGAACTCCCAGGAGCACAGCCCCCTGAGATACCCAGCTCTCTGGACTGTGCCCTGTCCGTGGCTCTGGTATTTGAAACCCTCAGTTCCCTCTTCCGTCCATGACCCTGGGCTTGTCCTGCCCTGTGGGGGCTCTTGAACCCTCCTTGTGGCCCAGGAGAGGATCTGCTGAGATTATAGACGGTTACAAACTTACCTTCCTTCCGGGGGAGTAGCTGCACAGAGGGATGGGTGAGAGAGGCTGGGGAGGGAGGCTCCCAGCCCCGGTCCCGTGTGGGTCCTTGACTGCGCCGCTCACTGTGCTGGAGTTGGTGATCTGCTTCTTCTCCATCTGGTCCATCCTGGGCCTCTCAGGGTTTCACACTTACCTCGTCGCCTCCAACCTGACAACTAATGAAGATGTGAGTAAAGGCTCGAGCAGCAGCTCATCCCTGGGCCAGATCCTGGGATGGGGGCAGGGCTGAAGGAGCCTGGGCAGCCACAGTGCAGCCCTGACCCCCAAACTTCTGGGAAAATGCAGGCAGAGAGGCGAGGTAGCCCAGCATCTCCCTCCAGGGCTCAGGGCTGGGCTCTGGGAGACCCTGGGCAGGCCCCGAGGTTGCTTTCTCCCTAACCCCACCAGAGCAGCACTGACCCCATTGCTATACACTTGGCCGGCTCATTACCACTTCCAGAGTTCTTGCAGTTTCCATCCTCTCTTTGGGTCCTTTTGCCTCCGAGCTGAGTGACTTGCCCCAGGTCACCAGCTGGAAAGGGACAGAGCCAGGGTTGCACTTGGAAGCTCAGGCCCATCACGCTGTCCTTGTAGACAACAGCGATTCCACTGTTCTCAGGGAGTCCTGGGGCTCTCTGAGGCATCCTTAGTGAGGGGGGCGGTCAAGAGAGAAGCCTGAAGCTCCATTAGCCTCCCCACTCCCCCTGCTGCCTTGTAGATCTCTACCAACAAACCTTGTCTGTTGGAGCACCCACTATGTGCTGAGCCCTGGGCCAGACCTGACCCCTCCCCTCCCATCCTTCCAAGCAACAATAAATGAGAGCATCTGTCCCAGGGCTGGCATCTAATATTGCTCAGAGGCCCATGGACCAACGGAAAATACGTTCCTTGACCTCAGCCTGTCATTTGGAGAAAGGAACTTAACAGGCATGACAGAGTATCACATGCTGGGTGATTGGTACAGAGCAGAAATGACATCAGCCAGCTTCTCCCAAGGTGATTTCCTGGGGGCTGTTTCTGCAGGATATCACTAGGGGTTAAGCAGAAATGGGCGTCATGGCCAGATACATTTGGAAGACTCCACGGTGCAGTCAAGCCGGTCTCCTTCACTGCTGGTCTCCTCAGTGCCTTTGACAGCCAGCTCCGTGGAGCTAGAGAGGGGCAGGGTTTCATCTCATGCTTCGACAGCGTTGCTAGAGTTCCCTGGTTTTCAAATGAGAACTGAGACTCAGAAACAGTGCTCTGTCCGGGGTCACGAGCAAGTCTGGGAGAACCAGAGTTCACAGCTAGGTCAGCCTGAGCCCTGGGCCCTTGCACTAGCCTCCTTCCTGGGTGGCTGACAAGAGAAGGAATGATGCACCCCGAAAGCTTCCTCTGGAGGCATCTCTCTGGCTCTGCTCTGACTTCTGTCTTGGTCAGAGCCTCCTCTTCTGGGTGCCTCCCCGACACCCAGCAGACCCCCACATTCTCACGGAACGACTAAAGGGTAAAGGCACATTCCCTCCAATAGGCTAGCCAGAATTGGTTTCAGAATGTGCTGGTCTTCCCCAGCCTCTAGAAGGGGAAATGAAGGGAGTACCTGACTCAGAGCTCCTTCCTGCTTGCAGATCAAAGGCTCGTGGTCCAACAAGAGGGGCGGCGAGGCCTCCGTCAACCCCTACAGCCATAAAAGTGTTATCACCAACTGCTGTGCTGTGCTCTGTGGCCCCCTACCTCCCAGGTAAGCCAGGGGGTGTGTGTGGGAGGTCACAGGGCCTGGCCTGGCCAGTGTGTGCGTGTGGAGTGGGGTGGGGTAGCTCTGTGAGTCTCCTCTCAAAGAGGTTCTGGAATCACTGACCTCTCCACACCAAAGATGCCCTCCATCCATCATCCCCTGCTGTGTGGCACTTGTCCCAGAAAGGAATTCAGTAGGGTTGTAATTTGTAATCCTGTGTGCTCATTGTAGAAAAAGTTAAGTACAAAATATCAGAAAGAGTATTAGATATCACATGTAATCTTACTCCTCAGGGATCAGCACAATGAATGCTCTGTCTACCTTGAGGCACTCTGCTGTCCGGTGCTGATGGCTGGACTGGGTGGAGCCTCATCTCCCTCCTGGTGGCTCAGCTCTGCGGGGAAACGCCCCATCTGTCCGGACACTAGGGGGCGCCAGATGTCCAGATCGGGAATTCAATTGGAAGCCGTGGGGGCGGGTTGGGGGTGGGGTAAGATTTCCTCACACCTTCCCCACCTCCTCCCGCCCAATATCCCATATGCCTGTCACCTATCCCGCCCCTGGGGAAAGGACAGTACGAACTGCAGGATCTCCCAATGCCCTTTCGTCCTTGCTCTTCTCGCCTGCAGCTTGGGAGCCCGACAGAAAGCCAGGCAGTTTGAATTAATAGTGGATAAATTCTGTGGCCCAAAGCCAGGTGTCCAGAGTACAGAGAGGGCCCTTCCAGAAAGGAAGGGTCTTGAGCCACCAACTGGAGCAGCCTTTCTAGGGCTGGGTCTTGCCTCGTCTGGGAGATGGACCCAGCTGTCCAGGCCCTGGCCTGGAGCTGTGGTGTCAGGCAGGGCCCTCATGTGTCCCCCTCTTGTCTTTTGGAAGCCTGATTGACCGGAGGGGATTTGTGCAGTCCGACACCGTGTTGCCCTCGCCCGTCAGAAGCGACGAGCCAGCCTGCGGAGCCAAGCCCGATGCCAGCATGGTAGGAAGCCACCCATGAACTGGGCTCAGTACTTGCCACCTGCTGGCCTGTCTGCCCCTCCGCACTCACCTGCCACCCTCCACACCTGCCAGGACCTCCTCCCCATTCCACCCGAAGGGAAGCAGAGCCGCCCAAGACTGCTTGAGTCTTTTCGTATTTATTTCCCACCCTGCGTGGCTTTCCCCACACTGTGCCATGGCTGTACCCTCTGCTCCCCAGACCAGGCTCACACGGCCGGGGGCCCTAAGTTCCCCAAGCTGGTCAGTGGCAGGAGTGCCAGGAGAGAGAGGCCAGGGCCCCTGAGGCTGCCCAGCGGACCACGCCAAGCCTCTGCCCAGCCGTGCCCTGTGTGAGTGAGGCTGCAGACTGAGTGTGCTGCCTCCCGGGTTGGGGAGCTGCTGGGCCCTGCTGAGCCGGGGTCCGAGGGGGTGAAGCCGGACTGAGAAGTCGGCTCCGGACAGCAGGCTGTCGGAGAGGATGCCTCTGGGGGCTGCTTGGGCGTCTGGGCCCTTCCTTCCTTCTGGGAGAGCCGTCGTTCTTTGTTCTGTTTTTGTTTTTGTATGGAGTCGGCCAGTAGACTAGAGCTGGGGCTCCAGGTAGAGAGGGCGGAGTTGGGGGTGGGTGGGAGGAGCAGCCTGCGTCAGAGGAAGCCAAATCAGCCAGCCAGACACCCGAGACCTCAGCTCCTGCATGATTCCTGGGCGGCACACTAGGAAGGGGGAGCCTCGCCCCCCTCTGCCCACGGAGGGTTCTCCAAGGGCCCAACCTGCACCCCCCTCCACCTCCCTCCCAGGCCAGGTCTGGGGATGGGCAGGTTTTACTCATGCTGGCAATACTTGAAACGGGTTTATTAACGCTGGGTATTTTGCACAATTTTATAGACCTCTTTTCTACATAGCATTTTTTTTAATGGAAGAAAAAAGAAAAAGTCAGCCACATTGCTATCTTTGTAGTGCCAGGTGAAGGGTTATCAGAAGGCACCTTGGTTTTAATAAGTTTATTACAAGAGGCCTTCTGGCTGTGAGTGAGCGAGTGTGTGTGTGTGCACGTGTGGGTGCTCTTGTACGAATGTGGCTGGCTCCCACACCCCCTGGGTTGCCTCACTCTCTGCCATCGCCCTTGGGTAACAGCCGGTGGTGGCAGCAGCAGGAGCAGCCTGAGCCGTGGGGACGGGGAGTGTGTGCATTGGTCACAGGAGACCCCTGGGCTCCTGCTGCAGTCCAGCCCATCCTCCTTGCCCCCCTCCAAGGACCTCAAACAGTGGCCTGGACTCGGCCACCCAGCCCCCAGGTCAGGCTTCCAGCTGGGACCTGCCCAGACAGGCTGGGGCCTGGTCAGCTGGATGGGGTAATGGCTGTGGGGAGTGGCTGCCTCGCCACAGCCCCTCCTCCGGGATCTGAGTATGGGACCCAGCCCCAGGGGCTAGAGCGTGGCCAACTGAGGGCCTCCCTCCAGGAAGGACCAGGGTGGGCTGAAACGAGTGAAGGTTGGCCTAAATCTGGGCCAGAAACTTAGACGATGGCCCTCCTCTCCTGGGAGCGACAGTTTCTTGTCACAATAGATAGGAAATTGTCCCTCTGTCCCCCTCCTTGGCCCTCTAAGAGGGTCAAAGCCCTTGGAAAAGGACATAGGAAGTCCCCGCACCTTGTCCTTCCTTGCTCCAGAGGCTGGTGGGTCACAGGCAGCTGAGGAGTCACAGCCACCAGGAGTCCCCTCTGGGAGAAACCACTTCGCCCCAGCCTCAGGGCCCTGGGCCCTGCTGCAGTGGGAGTGAGGGGTGGGGAGGAAGCTGGCTAGAGGAGGGGACTCTGACCTGCCTTTTATTTAAGCCAGTTTTCTTTGTTCCTGCTTGTAATAAAATTTTTGTTTTTAAGAATTGATTTGCTTTGGTTTGGTTTTTGTTTGCTCTTTCTTTGCTGAGGCCCCAACTGGCAGCCCTCTGTTCTTTTAGCCAGACTTGGTCTTTCCTCTTCAGTTCAGTTTAGTCGCTCAGTCGTGTCTGACTCTTTGCGACCCCAGGGACTGCAGCACGCCAGGCTTCCCTGTCCATCACCAACTCCCGGAGCCTGCTCAGACTCTTGTCCATCGAGTCGGTGATGCCTGGGTAGACAGAAAGAGGGCAGGCAGCCCAGTGCTCCAGCTGAAGCTCTCTCCTGGCTGGAGTCTGCTTGCTGGAGGCCGAGCACAGAGGGCTATAGCTAGGCCCCCGCAGGCAGGGCAGAAAAGGCCATCTGGTCCTCTCTCCATCCCCTCTACTTTCTCTGGCCCTGGGGGCTTGCAACCTCTAAGTTCTTCTTTCTTTTCTGTCTTTCCACTCTGACCTCCAGTGACTGCTTAGCTAAGAAAATGTTTGTAAAGAAGTAGATTGCAGTTTGAGAGCCAGAGCCTCCCTGGCCCCCACCCCCACCTGGGCAGCAGGGCCCCACCAGACAGCTCGTAACCCTGGCCCACCTCTCTGGTATCTCCCCCAGGAGGACACCTGTCAGGATTTTGCCATCTCCTGCACAGCCTGAGGGGAGCTAACAGGCCTCTTTGCAGAGGGTTAGCTGGTAAGACTGTATCTCCCCCGTCGGCCAGCAGCACTGCCCGCTCCCCTCACAGACCATACCATCTTCATCGCATGCCTCGCCGCCCCCACGGGGCCCATTCATCTGTCTGGTGTGTGGTGCAGTGTGTGTGCTGGCGGTGGTAGGGCCCTCAGGACTGCCCCCCCATCAGCAGAAGGGCCGGGGCGTGGGCGCAGGGCTAGGAGCCGCCCCACCCTGGACAGAGGAAGTGGCTTCACGCAGAGCAGCTCTCCAGCTGGAGCAGGAGGTGAAGGGCGAGGTCGGGAGAGGATGGCACACCTGCCCTGGGGCGCTGGAGCCTGCTCTGGCGGGTCCTGGTGCGCAGGGGCCCTCGGTCACTAACTTGTGTCCTAGCTTTCTGTCCTGCTGAGCTTTTTCTCTCACCTGCCCGTTTTCTCTCCTGCTTGGTTGCCTGCTGCCCGAGCCTCGGCCCTTCTGTGGGGAAGACGCAGGTGCTGTGGCCACCCCTTCTCCCTGCCGGCCTCCTCTGTCCTCCCCATCGCGCTAACCCTCTCTCTTCTCCTCCTTTGCTGTCCTGCCCTGGATCTCCAGTGTATGCGGGGGCTTAAGGACCTCCTGAGGACCACTGCTCTCTGCCTCTCCAGGAGCGGCCTGGGGGGCGCCAGGCCCTCGGCACCTCCACCTGCCTAACCCGTGGCCCGTCTGCCACCGTCTGTGCCTACAGGGTCTGCCCCCAAGCCTGCCCCACACGTATTCTCTCTAGGGCCCCCCCAGAGGAGGCAGGGGTTGGCCTCTCTGCCCCTGCTCCTACTCCACGCGCACGGCCAGAGTGTAGAAGGCCAGAAAGCAGCTGTCAGCACAATGATGTCAGACTCTGCTGAAACTCGCCCTCCCCTCCTCCACCTTCCTTCCCCTTCCCCAGATCCGTCCAGAGTTAAGACTCTAGGAATCTTGCCTTACAGCCTGCCCACCCCCAGGATCAGGCAGAGCTCTAGTCTAGCTGAGCAGGTTTCTTCAGGAGCCTTCTGGGGTGTTGATGACGCTGCTGAACAAGTTTGGTGACTGTTCTGAGCATAGCTGGTTTGACACTGTTCCCACGGCACCCCCCCCACCCCCCACCCAGCAGGTAGGACGCAAGGAGGACGCTGTCCCTCTTTGCTTCAGGCACCGAGGGGCGGGCTAGCGCTGACAGCCCCAAGCTCTTTAGAGGAACTGAAGGCAACCAGGCGGGCCTAGGGAATCTGCTGAGCCCATGGCGGGATGGGGGGGGGGGGCT
>NW_011495069.1:9165252-9169768 GCF_000754665.1 Bison bison bison
GTGGGGGTGGGGGGCTGCTTGTCTACTGTCCTGTACCTTTTTTTAACCAAAATAAAGATCTCCCTCTTCTTGCCATACCTTTGAGTGTCTAGTACCACCTTTATTTGGGGTCCAGGGCTGGGGCCTATGATGAATCTGCAGGAGAACATCTGGCTTATCCTCAATGCCGGCCTAGTCAGCTGGTCAGAGCCATTCTAGAGATTTTAAAAAAGAGGCACAATGAAGCCAGAGGGGACAGGCAGAGTGGCTAGGGTTGTCGTCACTCTGCCCCTCCAGAACTCCTGGTCTCAGTTCCAGAGACCTTCAAGTCTTAGCTGACCTCTGAACTTGGAGAGGTCCCAATCCAGGCCAGGGCAGCGGGTTTAACTCCAGTCTGGGGCTGTCACACCCTGAACTGAGCCCAGCCCAGGGTGATAATGGAATCTTGCCTTTGCCCAGCTGACACCCCACATCAGAATACACGTACAGGCCCATTCTCTTACCTAAACCTATGAAGAAGGTGATGACAGCCTTTTAAGGAATTGCCCAGGGTCTCGCAGCTGATCAATCCACGATCTGCACCTGCCCCATGTCTCTCCCAATCTCTGACTTTTCTGCATCACCTAAGAAATGAAGATGGCTGCTGTGGAAGGAGGGGATCTTAGAGAAGAAATCTTAATATCAGAGAATGTCATTCAGAGCTAGCAGGGGCTGAGTGATGATCTGTGTTGAACTGATGGGGAAACTGAGGCCAAAAGACAGGAATGGACCTGCTCAAGGCCTTATAATGAAGCTGGGATGCAGTTCCACACCCAGACCTCATTCCATTCTCTTTCCAGTAATTCCACAGTGTGTCCTGGAATGGCCAAGGAGACGTAGGGTACTCTTAAACAGCAGTGCCTTGAGGAAAAAAGACTCAGATAGCTGAGTCATTTAAAAGTGATCTAATATCTCTCCCAAAGACAGCCAACTAGTGGAGTGAGCTCTTAGCTGAATAACTGAACTCTCGTTCACAACTAACCATGGGAGAAGGCACCATAGTTTCCCCTCTCTCTCTCTCTCTCTAGTCGCTAAGTTGTGTCCGACCTGAGACCCAATGTACTGTAGCCTGTCAGGCTCCTCTGTCCATGGGATTCTCCAGGCAAGAATACTTGACTGGGTTGCCATTTCCTTCTCCAGGGGATCTTCCTGACCCAGGAATTGAACCCAGGTCTCCTGCATTGCAAGCAGATTCTTTACTGACTGAGCTATGAGGGAAGCCCTTAGTTTCCTCTAAAGTGTCTGCCTACAATGCAGGAGACCCAGGTTCAATCCCTGGGTCGGGAAGATCCCCTGGAGAAGAAAATGGCAACCGACTCCAGTATTCTTGGCTGGAAAATCCCATGGACGGAGGAGCCTGGTGGGCTGCAGTCCATGGGGTCGCAAAGAGTCAGACATGTCTGAGCAACTTTACTTTCACTTTCTTTCACTTTAGTTTCCTCTAGTTACCTGATTAATGTGCTCATTCCAAGACTGAAAAAAATTTCCAAGGAAGTTCATTCTGAAGTCTAACCAGCGTCCCTCCTGCTGCAATCAGAGTCCTGTCCTTGTTCTCAATGGAGGTAGATAGCAACTGGTTGGTGCCTTCTCTATGCCACAACCCTTCAAAGCCTGTTATTACCAGTTAAGAAGGAGTGGTTGTCTGTGGGACGAGAGACTTTGATCCTGCGGGTAGGAAGGATGCTCTATGGGAGGGTGGGGAGGTAGCAGGCGGGATGAGGAAAGCCCCTTTGTGCTGCAGACCCCACTCCTGCCCTGCTGACTCAGGCAGCTGACAGCGGAACCCCATGCCCTGTCAGGGCCTGCTGCTTCCTGCCTGCCTGGGCTCCTGGACTTGGGAAAGGGAGGCCTGGAGGCAAAGGGAGGTGCCTGAGACAGGAACTGAGTCAGGACTGACAGGCCAGAGCGGGCAGGAGGTGTTAGGTAGCCTGGCTCCCAAATTCACCCCTGAGCTTCAGCAGGGGAGGGGAAGGAGTGAGGAGACTCCCTTTTCCCTGCCCAGCACTGTACTGAGGGCCTGGAGCTCGTGGTGTGAGCCGCCACCAGGTCTTTGGCGAGAGTGGCAGGAAGAGAAGTCTTCCTGCCTTGAGACAGAAACATCTGCAAAATCCCTAGGTCTCCCAGGCCCTGCCCTCCAGGTTTCTAATGTTCTGGAATCTCCAGCTTTCCCCAGGACCTGGGAGAGCCCAGGCTGGATGACTAGTACCAAGGAAGGTCCTCAAGGGCCCAAGGCCTGTGGAGGCCAGAGGAATGTGTGAGCTGGAGAGGGCGGAGGTAGTGCTGAGTGAGTGCCTCTGACCATTCGTTCATCGTCTCTCCAGTTGGGCAGGGTCTGGCCTTTGGTTGAGACTTGGTTTGGGACCCTTCCTTACTGCATAGAAATCAGCTCCATATTAGTGCTTTAAGTGTGTATGTTTATAATAATAAGGCTCAGTTTTCTTTTCACATGATATTAATAGTTACCATCCACTCTGCTATGCTTTCCATCAACTCATTTAATGCTCACAACAAGCCCCATTTTTATTCAGGAAAACTGAGGCTCATAGAGGCCAAGTCACTTACCCAAAGCCACAGTAGCTTGTAAGAACTGAACCCAGACAGTTTGATTCCAAGATTGTAGGCTGTTCTGTCATAGAAAAATTATACACATTCACCATTGACAACCTGAAGATACTAGGAAAGTCAAAGGAAAAAGAAAAACCCACTTAGAATCCTATTACCTAGACATACACTGTAAATTGGTATTCCAGTATGTTTCATTGTTTTCTCTGTCAGTGATCTGATTTAGGCAAAGCCTTCAGGATGGCAAGCCTAAAATCCCTTCTGCTTGCTTCCTTGGAAAACATGCATCAGCTCAGACACGTCCCTACTTTTCCTTCAAAGAGGCAGATCTCACCTCTGGGCCTCAGAGTTCTGGCCTAAGCCTCCCTCCAGGAGGAGAGGGTGGATGTTCAGACACCAAGAGGAACTGGGGAGGGACAGGCTTGTGAAATAGTTCTGGTTCAAGCATTAAACTGGCTGGCTCCCAGAGAGAGGAGCCCCGCCCTGAGCCCCATCTGAGCTTTGGCTAGAGGTAGAGCAGACAAGCAGGAACCCACCCTCCTAGGTGCAATGCCAACACCTTTGGGTGAAAATTTCAACTGACACGGAGACAGGGTGTCAGAGAACAGGGACAAAAGATTGGCAACAGAGAAGTCTCCATCTCTGAGGCTTCTGCCAGGAATCAGAAGTGGGGCCGTGGTCAGAGGGAAGGGGCAGGGAAACTTCTGAGAGGCAGGCTCACTCAGCTGGAAGGGGGAGGGGAAGGCAGCACTCAGCTGGGACTGCTGCCCCATAAAACGAAATGACATGCGTCACAGCCACCTCCATCTCCTCGGTCCTGTCTTTTCTCCCCAGTTGCTAGCCTGCCCCCCACCTCCTGGTACCCAGCTGGGCAGGGTACCCGGGTGGCCTGCATCCCTGCCTCTGACAGAGGGCGGGGCTGAGTTAGGCAGGAAAGTGGAACAGCCAGTGAGCTGGGTCCCCACCCTCTGTGCACCCCCTGACACATGATGGCAGACAGAGGGGGCAGGTGACCTGGTGTGGACAGCCAGAGGGTAAGTCCTCAGACAAGTGGCAACAGGCCACCAACTTGAAAGGGAAAATTGTGCTGTGATGGGGAAGGTATCCAAAAAACCTACTGGGTGACTAATTACAAAGGCTGGGCCAGAGCGTCAGAGGCCGCTCGTTAAACACCTCATTAAGAGGCACTCTGAAAGCTGCCACTTGGGCATTCTGGCAGCTCAGAGGGGACAGGACCCTGAGGAGGAGTGAGGGGTGGGGGGTAGAACCATTTCAGGTAGACTCCGGAAGAAGCCTGCATGTCACTTTTAAATAGTCTGGAGCTCACAAGTCAAAAGACTTGATGGGAGCAAAGCCAAATTTAGTAGCTGTGTGACTCTGAGCAACTCTCATCTTTCTCTGAGCCTTGGTGTTCCCATCTCTACAGTGGGAGTAGTGTCATAGACCTGCCCATTTCACACAGACATAGCAGGTTAGATTAAGTTAGATCATGGGTATGAAGGCGCTTGGGAAGCTACCGCCCTACCTAAACAAAGAGTTATCTCTCCTGAACCAATGGGGGAAACATACCTGGCAGGACTGGGAACCTCAGCCTCCTGCACCTGGCTTATGGGCTCTGCCTAGGCCCATAGCGGCCAGGTAGCTGAAGCCATCCTCAACCCCTGAAAGAACACGGTGAAGGAGGATCTGATTTGAGAAACTGGGATAGCTACCTACAGTAGGCATGTAATAGAAGCCCTGAACCAGAGGGGGCAGCCTGGGGCCTGGAAAGGTGTCGGTGCAGGTGAGGCCAACGCCCAAATCTCTCCCCCTGACAGTCCGGATGACTCACCCCCGGCCCCCGCCTCCCTACCCCCCATCCCAGCCCTTTTGCCTTTAAGGAAGAGCCGGAAAGGGTGTGGGGGCGAAGAGGAGAGGAAGGCAGGTCCAGGGCCCT
>NW_011495069.1:9169876-9188124 GCF_000754665.1 Bison bison bison
AGCCAAAAGGCGGGCAGAGAGCAGGAGAGGCACAGAACCCGGCCTTGGTTCCGAGGCAGTCAGTTAGCCCGCCGCTTGCCTGTCTGCCTGACCCCAGAGCCATGGAGAGAGCCAGTCTGATCCAGAAGGCCAAGTTGGCCGAGCAGGCCGAACGCTATGAAGACATGGCAGCTTTCATGAAGAGCGCCGTGGAAAAGGGTGAAGAGCTATCCTGCGAAGAGCGCAACCTGCTCTCAGTGGCCTACAAGAACGTGGTGGGTGGCCAGCGGGCGGCGTGGAGGGTCCTGTCCAGTATCGAGCAAAAGAGCAATGAAGAAAGCTCCGAAGAGAAGGGCCCGGAGGTGCAAGAGTACCGGGAGAAGGTGGAGACGGAGCTCCGGGGCGTGTGTGACACAGTGCTGGGCTTGCTGGACACCCACCTCATCAAGGAGGCCGGTGAAGCCGAAAGTCGGGTCTTCTACCTGAAAATGAAGGGCGACTACTACCGCTACCTGGCCGAAGTGGCCACTGGCGACGACAAGAAGCGCATAATCGACTCAGCCCGGTCGGCCTATCAGGAGGCCATGGACATCAGCAAGAAGGAGATGCCGCCCACCAACCCCATCCGCCTGGGCCTGGCCCTGAACTTTTCCGTCTTCCACTATGAGATCGCCAACAGCCCCGAGGAAGCCATCTCTCTGGCCAAGACCACCTTCGACGAGGCCATGGCCGACCTGCACACCCTCAGCGAGGACTCCTACAAAGACAGCACCCTCATCATGCAGCTGTTGCGAGACAACCTGACGCTGTGGACGGCCGACAACGCCGGGGAAGAAGGGGGCGAGGCTCCCGAGGAGCCCCAGAGCTGAGCCGCACCCGCTGCACGCCCTGCCCTGCCCTGCCCGCTCCAGTCCCCCACTCCCGGCAGAGAGGACTTGTATGGGGTGGGAGGCCCGACCCTTCTCCCCAAATGCTCTGGCCCAGCTCAGAAAGGCTCCATAGAGAGGAACCAGCAGAGCCGAGGCCCCCCTGGAGCCAGAGGATTCCACGCTTCCAGCTGTCAGGCGCTCCTGGCCACTGGTCATCATCCAGCCCTGCTCTCTGTCTCCACCCTCGACCTCCACTCCAGACCCCACCCCCACCCAGAACCTGACCACTTCCTCCCCACTCCAACCCCCTCCCGCCCCTGCTACCTATGGATCTTAGGAATTGAGGAGTGTCCCATCCTTGGAGCTGAAAACCGAACTGTGTGGCAGAGGTTGGTGATGAAAGTGTGTGTGTGTGTGTGTGTGCCTGTGTGTGTGTGTGTGTGCAGCAACCAAGACCCAGGATGAGAGGGAAAGCATGTCTGCTGGGTGTGACCATGTTTCCTCTCAATAAAGTTGCCCTGTGACACTCCTCCTGTCTTTTTCAGTTATTGCGGAAGGGCGGGACAGGGATTGGTGTGTAAGTTATAGAGACCCTGACCTCTTTGGGGCTGGCTCAGTGACCCGCAGGCAAGACTCTGGAGCCAGGAGAGAGGCTGGGGATCCAGCTCTCTCCATCAGGGTCTGGTCACGTCCCCTCAAACTGGTCCTATCCCGGGAGGGTCGGGTGAGCAGCGCAAAGGCGGCTTGAAGACTCCTCTGCCAGGAACGCGGGGTGGGAGGCTGAAGCACTCAGGTGTGAGGGGACAGTCTCCGGGGTGAGGTCGGAGGGGACGCTGCAGTGAGCGGCACTGAGCACCTCAGACCTGAAAGTGGGTAACAGTCCCATCAGATCTGAGCGGAGGGAAGTTATCACCAGGGGCCGGGTATGACGCCGCCATTAAAAGCACAGGTCTGAGGAGAAGACCGCCTTCCAACGTTCGGAGATGGGGACAAAATAAAACGGGCCGTTGACGAAGAGGCGCAACTTGAGTGCGAAGGGCCGCCGAGAGCGGGTTCGGCCGTGGTGGGCCAAGCCCACGGCCTCCGCACCTCAGCTCCCAGCAGCGACGCTCCCTGGCCTGCGGCCGCCTAGTGAAGCCCCACCTTCACAGCCTGAGGCCAGAGGCGGGCCCGAGGCTGATGTCATCCAATCACGGGAAGGAGCTGCTCAGGGTACCACCCCCGGGGCCAGACTGACCAATAGAAGAAGGAGAGGCGGAACGCGCTGGGAGCGTGTTCCCATCACCCGCCGGGCCATGCCGGCGCTGGGATGCACAGCCGGGAGAAGAGGCCCCCGCCACCCGCCGAGTGCCAGGGGCGGAGCTTTCCTGGTTTCACTCGGACGAGTTGCCACCCGCCCGACCCGAGAGCTCTACATCCTCAGAGCAGCGGGACGGGGCGGGGTCGTGCGGAAAAAGCAGTCCCCGCCCTCTGAGTCATCCGCTCAACCGGCGGTGCCTGGGCCTGGCCTGGCTGGCAATATGGGCTGGAAAAAGGCCACCAAGGTGTCTCCATCGCACTCTAGAGCCCAAGCAGCCCTGACCTGACCCAGGAGGCTTGGATGTGACTCTCACTGGCTTTGCAACCCTGTGCTTTGTGCTTCGGAGAAGGCGATGGCACCCCACTCCAGTACTCTTTCCTGGAAAATCCCATGGATGGAGGAGCCTGGTAGGCTGCAGTCCATGGGATCGCTAAGAGTCAGACACGACTGAGTGACTTCACTTTCACTTTTCACTTTCATGCATTGGAGAAGGAAATGGCAACCCACTCCAGTGTTCTTGCCTGGAGAATCCCAGGACGCGGGAGCCTGGTGGGCTGCCGTCTGTGGGGTCACACAGAGTCGGACACGACTGAAGCGACTTAGCAGCAGCAGCAGTAGCAGCTTTGTGCTTAGTCTCTCAGTTGTGCCCGACTCTGCGACCCCATGAACTGCAGCCTGCCAGGCTCCTCTGGCCATGCCCTCCTCCAGAGGATTTTCCCAACCCGGGGATGTAACACAGGTCTCCCGCATTTGCAGGCGGATTCTTTACCGACTGAGCCACCAACCTTGGAAAAGTCATTAACCGCCCCCCGGGCCTCAGTTTCCTCTTCTGTATCATAAGGGGCTTGAACTAATGGCTTTTTAGTTTGACTCCAAGCCTGCTTTGGCCAACGTTCTTAACCATGCTTACCTTTTGTCCTTATTTGTGAAGTGAGGATTAAAAAATAGTACCTTCCTCTTAAAAGTTGCTGTGAAGTTTAAGAAAAATAAATGTATGTAAAGTAGCCCATAATACATATTTATACATGTTACCTATTATTAATCCTTCCAGCATCGGTAGTCCAGGATTTATCTAGCATTTCTGTGCCAAAAGCAGAATAATCAGGCCCAGTCCTGAGGAACAGCTTTACTGCCAAGGCCAACCTGCCTGATCACTGGATCACCTGAGAATACTGTCCTGACACAAGTGGTCAGTCCTTCATCTGATAATATTGGGGGAACTGAGTCCAGCCTCATCAGGTTCCTCAGAGTCCAAGTTTGGTCACACTCATGGACTAAAAGGCTCTTAATAGAATTTCTAATTCTTCAGGGGAAGCTGGCAGGACCACTCAGATGCTGTCTGGGTCCTTTGTCTCCTCTTTTCAGAAGGGTATTAAGTGTTAAGCTTTCAAACCAGTCAAAGACTCTGGGAAAGAGCAGGTGACTTCCCCTTAGCTTTGGAAGTGACCTGGTTTCTCTTACCAGACAGGTCTGGTGACTTTCTCTTAATGAGGTAGGTCCTGGGAAAGCAAATTCTTTTCTTTTCTCTCTGCATTTGACTTTTGCCTACTCCCTTTACACCACCCATGGTTGCCCTCTATGGGGAAAGAAACGAGCTACTCTAAGGTAGCGTGTTGGTGTTGACAGATTTTAAAAGCAGATGCTATGGTTTGGAATATCACCAGACAGCTAGCTGTGAGCTGCCTTAGGCACCAGCTTCTGAATTGGGTCCCAGACCTTTCTATCTAAACCTTTCTTAAGGTTACCCAGGGTGGGCCCTCAGTGAGCATTTCTGGTCATCTTTTCCTGGACTAAATTTGACATTTAAAAATTTTCAGTTCTATACAATCCAACACTGTGTATCAACTGTACTTCAATAAAATAAAAAATATTTTTTTTCAGTCCTGCTGCTATTGGGTATGAAATTTCTCTTAGGGTGATAAAATCTTCTTGGATTTAAATAGTGATGATGGAGTAGGAAATGGCAACACATTCCACTATTCTTGCCTGGGAAATTCTATGGACAGAGGAGTTTGGCGGGCTGCAGTCCATGGGGTAGCAAGGAGTCAGAAAAGACTGAGCGACTGAGCATGCAACATGATGGTCACACAATTTTGTGAATATATGGGGGAAAAAAAAATACTGAACTGTGAACTTTATAGTGAATTTTATGATCTGTGAATTATGCTCAATTTAAAAAAAATCAGCCCCAGAGGGCAAAGTCGGTAAGAATGCAAAGTTCCAATGGAAATTTCATGATGGCCACTCTTCTTTTCTCATCGTCCTCTCCACTTGATCGTTCTTCTAAACTTTTCCAAATTTCAAAGCCATCTTCAGGTCAAAAATGACTAGCCACCATTCCTTTCTCTTTAACACATACCAAGCTTTGGATATGCTGCCTAGTCTATCAACTCTTTTCACCTCTTAGGTATATTTATTCAGCCATGGTTTCATATCTATTTGGTTCTACCTCTAGCTTTGCAATTATGTCCTGAGTTTATTTTTTTAACTCCCCAGAGAGCTCCCTTAAAATGGTAACGTTGTCCCATTACTCCTTTCTTCCTTGTCTCCAGCAAGGTTTCGTGTACCGGAAGGAGCTCAAAACTTAGTTTTAAAATCATCCTTCCAAATGCCTGGAAACCAGGTTAGTACCAGGTCCTCTACTGTGGAAATGGAAATACGACTAGTTCTGGAATAAAGCAAGGCTGTCTAGACAGAGATTGGGCTCACCAAGAGTCAAGTAAACAGAGTCCTATCCTTTTTGCATTGCTGGATAATCCCCCAGGAAACAGAGACCCAGGGCTTACAAAGATCTTCCTCTTCCAAGAATTTGCCTTGTATGGGGAAAATTTACAACCTAAGATTTCTCGAGAAGGTATCTACTCTTCTCTCTCTTACATGTAGTTACTTCAGAGAGCAAAGTTCAAATTGGCTCTGTAAATCCACAGGAGTAGGTGATGGGAAGCAAGGTGAAGGGGTTAAGGTACTTTATCAGGACTAAATAGGCACCCTAGGAAGGACAAGGCATTGAGGTCAGGCAGGCTACTGTGGCTTCTTCCAAAAAGGCAGAAAGGCAAGAGACTCACACACAAACTTATATACTGCCCAAGTGTCCAGTGCCTTTTTGGAAGAACTTAATTTCAGATGCTTGCACCAAGATTGCTCTTCTGACCAAAAGTCCCTATTCTTGCTTCTTCCTAGAGAACAGAATACAGTTGTAAGAGCACACGGTGTGACTGCTATATGCCAGGCGGTTTCATACCTTAATCCTCACATATTATCTCCTTGGTTTTGCTTATGAAGAGACTGAAGCTCAGAGCAGTTAAATAACCTAATAATCAAGGTTACACATGACTTACGCGCTCGGGGAGTAGAACAGGTCCAGCTCCAAGGCTCATGATTTTTAAACCACAATGGCTGTTTTCAAACTTTGCTCAGAGGTTTCCCTAGCAGCTGCCACAGGACACGGGCTCAGTGGTCAGGGGTTCCCCAGTTTCCCCACACTTGGGCTAAAATAGCCACACATATGCCTTTTTTGTATATTGGGAGTTTCATGAGTTAAAAATAAATTTGAAAAGAAACACCTTATGCTATGCTGTCCTGCTCCTATCTTGGACTTTCTAAGAATCAAGAGAGGCTTCTTCCTCTACTTAATCTAAAGCCACCCCACGGCCCAGCAGAAAGGAGTTGTTTTAAATGAGAAAAAAATGTGTAGTTGACCAATTTCCTGGCTTGTTCTCAAGTTAAGATTTCCTTAACCTGGTTACATCTTCTGTTCCTTTTCAATTCTTCACCCTGTTCCTAGGGTCTTCACCCCCAGCCCTGCTGTGTGTAGGAGGAGAGGGGTTGAGGAAAGCAGGATTCTGCAGGGCTAAGTCCCTCTCTTCTCACAAACCCCCCTAGCCCCACCTACCCACTGAGTCAGGATCCAGGAATGTCTGTGGGGCAGCAGACAGGTTTATCGCCCTGGGGTTGTCAGAGGGCTAATTCATCTCTCATCTCCACCCAGTCTTCCCCTTACCGCTCTCTGAAAAATTTTAATTCCTTATTTTGGCCACAGCTTGCAAGATCTTAGTTTTCCTCCACTGGGGATTGAACCTGGGTCTGCTGGCAGTGAAAGCTCTGAGTCCTAACCACTGGATTGCCCAGGAATTCCCGAGAAATATAGAGATTTTTGTCTAGGGATAGAAGAAGAAACCCCAGACTCTGAGAACACGGAGTCTTCAATCTGTGGCTAGGCATAGTGTTTAAAAATACATCAGATTATGGTATTCAATAAATATTTGCTAAAAGAGAAGGCAAGAGGAAGATACATTTCCCCATTTTTCTTCCTTCAGACTAAAGTTAACCTGAAATTTCCTTGTCTGACTGTAAAGGGACTGGTTTTTAGCTTAGAATCGATGATGTGACCATGGGTGTGACTGACGAGTTGTCCCAATATGCCTCCTTTGCTGTTTCTGTGACCCCACAGAGCACTGTGGAGGCTCCAGGATTAACGTACAGGCAGAGGTGACAATCCAGAGTGAAGGGAGCGCTAGGGAACATTTCTTGAAGCCGTATTTGGACAGTGAGCACACCACTTTAGATGTGCTTATTTGGGATGACTTTGAAGGGCCCTCTCATCTCCCTCCTCTGTAACTGCTTCAGGGTTTGGGATGGGGAGAAAAAAATTTCGACTTTGCTGTGTGCTAGCCCAGAGCATTTATTTTTCACCTCATTTGGGCTCCAAACCCCCAGCCTATCCCTCACAGTCCCTCAGGCTTAGGTCACTTGGAACTCAGGCTTCTGGGACTGTGTGCAGCTGGCCAGACATGAAGGACACAGTGGGTTGGAAGTGAGGTACATGGTTCTCTCCTACCCTCATCAAGCCTGATGCCACTGATGTCTGTGTCATCTGGGACTCAAAGGGGACTGGAAGAAGAGGTGAGCAGCCCAGACCTGACTGAGTAAAAGGTTCAACAATCAGAGGCAAGAGAAGAAAAAGGAGAGGAGAGCTACTCAGCTTGATAGGGAATTTCCCACCAGGGATTCTGAGGTGGGTAGGCCTCTCCACTTCTTTCAAAAACAGGGTGGGCCTGAGTGGTGCTGGGAAGTCACTCCCATCTCTGTCAGAAGCCTTGAGAATCTCTCAGACGCTGATGGGAGCCTCATCTTCCCACAGACCCTAATGGGGTCAGGCTTCCTATTCTCAGCCAACTGTGGGTGAGCGTTTTGCTACTTCAGCAACAGCAGAGGGCATACTGGTTGTGCTTCAGCTCTGTGGGCTTTAGGGTGTCATCCTCACTCCTCAGCCTCTTTGTCCGGGCTGGAAGGCTTTCCAGTGAGCTGTGGTCTCTGATAGGTTCCAAATGCTATCTTCCAATTGTTGGAGGTTCCCAATTCAGAGCCAGGAAATGCACAGAGGTTAACAGAGATGACCAAGAAGGTCCCTTGGAAGACACTCAGGGGTGGTTTCCTCCCTTCAGAAGTCATGATTGCCAGGTGAGGTCGGGGCTGAGAAGAGCACTTCCAGACAGGGCCTGTGAGATGTAAGGTGGTGCTTTTCTGGGAGGCATTTTGGGAACATGAACACAGAACCTAGAAAATGTTGGTAATTTTATTTCTAGGACTTATGTATCGTAAGTTAAAAGTCAGAGACTCAGACAAAGGTTAATCACAACCTTATTTATAATAGCAAAAAACTGGCAACAACTTAAAGGCTAACCGTGGGAGTCTGGATAAACACTGTTTTAACCACACTATACAATATTATCATGTAGACATTAAAAAAGGTTTTTCCAGTTTTCAACAAGGACCTTCTGTGCACACAGGGAGCTCTGCTCAACACCATGTGGCAGGCCTGGACAGGAGGGGAGTTTGGGGAAATAGATACACGTATGTGTGTGGCTGAATCCCTTTGCTGTCCACCTGAAACTATCACAACATTGTTAATCAGTTATATTCTAATATAAAAGGTAAAAAAATTCTAAGATTTTTCTAGTTCTAATTACCTGAAAAAATATTAACTGCAAAAAGGTTATAAAGCTATAACAATATATCCCACATATATAATTGCTATAGCTATCCTTCCGAATGTATAGAAAAGTAAACTGAAAGAAAAAATATATATTTATACATTTGAATAGAAAATTTATTATTTTCATTTTCCAAGTGTTTTCTTTTTCTATTGGGGGAAAAAAAAAAGAAATCTTAAGGACAGTTGTCACTTGCTGCCAAATCGAGGGTAGTCTTTCTCTGGTGGTTTAGTCTCTTACGTCGTGTCTGACTCTTGTAACCCCATGGACTGTAGCCTGCCAGGCTCCTCTGTCCATGGGATTCTCCAGGCAAGAATACTGGAGTGGGTTGCCATTTCCTTCTCCAGGGAATCTTCCCAACCCAGGAATCGAACCCAGGTCTTCTGTATTACAGGCAGATTCTTTACCAACTGAGCTACAAGAGAAGCCCTAAAGTGAAAGTCATTCAGTCGTGTCCAACTCTGTGACCCCATGGACTATACAGTCCGTGAATTCTCTAGGCCAGAATACTGGAGTGGGTAGTCTTTCCCTTCTCCAGGGGATCTTCCCAATCCAGGGATCGAACCCAGGTCTCCCGCATTGCAGACGGATTTACCACAAGGAAAGCCCAGTCTTTCTCTGACCCTGCCTATATCATGCTGAGCAGACCTCACCTGGAACCCAGATGCCTCTGCTTTTCGGCATTGTGCTGTCCAGCCCGTCCTAACAGGCGAACAGAAAATCATGTTGCTATCAGTGGGAAGTGGTCAGAGCTCCATCCACTGGAGGAGACACACCCTTGTCACACCAAGGCCTGAAAATAAAGCCTGGAGTGTTTCCATCCTTCCCCACTCACTGATGCTGAGGGTGCTTGCATATGAGGCCATAAAGTTCTACATGACGCCTTTCTTCCATCTGGTGTGCTTTGGTGGTGGCTGGGGCCTCTAGTTCGGGGTGAGCATCAAAACCCCTGACCACAACTATTGGTACCAGCTTCAAACACACAGCACCCACCCTCACGCCTTAACTGATGAGGGATTTGTCCAAGAGCCTGGGCGTCATGATCCCGGGCTCCAAGCCTCACAGGTGACTCACAGACAGCCCCAGGCAGTGCCTCCTGGCCTCAGTTTCCCTGGCTTGCCCTGTTGATACTCCCCACCTACTGTGTACAGTGTTAAAAGGGGTGAGGTGCTTTGAACTCCTCAGATGAAAGAGGTGGGGGAAGTAGCACCCAGTTATTATCCTGCATCCTGCCAGGCGTGGGAGTCCAGGTCGACTGCTTTCACACTGCTCCAGTCCGAAGAGCCTCCTTATGGCCCCTTCCTCTCTGCCTTCTGCTCTGATGGCCAAAACTAAGAAAGCAGAGCTCAATCACCATTTCAAGTCCACTTCAGAACAGTTCCCCCTGATTTACAACTCAGGAATACTTTGCTGCTGCTGCTGCTGCTGCTGCTAAGTCGCTTCAGTCGTGTCCGACTCTGTGTGACCCCCATAGACGGCAGCCCACCAGGCTCCCCCGTCCCTGGGATTCTCCAGGCAAGAACACTGGAGTGGGTTGCCATTTCCTTCTCCAATGCATGAAAGTGAAAAGTGAAAGCGAGGTCGCTCAGTCGTGTCCGACTATTAGCGACCCCATGGACTGCAGCCTACCAGGCTCCTCTGTCCATGGGATTTTCCAGGCAAAAGTACTGGAGTGGGGTGCCATTGCCTTCTCCCAGGAATACTCTACAGGTGTCTAAATTCTTTCTCATGAGTGGCTACAAATCCCGTGGGAGAAGGGGCCGTGACTTTTCACCACTAAGGATTCACCATTTAAGAAGTCAGCAAAGCGAGTGTGAGAGAGCCAGGCTGACCGAGGTTCAAACTCCTCAGTTTTCTGTTTCCTCATATAAAGTGGGGGTTAGCACCATTCCCCACCTCATCTGTAGCCCTAGGCGTTCCTGTGAGAGTCATATGAGGATTGTCTGTGTGGAAGCTCTTTGTGAAATGCGAAGCCCATCCCATGTGTTAACAGGCCTGAGTGTCTGCAAATAAGAATACTGGCACAACTGCCATCTGTCCCCTTCTGCCTCCAGGCTACAACTGAAAGAAAATTAAAATTAAAAAAAAGAAAAAGAAAGAAAAGAAAGCCTGGGGCGCCACCTACTGGTTAAAAATACGAATCGCCCCCAACTAGCTGCAACACCCAACAAGAAGCAAGTACCAGTATTTCCAACCTGAAGTCATCGTTTTTTTGCCACAGCCTTCATACCGTATTATATACTAATATTTTTCCTTCAACAACATATTTTGTACAAGTAACTTCATTTTAAAATAAACTTTAATCATTACTATAAATGGAAAACTAATTAACACTTGCCCCTCAAAAGAATAAAACTGAAATAAATACAATGAAAATAAACCATTGCAAGATCTGCTAGGAAATGGTGCTTGTGAAAGCTCAGGCTTGAGTTCACTGTTGGCGCTGAAGATGGACAAAGGAGCACCACTGGAGACTGGGTCATCCCTCCAGCATGGTCCTGGGCTTGGGGGCGAGCCTGCCCTGGAATACCAAGAAATAGGCCTCTTCTGGGGAAGGGTGGCCTTCCCACGTTCCCACCTCCCTTGGCCAGGGTAGCGGGAAGAAAGTTTGGAAGCCACAAGAAGTAGAAAATAAGCTCTTGTATTGCAGCACATCCCATCACAGCCCGAGTGGGTCAGTGCTGAATGCCCAGTGGCAGCGTCCAGAGCTCACAAGGGTGTGACTGATGCTCTGCTTGGCGACACGTCTGGCTTCAGGCCAGAAGTCCTCTGCAGGCCTAGGTATCCTCACGCCTGTCTCCCAGCTCTAGCCCGGAGGGCTGCTCTTGGATCTGCTGCAGCTGAGCTGTCCAGCTGGTCACTGGGAGCCGCCACTCCCCCCAGTGCTGGGTCGTGTGTCTCGTCCTCCGGAGCCCAGCTTGCTGCTACAGCTGCATGGCCTCCTGCTCCACTGGCTGCTCTGAGGGCGCCAGGTACTTCTCCTGGAGGCCCAGGGTGCTGATGGGGGGCTTGTCAAGGCTGACAGCACAGGCAAGGATGGGGAACTGGTCTGGGCAGGATCTGATCTCTGTGATGCCTGCCTCCCAACTGTGTCTGGCAGGTTCCTCCCATCCTGTTCCCTTCCTCATAATTATAGCTTCAGGCCATGGGGACCAACTGGTCTGAGAAGTCCCTTGAAGCAACCAGACCCACACGCTCCTCTTTGTGCCTTTTCCCCACAGTGCTGAGCAGCAGAGAACTGGAGCGCGCCAACCTTCCGGCTCTGTGTTGTGGCACATGCTCTGGAGCCATGCCCCTCAAAGATGGCACAGCCCTCAGCTCCCATCCCTGCTACCCACCTGACAAACCTGCCCTCTCCTCTTCCTTTTTTGGCCTCAGTGAGCACAACCACCCCGAAAAGTCAAAGTGTTAGTTGCTTAGTCGTGTCTGACTGCGAACCCATGGACCACAGACCATCAGGCTTCTGTGTCCATGGAATTCTCCAGGCAAGGATACTGGAGTGGGTAGCCATGCCCCTCCAGGAGTCAGAGGTTTTCCCCATCCAGGGATCAAACCTGCGTTGCAGGCACATCCTTTACCATCCAAGCCACCAAGGAGGCCTACAACCAGCCCAACCACCTGGGAGTCTAACTTCTGCTCCACCTCCTCCTATCCTATAACCACTGGTCACCAGCTCTGGTTGTCTATCTCCTTAGTACTTTTCCCAGGCCACACCCCTTTTTCTGTTCTCATACTAACATTTCATCCGTTCTCACCTGGAGACTAAAAACGCTCCTGCTTCCAATCACATCCCTTAAATGCACTTTCTGTACTTGGAGGTGCTTTTCAAAAATGGACATCTGATCACATCACGCTCAGCTCATCAGGAGGATGCTGGTTCCCACCAGCCACCCACAGACCAAAGTCCACACTCCTCCACTGCCCACCTCCCTTGACCACTGCATCTCCCCTTCTCCTTCAAGTTCAAGACACCAGGCAAACTGAAGCCCTCGTGTCTCTCCCAAGTGACCAGTGCCCCTTCATGGCTGGGCCTCTGTATTTGTTGCTCCTTCTGATCAGAGTCCTACTTATCCTCAGGTACAAACAACCCTGAAGCCTTCCAAGGGACCAGCCACCAGGGAGCCCACTGGTCAACAGGAAACCAATCATCTGTAAGGGCAGACGTGGCCATTCCTCAGCCCCTGGCCTTCTGCTCTTGGCCACGGTGGAGGCTGGTGAGGAAGGATACGAGGAGAAGTGGAAGTCAGCTCCCATGGCTGCAGACATCATGGCCTCCAGGCTCCGCTGCTCCTGGACCCCAAAGCAGTAGCCGTTGGCTTTATCCACAGCCTGCAGCACCTGCTGGATACTCTCCTTGTCCTGAGCAGGGAGGAGAGAAACAGAGGTATGTGGAACTGAGGTTGTACCAAACCAACTGCATTCTCCAAATATGCCCCCTCCATCTTGCCTCGTGAAGCCTCTAATCCATGCAGCTTCCTTGGCCTGGAATATATCTAGTGTCGCCAGAGGCCCGACTACACCCCTTCTTTCCTGACTGCCAACTCACCCAAATTAGAACAGATAAGCTCCTCCATGCACACTCACCATCCCCTGGGTTGATCCCCACTGTGGCTATGAGCCTACCATCTTACTATTAACAAGTTAGTAACTCCCCCACTGGACTGTGCACCCCTGGAGGTCAGGAACTTGTTTGCCCAGACATCCCCAGTGCCTGGCACAGCATTTAGCTAACCGCAGGCACCCATAAATATGCATGTAACTTATTTGTTCCTCCATATAAAAGTGGTAAGGATGGTCCCTACATCACATGATGGGAAAGAGATCAAAACAGTACATGTAACAGTCCTCAGCACACACACACAGTGTCTAATACAGAAAGCCTTCAACAAGCTGTAAATTGTACGATTAATATTATAGGGTTCACCTCCTCACTGTAGAGGAGAGAAGTGTGGCATTAAACAGAAGAGACAAGTTCTTTAAGTCCACCACAGCAGAAAGGATAATCTAACACGCACCTTTTCCTCCCAGGTTCCCTTTGCAGGGTACAAGGTGAGAGGCACAAGAGTTGGGTACTACTTTGCAAAGTCAACAGTCAGTTGCCCATCTGGAAAGAGCCTGAAAAACTTGTCTCTGGCCTTGGTCAAGTCCCTTGCTGGGCACTTTCTGAACCCCTCCATTTTCACACAGAGGAGGTAACATACGTGGAGAGAACCCAGCAAAACAGAACAGACAGGGCCAAAGTCTGGTCCGTCCTCTTTACTGGAATCCTGCCTCCCACTGGCCTCGAAGCCAATGAGACTGATGAGCTGAGACCAGGACAAAGACTACTGTTCAAGGCCTCCACGCTTCCTATATCCTTGGTCTGCAAGTGCAGTCCCAGGCACGTCAGAGCCGATAGCCAAGGGAGGAGTCGTTCCAGTGCCTAGTACAAGCACACCTCGGAGATACTGTGGGTTGGGTTCTAGAGTATTCCAATAAAGCAAATCCCATCATCAAGTTAGTCACATGAATATTTCGGTTTCCCAGTGCATATAAAAGTCGTGTTTAAGCTCTACTGTAGTCTACTAAGTGTACAATTATGTCTAAAAAAAAAACCTTAATCAAAAAGTACTTTATTGCTAAAAAATGCTAACTATCATCTGAGCCTTCAGTGAGTCATAATCTTTTTGCTGGTTGAGGGTCTTGCCTCCATGTTGAAGGCTGCTAACTGATCAGGGTGGTGGTGGCTGAAGGCTGAGATGGTTGTGGCAGTTTCTTAAAATAAAACAATAGTGAAGTGTGCAGCATCAATTCACTCTTCTTTTTATGAACCATCTCCCTGTAGCACGCAAAGCTGTTTGACAGCATTTAATAGCATGACAGTAGAACTTCTTTCAAAATTGGAGTCAGTCCTCTGAAACCCTGCTGCTACTGTATCAACTGAGCTCATGTGATATTCTAAATCTTTGTTGCCATTTCATCCTTCCCAGTTATCTTCACCAGTAGGTTCCATCTCAAGAAACCACTTGCTTTGCTCATCCCTGAGAAGGAACTTATCCATTCAACTTTTTTCATGAGATTGCAGCAATTCAGTCACAGCTTCAGGCTCTTCTAATTCTAATTCTCTTGCCATTTCTACCAATCTGCACTTACTTCCTCCATAGAAATTTTGAACCCCTCAGAGTCACCCACAAGGGCTAGAATCAACGTTTTCCAAACTCCTTTTAATGTTGATATTTTGACCTGTTCCCATGAATCACAGATGTTCTTAATGACATCTAGAATGGGGATCCTTTCCAGAAGATTTTCAATTTACTTTGCCCAGAACCATGAGTGGAATCACCATCTATGGCAGCTATACCCTTCAGAAATGTATTTTTTAAATACTAAGACTTGAAAGTCAAAACGACTCCTTGATCCATGGGCTGCAGAATGGATGTTGTGTTGGCAGGCATGAAAACTTCTCCATCACAGCCCCTGGGTGAATAGGTGTCTTGTCAATGAGCAGTAATATTATGAAAAGCATCTTTTTCTCTGAGTAGTAGGTCTCAATAGTGGGCTTAAAATATTTAGTAAAACATGTATACAGATGTGCTGTCATCCAGGCTTTGTTGTTCCATTTATAAAGCACAGATAGAGCAGATTTAATAGAATTCCTAAGGGCCTAGGATTTTCAGAATGGTAAATGAGCTCTGGCTTCAACTTAAAGTCACGAGATGCATTAGTCCCTAACAAGAGTCAGCCTGTCCTTTGAAGCCAGGCACTGACTCCTCTCTAGCTACAAAGTCCTAGATAACACCTTCCAGTGTAAGGCTGTTTTGTCTACACTGAGAATCTGTTTAGTGACGTCACCTTCATTAATTATCTCAGCGAGATCTTCTGGATCATTTGCTGCAGCTTCTCCTTAGCACTTGCTGCTTTACCTACACTTTCATGTTACTGGGATGGCTTCCTTCCTTAAACCTCAGGAACCAACCTCTGCAAGTTTCAAACTTTTTTTCTGTAGCTTCCTCACCTCTCAGCCTTCAAAGAACAAGGAGTTAGGTAGGGCCTTGCTCTGGATTGGGCTTTGGCTTAAGGAAATGCTATGGCTGGTTTGATCTATTCAGACCTCTAAAACTTTCTCCATATCAGCTTTCTGATATGCTTCTTCGTATCCGCTTTCTGATATGCTGAAAGATTTCTGTTGTGCTTTCTTACTGCTCCTGTGTTCACTGAGCAGCACTTCTGATTTCCTTCATGAATTTTTCCTTTGCATTTACAACGTGGCAAACAGTTTGGCACCAGAGGCCTAGCTTTCGGCCTTTCTTAGCTTTTCGACATGGCTTCCTCACTGATTTTAAGTATTTCTAGCTTTTAAAGTGAGAGACGTGAAGCTCTTCCTTTCACTTGAACACAGAGACCAGTGTAGGGTTATTAACTGGCCTAATTTCCACACTGCTGTGTTTTAGGGAATAAGGCGGCCCAAGGAGAGGGAGCGAGATGCGGGAACAGCCAGTCTGCGAAGCTATCAAAATACGTGTCAAAATCCACACGCCATCTGTGGATTAAGTTCACTGTCTTATATGGGTGTAGTTGATGGTGCCCCAAACGACTGTAGAGAGTAACATTAAAGATCACTGATCACAGATCATCATAACAAATATAATAATAATAATGAAAAAGCTTAAAATATTGTGAGAATCATCAAAGTGTGACATGGAGACATAAAGTGAGCAAATGCTGTTGGAACATACACTTGTTGAATGCAGGGTTGCCACAAACCTGCAATTCATTAAAAAAAAAAAAAAGCAGTAGCTGTGAAGTACAGTAAAGTGAAGTGCAAAAAAACTGAGATGTCCTTCGGGACTTCTCTGCCGGTCCAGCAGTTAGCACTATGAGCAGTTAGCACTCTGAGCTTTCACTGTCCAAGGCCCAAGTTCAGTCCCCGGTTGGGGATTCCACAAGTTGCGCAGCATGTCCAAAAAAAAGAGAGAGAAAGAAAAAAAAAGAAGTATGCTTGTACCTGAATATTGAGAGGGATGAAGGAGACTAGGCTGTAGTCTTCAATGAGCTGCACCAGTTTCTCGTTGAGCTGCCGGTAGTGGCGGAAGAAAGGATCCGAAGCAAGATGGTCCAGCAGGTAGGAGAGGTCCAGGACCTCTGTGTAGTAGTCCAGGTTGAAGGCTAAGAAGAGAAACTGGTTAGCACAGGGAACTCTATTCAATATCCTGTGATAAAGATAAACCACAATGGAAAGAATACAAAAAAGAATATATGTATATGTATAACTGAATGTCATGTATGTATAACTGAATCACTTTGTTAACACAACATTGTAAGTCCATTATATTTCAATTAAAAAAGAAGAAAGAGAAGAGAAACTGGTATTAGGAGCAGTTGGCATCAGGCAAAGACCTGAGAACAGAGAACGTATTTTTTTCTTTCTTCCTTTGCCTTCATTCACTCACTCATTCATTCATTCATTCAACAAATATTTGTTGAGGCAGTGAAATTAACTTACTAAGAAGAAAACAACTGATTTCACTTGTTGGCGCTGCCATTTACCAGCTCTGTGGGCAGTTACCCACCTCATGAGGCTACTGTGAGGATTAACTGCCATAAACCTCAGTGTCTGGTTCAGAGAAGTGCCTGATCAACGGTAATAAGACTGAACATGTACCAATAACACTGCTTGGCCCCTGCCTCACGAGGCTCACAGCCAGGCAGTGCCCCCAGGACCAGGCACACACACTCTAAGTCATCGATCTAGCAAGCTGGCCTCTTGGGAAAATGACTTTCCCTTTCTGGGCCAGTTCCTTCTTAGCATAAAATGAGAAGATTAGAATAGATGACTCAGAGGTCCCTGAATTCAGTTCTATGAATACAAACTTCCTCTTAAGAGAAGGAAAGTGGGCCTTCCCGTATTATCCATTTCTGCCTGGAAAACTCAGGCAGCTGGGAACTCAGCAGGTCTGTCCCAAAGTCAGTTGAGGGAATCTGGCTGTCGGGACCAACTGACTCACACCCTGAGCTCTGCTTTCTGTATTTTTACCAGCCCTGATTAGAAACTGACACCCTTGTGTCTGCAAAGAAGAAAATGTGGCCATTCCAACAAACTTCTTGGATTGCCTGACAGGTGTGTTTCTCACTGAGAATGGAGAAACTGCAGCCAGGTACACTGGCACTTAGATTTCCTCTCAGCTAACATGCTAGCTTGGGCTATTCATGTAACTTCTCTGGGTCTCAACTGCCTGATCTGGTGTGTGCCTCCATCTCTTGTGAGGATGACTGGCAAGAGTCAGAGCTAGAAATGCAGAGGACAAACGTGGCCATCGGAATGGAGGCTGTGAAGGGGGAGAGAGGCATAAATCTGTACACAGATAAAATGGGGTGTCTGGGCTTGCCAAGAGATGGACCAAGACTCTGGGCTGAGGCGGCCCCTCCAAGGTGCTGACATCCTTCCGTGTCCCGACGGGCACCCAGTCACCCTCCCTGGACAAGGCCCCGACACTTCACTCTCCCCACAACCTCCTTTCAGCTGTTCTCTCCATTCTCTGTGGCTGAAGATGGTATTTAGAGAACTGATGCTCCAGTCAGGAGAGCACTAATTTTGCAGGAGAAAAAACGCTGGCTGTTAGAACCTAGGCAACACCCCTGCCTCCTGCCAGCCTGCTTCTCCCTTTGTTGTTCCCACCTTTATCCGTCCACTGGTTCGGTCAGAAATGTGAGAGACATTCTTAATTCCTCTATGTCCAATCCACCAGCAAATCCTATTTCCTGAGTTAAGTTTTATATCTATTTCCTTCTCTTCGTTCCCACTAACCACCACCTGGGTTGCTGCAAAAACCTCCTATAGGATCTGTTTCATTCTTGCCTCTTTCAATTCACAAAGAAGCCAAAAGGGCCTTTTCAGTTCATGGTGTTCTCCTGCTTCATATTCATCAATGGCTTTCCTCTTTAGCCCCTGCCCACCTCTCTGACCTCGCTTCCTCCTATCACTCTCTGAGCTACACTGGGCTCCCCCACTTCCCATCCCCTTTCCCTTGAACACAAAAAGCTCTTTCCCTAAGGGCCTTTACTGTTACTGGATCCCCTGTCTAGGACACTTCTGCCTTGACTGGCTTTTTTTTTTTTTTTAATACTCAG
>NW_011495069.1:9188224-9195219 GCF_000754665.1 Bison bison bison
TATTTTTTTTTTTTTTTTACTACTCAGCTCAAATGGTACAGTTTACACCCTCCTTCTCATTCACTCACTATGCATCATTTTCATCTAATTCCTTCATAATACATATCACCATCTGTAGCTCTCTTGTCTCCAAAACCCAGAATAGTATCTGGCACGGAGGGGCACAAAATAAATGGGCAGGGGTCAGATCTGCCTGTGGCTACTCTCACCAGGCCATACACAGTCCCTGGAAGTGGCTTCCTTCAGCAGAGATCTCTGCATCACTCCAGCCCACCTGCTGCCCTGGGCTTCCAGAACAGGATCTCTTACCCAGCTTCCCATAGTGTTCAATGAGGTCCATCTTGGAGAGGAGGTTGACGTGGGGCAGCTCCACATGCAGCATGGTGGCCAAGGAAGTACACAGTACCGAAATGAACTTGGCAGGGTCTGTGCAATAGTGAGAATCCACCAGGTGAACAGCAGTCAGCTGGGAAGAGAGGAAGGGAAAGGCGTGAGAGTGGCCCAGGGAGGCAGGGAACATTAGGGCCTCTATCCCTCCCATCAGACTGGGGACTTCTGAGGGCAAAGGGCAAGTCTTCCCATTAGTCTCCTCCTCCTTCTGTTTCATTCTAACAGCCACTGCTAACCCTTATCCCAGGAGAGGTGGAACACTTTTTCCTACAAGATGCCTTGCACTGAGCCTCCCAGTGGGCACTGCATCTGACTCCACTGTTTCACTTTCTTTTGCCTACCAAGTCACAACAACAATCATCATGCCACTTTCCACTTAAACCCTTCTATACTCCCAATAATCCCCAACTGGGTAGTGACACATCCATTCTACAGATGAGAAAGCAGGTTCAGAGGGATTAAACTGACTTGCACAGGACCACATAGTGTGGAGTTAGTGGCAAAGCTAGAATTCGAACTCACACCTGTTTTACTTCAAAGCGTCTGGGCCCCTACCTCACTGAGGGACATGGGGGCGTGGCATCTGTCCTCCTCCCTTTCTCAGTTCTTCCATCTGCAAAATAGGCCCGCCAGACCCCAGACGCACCCTGAGGTCCCACTGCGTCATCTGGGAGAAGATGCTGCGCAAGGCTCCGTGGTGCGTGCAGAGTTCCACTTGGCCAGGGCAGTCGAAGAGAAAGTAGTGGCCGCGCAGGGGGTCGAGCTTGGCACGCAGCCAGTCCAGGTTGGCCTCTAGGTACTCCATGCAGTAGAGCAGGCCGCCGTTAGGGCCCAGCTGCAGCGCGTCCATCACGTCGCCCAGCCCCACCAGCTCGCCCACGTCCACGGCGCACTCGTATGGCAGCCCCTCGTTGGCTGGGTCCAGGTTCACCACCGCCACGCGCCGGCCCAGCGCGCGCAGGAACTCGCTCATGCCCAGACAATACGTGGTCTTCCCCGAGCCCGGCGGGCCGATCACCGCCTGCCCAAACGCCGTGGTCGGAGCGGCTCCCGCCATGGGCGGCCGGCACACGGCTCCGTGCGGAGCAGCTGAGCGCGGCAGGGGAGGGAGGCGGGAACCACACCGGAGACGACCTCTGAGGGCAACGACGGGATCCCCCAACGTGCGCTTCGCCCCGGGCTGGCCGCGATGCCGGGGGCTCGCCTGAGGAAGAGGAGAGAACCCACGCGCTGTGAGGGGATCAGAAGGCCAGGTACCGACGGGACCTGCACCCGACTTCCGGATGACGTCGGGAAAGCCCGGCCCGGGGAGGAAGTCCCGCCCTCACGGTGACGACACACCTTGGCGCCGAGAGCTGTGGAGATGAGCCCCAAGTAGTGACGCTGGGGCGTGGAGCCGATTGGGGGCCCTGCAGGGACCTTTCCGGGGGTTTCCCCACCGTACTCCTGGCCCAAATCCGAAGAGAAAAAGAAATTCGGTAGTTAACCTTTTTATTCTCCCGTTAGGTCGCAGACCCGGCACATCTGCGGAGGGTTGTCCGCTGCCCCGGCCCAGCACTGGAGCCCGCCCCAAGACCGTCTCTTAGGAACATGAGCCCTCTCCTCTTCCGTGTCCTTAACGCCCCTCTTTCTGGGCTTCATGGTAACCTCCTCCCAGTAAGGTTTTGCTGATAACCTCAGCCAGTCCAGCTTTTCAAGGGGCTGGGGGAGGCAACAGAAGCAAGCCCAAAAAATAGGGACTAGGGTTAGGAGACCAAGGAGGAGGAGTCATTAATTCCTTTCATTAAAGGGAAATATATAACGGGGGCTTTTTGTAAAAATGTCCCTGAGGTAGACAACCAGAAGGCAAGTTCTGAACAAAGCATCCTGAACAACCGTGCTGACTGCTGCTCCCAGAGTTCTTTCTGCCTTCAGTGGAAGATAAGGCTGGGCACAGGGCTGCCACTGTGCAGTTATGAGTGATCCTGATTAAGGGGGAGTCCTTGAACCTTTCACTCAGGCTCTGAGAGGCTGTTCAATGCACAGCTGGACCTCCTCACAAAAGCCTCTGTGCGAAACTTCATGCTGGTGGGTGGCTGGCGGCGGAGCAGCGACTCTCCTTGGTCCTGGGGTAGGGGCTCATCGTAGATGGTGGAGATTAGCCCCAAGCCAGTTCCACGGGGCCTCTTCGGTTGCCCAAATGGCTGGAGCTTCTCTCCATGGTACCTGAAACAAAAAAAGGGCTCTCCGTGAGAGGGTTGCTCTCTTACCCCAGTAAAGGGGTTGGGAAAGAACAGGGTAATAGCTACTATGTATCTCTTCAGTTCAGTCACTCAGTTGTGTCCGACTCTCTGTGACCCCATGGACTGAAGCATGCCAGGCCTCCCTGTCCATCACCAACATACCTGGTTTGTCCCAAAGACAGAACATTGAATCTCCTGCCCCCTCATCTTATCTGTTGATGGTGCCAGCAACCAGGGGCCTCACATACTGCTTTCATTTTAAATAGTACACAAAATTCAGAACAACTGTTACCACTTCGTGACTTACAGTCACTCCCTAAGAGCAATCATCAAGTCCAAATTCCTCAGACTTGAGGGAATGACTCCTCTAGGAGATTAATCATCCTTAATCAAGCTTGAGGACTCAGTCTCGAAAAGACTAGTGCCAGATCAACTTCTTCCAATTCTGCTTTAAAGTTCAGTCCCTGGGGGGTCTCTAGCGCCCAACCCAGAACCAGAGGGAAATGGGGAACCTGGGTACAGCTGAAAGGCTCACTTGGGCTCCCAGGGAAGTCCCTCAGCCTACTCACCCCAATCCACGCTTACATCTGGGATGCTGGCCGTCATTATCCAGGGCGTCGGGAACGCCTGAGCACTGGCTGCCCAGGCCCTGGCCCTCAGCCCAGCCCTGCCGTTCCAGCACCTTCCGCCCAATGCCCTGCAGAGGAAAGAAAGAAGACTCAAGACATGGGGCTCCTGTGGGGGCAGGGGAGGGAATGGGGGTAAAGAAGGAAAAGAAAGGGGTCAGTGGCCTGGGCACAATGCTCACCTTGGTATGGCGCTCGAAGGTGCCCACCTGGTGTCTGATCACAGAGCCGGCTTCCTGGCCATCACGGAGCCTCCGTTCCAGACGCATTTGGACAGAGTCTCGGGCGTCTTTGTCTCCACCATCTGAGGAAGCAGAGCCCAGTTTGTGGAAAGGTCTCTCTCAGCAGAAGTAGGGAAAATCAGGTTTCTAGGCCCTCCTCACAAGATTTACATATTCATCTTTATAGTGTGTCATTACTGTATTTTTCTCATTAGACTGGGAGTTTGCCAAGAGTAAGAACCATGGCTGTCCCATCTTACAGATGAGGAAAAACTGTGGTGCAGAAAAGTCACAGAGCCAAAAAATGAGAGCTGGAATTAGGACCCAGGTCTTCACCTCCCACTCTGTAAATCACCCTAGGTCATTTTTTTTTTTTTGGCCACATTGCGCTGCATGTGGGATCTTAGTTCTTCAACCAGGTATCGAACCCAAGCCCTCTGCACTGGAAACTTGGGAATCTTAACCACTGCGAGGTCTCAACCCTAGGTGATTCTTGACTCCAGAATCTAAATTCTTAACCAGAGCCTGAACTCCTGATTCTCCCACTCTACTAGGGCCTGCCCATCAGAACCAGACCTCCCTGAGGGCTGTGCCCACATGTCCTTCCTCCACACAGAAAGAAAAAAGATGCTGCCCACAACCAGCACTTAATGCACTCAACTAGTGATCTTTTAAGAGACTGGTGCCCTGTCACAGACTCTGCTAAGCAGGTCTGGTAAAGTGTCACTGCACGGCCAGGGCACCATTCCATCTCCAAGTACTGCAAGCCCGGGCCCAGTACCTGTGTCGTAGTACACACTCATGTCCACATCCCAGTCATCAGCTGTCTGTTCATCAAAGTCTGCAGAGAGAAAAGCATCAAGCAGAGTGAACCAAGGACTCTCAGTTCTATCAAGAGTTAAATCTAGACATTCTAGAACTTGGAGTGTATATTCAAATCTCTCCTCTGGGAGGGTCACTCAGAATTGGGAGGAGGGCATTTTCTCCCCACTCCCCTGACCCCCAACCCCTAGAAAGGATGGCTGGTCTCTCAAATACAACAATGTAAGCCTCTTTCCTAGCCCTCTGGTCGGGCTCACCGCCAGGGAACCCACCACGTGGAGCAGAGCGCCCTGAGCGAATGCAGCAGGGACCACCCCTGCCCTTGCCTGATGCTAGCATTACCTCCTTCCTCCTCCTGCCAGAACTGGGCGTCGGTGTAGAACACCAGGCCGGAGCCGCCCTTCTCCCACTTGAGCTCGATCTCCTCCTCAAAGAGCCGCTCAGAGGTCCGCTCCTGCCCCGTCACGTCCTCATGCAGTGCCACGTGCCGCTCCCACTCCTCACCCCGGTCATCATCCTGGGAGAAGGTGGAGAGAGGAGACCTGCCTGTCCAGCTTCCTGACCTGAGGCCCACAGGTAGGCAGCTGGCTGCACAGGAGGTCCTAGGGATGGGACCTCAGCTCTATTCCTCCCAATTTCTCAGAGAAGCAGCAAGTTTTTGGCCCCTGAGGCCTGACCTGACAATCTCTCCACGCCCTGAGTGTTTCTCAACATACTTGGCCACTTCCCCTACTAGTCTTTTTTTTTTTTTTAAAGCTGCACCACACAGCAGATAGGGATCTTAGTTCCCTGACCAGGGACTGAACCTGTGTCCCCTGCACTGGAAGCACTTCCCTGGCGTCCAATCTTAACCACTGGACCTCCAGGAAGTCCCAAGCCTGACTCACTCTTATCGTTGCACTTTTGGTCATGTCGCTCTCCCGGCCTCTCTGCCCTGCTCTTCCGCCACCACCTCCTTAATCCTCAAGTGCTTTAGCGCACATGAAGTCCCCCACACTGAGGCCCACAGCACTCTCACTGGTCTGTGAACTTCTGTGTTAATCAATATACACTGTTTATGCTTTTCTACATTATGTCACAAAGAAAGAAGGGACAAGAACTAATACCTACTGTCAACTGTGTCAGGCCCTTCACATACCTTAGCTCCTTTAATCACCCCAACAACTCTGTGAATAAGTACCATTATTCCCGTTCTACAGATAAGGAAACTTCAATTTAGTGAAGCAAAGTGATTTGCCCAAGATGGTACACCAAGAGAGGGGCAGCACCAGCCTGCAAACCCATTCTGTACCATGTACCCTTTGCAGATACTGGTTCTTCCTCTTCAGGGAGATTGAAGGCTCTTGGAGGGAAGGAAATGAGCTTTAGAGGGTCTCTGGAATCCTGTGCTAGCCCCTGTGTTTACGGCTGCTTGACTGGACTTGTGGAATGATAGAATGACTCCTGGCTTAAAATCCTGGGGGCCCCCTGCCCCATTTAAACTCCAGGAGGCCTCAGAAATCACTGCTTCAGAGAAAGTGCTGGAGAAAAGGCATAACAGTACCACACTAAGGATGTGGTCCAGATGTGTTAGTAACTCGGAGCGGGGAGCTTTGAAGACATAGATCAATTGCTTTTTACACAAGGCACGCATTTAAAAAAAAGTTTCCCAATAAATAACAAAATCTCCTGATTCAATGGGTGAACAATGAAGTTTGGAGAAAGAGATAGAAGAAATGTCTCTTTCACTGATGAGGTTAGACTGGAGGCTAGCGTTCAATCCACAGATTCAAGGTCAGAAAACAGAGGTGAGTTCTCAACATGATGAAAGCACACAGAGGTCAGACAAGGAGCGAAGGGGACTGGGTTCACATCCTAGCTCTGCCTCTACTTCCTTAGGTGATCGTATCTTTTAGTCAGTAGATTTCATCAATGAAAGAGACCCTCCTCACATGTCTTCTGAAGCAATGAAAAGATGCCTTTGAGAATCTTTGGATAAAAGCTCTGGTCCCTTTTCCCAAAGAAACATACACCTGCACAAGCAAATGCAGTTTTATATTCAATGTCAGGGAGTTCCAAGTCTTTAGAAGCCTCCTGAGGACCCCAGGTTTAGAGCTCTTGGAACACACAATTGAAGAGTGGCAGTAGCAATGCGTTTGCCTCTCTAAGCTGCCAGCAAGAAGACGGCGCTCCATACTCACGTCATCTGAGTGTGACTCTTCTTCCTCTTCCTCTTCTTCCTCAGGCTCTTCACGGGAGTTGGATGGTATGTCTGCCAAGCAGCTTCCCTGGGGTATTTCCTCACCCTCGGCTGTGTACACAAACTCTTCTTGCTCCACAGTCTCTGAGTCCTCGTAAGTGAAGGGCACATTGCCATAGCGCCGAGAGGAACCTGTCTTGGGGAACTGGAGCTGAAGCTGGGTGATGATCCGAGGGGGTAGGCGGCAGGCCCGGATCAATTCTAAAAAGACCCGCAGGGGAGTGCCAACATTCCCATTGGGCATCAGCACCGGTGGATTCAGCTCTGGCAGCTGCCTCAGGTCAGCCAGTGTGAAGGTTTCACTCTTAGCCTGGCGACTCTGCAGTTCCTTCCGGGTCTTGAAGGGAAAGGAGCCCAAACCTTGGAAAGCAAGGAGAAGAATGGCACTTGAAACCTGAAAGTCTCCAGCCACACGTAAGCCAGAAACTGGACAAGGCTTAAATCCTTTCACTAATACTGTTTCTCCCTTTCAAAC